>NC_136488.1:105134126-105234126 GCF_053919585.1 Euprymna scolopes
CCCCCTGTACCAAGTGTCGCAACATGCCTTGCGCACCAGGGTCTGGGTGCGCCTAGTGTCTACAAGGGCAAGGCATTCATGTCCATTAACGCGCATGCTCACTGCGGGAAGCGCCTTGTTCAGTGACAATCTGGGGAGAAGACTGGTGCTATAGCTTCCTCCCCTTTCCTGTTTCCCGGACAGGCTCAGGCCAGGTGTCCCCGGTTTTTACACTTGTAGCACTGAAGCCCACTAAGCCTTCAAGTCAGTGAGCATGATGAGAGACAATCACGGGCCAAATTGTAGCAGCTTGTAACCATGCCCAGGTCCTGAGATCCACCCTGTGCTGGTTGCATGGCTGCCGCATGGTCTACAGTCCCTGGGCTCTTTTTAGTATCACCCGCACCCTTGTTAATACTTCCAAGATGTCCATTTCATCTACTTGGGATGAAGCTTGGAGCAGATCCTCCATACTAGCGGGTAATCCTGCAATAAATGCGCACACTAGGCCTTTATTTGACATTCCTCTGGACAGGACCGCAAGCTTCTTCAGTTCTGCCAGATAAACATCAACCATCTCCCCAGAATGTAACTTGCGTGCCATAAACTCCTTCCATGCAACAACTGGATCTAGTGCAAACGCTGTGTAGAGGGTGTTTTTCCTGCAGGTGTAATCTGCCGCCTTTTCATCCATTAGCTGTTGGTATACAGCATATGCGCCCCCAGCGAGATGCATTAGGATCACGCATTCCAGACGCTTCACGCCACTGAGCTGGCATATCAATTCTGTCTTTTCCACCCATTCCTGTACTAACTGCTCAGGGCTGCTGCCATCAAACAGTGGAATCAGTTTAGGATCAAATCCTGACATCATTCCGAAATAATTTGTAGAACTGGAATCTCATTCACTTGTTCCAGTGCACTGAGTAATCTGTACAGCAAAAAAAACAAACTTCCCCACTCCTTCAAGCGACCTGCTTTATATTACATTCATTCACATGAATCTCGCGAGATCACATGAGACCGTTTCTGTTAAATATCGCAGACGCCATCTTGGTTTCTCTTTTTCCTGTCCAACGCGCATGACAGGCAGACACGTGGGCGCTTTACAGGTAGGTTGTGTGTATGTCCGTTTCTATTTTCTCCACAGGTCCAATCTCTGAATTTGGAATCAGATTCATAATTCCAAGTTACTATTTGAAAATCGCATGAGACTGCATTAAACCATGATAACAAGATAAAAAACACTTAGTTTTTAAGAAGACATTGAATACTGTATATAAATTCAGATACAAGTTTTATATATGTGTGTGTGTGTGTGTGTGTGTGTGTGTGTGTGTGTGTGTGTGTGTGTGTGTGAAACCAATAAAGTAGCCAAACATCCAATTTCAAATTGTTCCAGCCATGTGGTCATTTTCTCCTTATCCATTTCAAAAATATTTTCGTCAAAATCATTTTTTGTCATTTCATCTTGAAAAATTGGCATGTATGCACATATGTAGCCAAAAATGTTTGAGTAAAAATTTATACTATGTAAATATTATGTTGTAATTTTTTTTAATTCTTTTTTCTTTCTCTCTTTCTCTCCTTTTCTTTTTAATATTGTCTTCATCTCATTGTAATCTCTTTTATTGTATTATCTCCCCATATTTCTACCTCTCTATCAATTAATAAAAACGCCCTTTTCTTTTTTCATGACTCTTTCCTTTCTTGTGCTGCAGCAAATCATGTGTAAAAAACGCTGCAGTTCACTAGTGAATAGTTCTCAGTCATCTATCAGCGAAGAACAACGCCAACGGTTGGCACAGAAACTGACCGACGCTCATGCAGAGTGGCTGGATGAGTGTTATTTCGTAATCCGTTGTAAGGTCAGTAAGTACGAGCACGTAGAAACACCCACATGTATAAGTATGCTTTTCTGTAAAACAAGAACAAAAAAAAACACAACTTTTTGATCTATAAGTAAAGGTTGTTATTTGTCTGTCTTGTCAGTCAGTCACCCTTTGCAATCACTTTGAATTTTAGCAGAAATAAGAAATCACTATCTTCAAGAAATTATGCTTCTTCCTCTTTGAAACACACTGTCACATGTTTGTATACTAGATCACTCCACCTCAACCTCCATGGATGTAGACGATTCAGCTAGTAGACAATCCATGACTTTCACACAGTTCGTCTAGATAAAAAGTAATAAAGGATCTTCCCCACCTTCCATTCTTGGTTTGATGGATGATATCATCATGGAATGTGCTCTGATGTACTCTCAACATATAAACTCCCGACTAACCCCCCGATAAGCAAAAAAATGTCACCATTTAGATGCCGGAAAGCTTACTCTACTCTTATAGTTTGTTCCCTCGGATTGTTAAACTTTGGAATTCCCTTTTTGTTTCCTGCTTCCCTGACTGCACTAACCTGCAGAAGTTTAAATGTAATGTGAACAGACATCTCGTTGTTTAACTCTTCACAGTCCCTTGTTAAACTCGATTCCTAATAGTGGTCCCTTATGTTCCAAGTAGCAATATGGCTTGTATGGATGAAAAAGAGTTTAAAAAAGTCATATTATGATGTCATCCATAGTACACAGTCTTTCTATATTTTTGTATATTTTTGGATGACTTCATCCTTTAGTCATGTTATTCTCACCTCTATTTTAATGGAAGATGTCACGAAACGATATCATCCAGTGTGCACGATAACAAGAAAGCAAGGTTCACATAGTTTAGTAGTTTATACATACACACATCTCACATTTATATGTATCACAAAACACAAACACACACAGACGGTATCACAATTTTAGTTTCAGTATATTTAGTTTCAATTTTTTTTACGTCTTCATACTCCATTTCGGTTTAGTTTTTGTGGTTTTTTTTTGTTTTTTGTTTTTTTTTCTCCATACAAAAGAAACCATTCTTTATTAGTTATTAGTTCACATCTCATTGAATTATGGTACTATTACAAGAAGGAGTTGGTCAATTTGTGACTCCTGCATCTATGTAAAGAGTTAACTTTTGAAATAGAACTTTCTACTGATTCATCTTCAACAGTTGCATACTTAAAATTAGGCACAGCCAAAACGGCAGAACAGAGTAAGTATTTTCGAAAGGGTTTCTCGTCAAAAATCTTCTTTCTTTTTTTTATTCAATTTTCACCCCAAACAAGGCACAGTGCCACTTTGAAGCAGGGGGCTACTATCAGGGACTTAATTTGCAAGGGCATTATGAAGGGAGATGAGTTAAAAGATGTTTGTTCACATTACACTTGAACTTCTGCATATCAGTACAGTTGGGAAAGCAGAATCCCGGAAGGGAATTCCAGAGACCTGCAGTTCTGGGGAAGAAACTTTCTTGCACCTAGGGATCTCTACTGTAAAGGGATGAGACTTAGTAGCTTGTCGGGTTTGTCGGGGGTAGTTACGTCGAGGAGGTACAAGTGTTTGCAGTTCATCAGAGCATTCACCATTAAAATATTTGTAGAACAGGCAGAAGGATGCAACATCTCGTCGATGGGACAGAGGCTGAAGCCTAGATGACAGTTCAGGACTTATCAGGTTGGCGACTCTCTTTTGAACCCTGTCCAGGAGCGAGAAACAAGCAGCAGATGCACCAGCCCAGATGTGACAACAGTACTCCATACATGGGCGAATGGTGGCCTTATAGAGGTACAGGATACTTTCAGGCGTAAGTAGTTTTCTAGCACAGTAGAGGGAGCCAATCAGGGAGGTCATTTATGAATATCAGGAATAATAGAGGTCCAAGGATAGACCCCTGAGGTACTCCCGCATTTGTGTCATATTGTTTAGATGTACGACCGTCGAGGACAACTTGGATTTTTCTTTTACTTAAGAAGGATTTAATTACATTATGAATTCTTCCAGTGATTCCATATGATCTAATTTTCCTCAGAAGACCATCGTGCCATACCCTGTGAAAAGCCTTGGATATATCTACCAAAAATCAAGTAATTATCCAATCAATATGAAATTTTCATGGATTATTAAGTGAAGAATGAACTTTATAATGGTGTACTTTTTTTTTTCAGAATCGATATTTATATATATTTTTTTGCTTGTAACCCCTCACCCAAGTATTTTAATGGTGAATGCGCTGACGAACTGCAGACACTTGTCCCCCCACGACATAGACACCCTTGACAAACTCGACAGGCTGCTAAATCCCACCCCCACGCAGTAGAGATCCCTAGATGCAAAAGATCTTTCTACTCCAGTAGTTTCTTCCCCAGAACCGCTAGACTCTGGAATTCCATTCCAGGTCCCTGCTTCCCCAACTGTACTGACATACAGAAGTTCGAGTGTAACGTGAACCGACATCTTGCTGCCCAAATCCCAGCATAGTGCCCCAGTAGTTGCTGCCCCTGATAGTAGCCCCCTACACCAAAGTGGCAATGTGCCTTGTTTGGGGTGAAAATGTAATTTAAAAAAAAACTAAAAAAAAAACATCTTTATTAATATGCTTAAAATAATCAGCCGAAACTGAACAAACTATATTGTATTGTGAGGAGGGTGAGGATTGTAGATAAAACAAACAAAAAAGAACAACTGTGCACGTATCAGATTTTAAGGTTGAAAATCCAAATTTTATTTTGTGTTTTGAAGTGTAAAATTCATGGAATATGTTAAAAATTATTAATATATATTTTCATTATTTTTGCAAAAAACATTACTTTTAAATCTTTGAAAAATAAATTAATAATTTTCTTTTATTGAACCCAATATTGCTAATATACCATTAAATAGGAAATGCTTTGAAGAATGGATACCAAAAAAGAAAAAAAAAATCAATAAATACCTGCACATTTTGCTAAACATACGATAATTTCTTTTGGCAATTTCTTGTTAATTCACCTATGTTGGATCAAGCATGATATTAGATGCAGGAGTTATTTTCAACACATACGATGCCTAGCATTCCCAAAATGGTTACCCATCTGATACTGGCCTGCCTCATCATTGCTTAACTACTGAGGTTATGTAAGCAACAAATATATCGTTTATGGAAAAAGAATTTAACTTTTAACTTAATCGTCAAATCAAACGTTAAAAATACATGGCTAACTGTAGTTCATTTAGTCCTACCCAGAATTCCGTGGTTTCTTTTAAGCTATCATTAAATTTGTTTTTATTCTTTTAATTTTGTTACGCAAATCTATAGAGTGGTATAAAAAGTTGGAATTATTTGAAATTCAAGTACTTATAATATTTTTGCATATTTTTATAGCAAATCATCCTGAATCTTATTTAGACAAAAAGAAAATTAATTTGTTTAAAAAATGGCAGTGAATGGTGTAGTTTTTGAAAGTTTAAAATTTTAAATTCTATTAAAAATAGCAAAAAAGCTTTATGTCATTCTGTTTTTCAATAAAATTCAAGCTTTTTTTTCTGGAAAAAAGTTGCTAAAAAATAATGGATTTTAATAGATTTTAATTCGTTTTAAAAAAAAAAAATTGTTTATTTTTCCATTTTTTTAGCCGTACCTACTTAAAATGATGGTAGATTTCATCAAAAATTTATTGAAAAATAAAACTTTGGATCTTCATTCTGTTGTAATTTTTTAACACATTTTTTTTTATCTGTGTGTGAAGGTCATACCTAGTATTTTATATGTGTGAAAGTCATATCTAATCAGCGGAAAACAGTGAACGCAGTTGTCGTTTTCTTCATGACTCTGACAGACATTTATTATTTCAAAAGGAATATTATTATTAAGAGTAAATTAAACAGATGTATATAGAAGACGCCGTGGAATTTCCATGGAGTTCTACTAGTTATTAACAAATGCAATGTATTATTATTAGTATTTACTGATTATAGATACATTTTGTTTTGAAGAACAATGAAGCAATGATTGTTATCTGCCATGTTTCTCTTTCAATGCATCACGTTATTTTGTCTTTGTTCTGACACTTATTCGGTTTATTTCCTGAAGATTTTCAGGAATGTCGGTTCCTTATAGTGAGTGTTTCAATTTTGCAATGCAGGTTCGCCGACTAAATAGTACCGCCTTATTGCTTTTCTTGTATCCGACATTTTGAACAATATCCTCTGCTTTCTAAGAGCGATCTAAACCTTTTAGTCATTTAGCCATTATAGTTTATGCCGAATGGGTCGGGATTCTTTTCCGACTGGGAAACTGATGGCCATTTAATTTGTTTGTGCTCATTTTCAAACTATATATTAAAAAATTACATTGCAGTTTATTAAACAAAGAATAGCAGAATCTAATCTTTATACTTATATTTTTGTTTCGACTTTTTCTTTCGGTATTGTTTTTTTAATTTATTTATTTTTAAGTAAAACGGATTTTGAAAGTTAAATTTAATTAATACAATATCGTTTGATACTGATTAATTAGAATAATTAATTTATTAATTCAACCCAATTGTTATATCGAACTATAGCAAATTTTGTGAGGGTAATACCATTTTTCTATCATCTTTAATGATTTCTATAAAATCATTAGATCTAAATCGCTTCTAAAGCGTTCTATCTTTCAATAATTGAAGATATGATATGAATTTTAAAGCCAGAAATGATTTTCCCTTAGAACAATTACTTCCAAATTCATTGAAAATTCAATTCAATCTATTTTCTTTACTTATTAAAAAAAAATATTAAAACGACTGATTTGTTTATGAAGAAGCCGAAATGCATTCTGACCTCCTTTCCTCCTCTACTCTCTCTCTCTCTTCCCCCTTTATTTCTGTATTTTCTCTCCTCTCTGTCTCTCTCTTTCTCTTCATCTCCTTCCCTGCTGTATTCTCTGTCTCTTTCCCTCCCATACTCTCTGTCTCTTTCCCTCCCACTACTCTTCGTCTTTCCCTCCCGCTACTCTGATATCAAAGTGTTTATCACTTTATCTCTTTGCAAAGCTTAATCATGTTCTACAAATCCAAAAAACAAAAATAACATCCCCCCTACCTTACTCCTCCTTTTTTCTTCCTTTTACCCCCTCCTTTTTTGATCCAGTCAGTAGGGCATCACATGCTGACTGTCCCCCTACAGAGTGTAAAGTCCCTCAATGGGTCCGACTGTTGGCCGTGGGTGGCAACCCATGATGTTTTGGGACGCAATGCTGGTGGTTGAGAAAACTTTCACCTAGGTACAAAGAGGACATGTCCCTGCAACGCACCACTTTGGCCCTTACCTAGGTTAGACAGGTAGTTGGAGAGGTCCTATCCGATCAATCGGCTGATCATGTCAAGCCCTAATTCAAAAGACAGAATCAACATCAGCATAAATACACAAGTATCATAAAAAAATATTCTCCTTACTACTGAATTAGAAGGCGATGGCTCTAGGGTCCGTCGGTTTGAAGAAATGGGTATATGACATTGTTGCACTCCCCCCGACTTTTCTTACTATTTTCTTGAGTAGTAAAACAAGAAGGAAAAACAAGTGCTTGTGGACCCTCCAAATATGAGTATACCACCACTGTATCTCTGTTTTATGAGTGCGAATGGGTTTGCCCCTTATATTTCCCATTAAATTGGACTCCGCAGCAGGTGGAGAGCAAAGATGATAAAATTTTAAAAAAACATTCATGACAACAAAATCAACCAAGAGACCTCACACTGAATCCGATTCAGACTGAAAATAGGGAAAACTTCTTGAGATTCATTATTCTGGGAGCAGTAGACAACACCCCATTGACAAAACTATCTCTTTATTTGTAATTTTATGGATAATTTCTACAAAATAACACCCAAAGCAGTTAAAAATTTACGATATGGGACAATCTTAGTGAAGGTAGAAAGAAAAGATATGCTGATATTCTACCAAAAATGAAAAATTCCATGATAAAAAAAATTAAAACCCATGAAAAATGAATACATCAAAGAATGTTATTCGAAAGAAAGAACTATCTAGTTGTACAACTGATAAAAATGGAACTAAAATCCCAAGGCGTAATTGACATAAAAAGAATGGAAACATTATACTAACAAACACCTACATCATAACATTTAATACAAGTCCCAAAAGAGATAAGACTTGGTTATTCAATTGAAAAAAGAATTATTTATACCCAACCCTCTACGATATTAGAAATGTCAGAAATTTGGGCATCATGAGGAAACAAATCTTCTAAATAAAACAAACACCATAACAATGAATAAATACATATACTTCTGGTGGATCCTAATCCACTTCGGCATCTACATGAACAAAAAAGTGGATATAGCAGCAAAAGAAACCCTTCAACAAAATCATACAACTGGAAAAATTCTTTATATAGACTTAAACCCCAAAATAAATAAATAAATACATTAAGAAAATGGCAAGGACATTGGAACTCATGCACAGAGAATAAACTATTCAAAATAACACCAAACCTCGGAATAAGAGCTATAAAAAAAGATGTCCAGAAAAGAAGAGGTAGAAATGATTAGACTACGAATAGGCAACACTCATGTCCCTCACTCACATCTACTAAAAGGAGAAGAGCCCTAGGCAGTACATTATATACTGACGGTCTGTGTGGACTTTAAACGGGTCCGAATGAAGCATTACCAGTAGAATAATCCAAGGGAGATATCAGACAAAATCGACCCAGAAAAAAAATTATTGAATTCCTGAAAGAGATTAAAATATACAACAAAAATTCCACAAGAAAGGCTAAAAACAACTAACCAACATCTAACACATTAAAATTAATGTTTCGGCATTAAATGACCCAAAAGGGGTTGATATGCTGTAAAATATAACAAAACAAACAAGCAAACCTTCCCTTCCTCCCTCCCTGTCGCCCCCCTCCTCTCTCTCGCGCTCGATTCTCTCTCTTTCTTTCCCTTTACTCTCTCTTTCTTTCTTTCCCTTTACTCTCTCTTTCTTTCCCTTTATTCTCTCTTTCTTTCCCTTTATTCTCTCTTTCTTTCCCTTTATTCTCTCTTTCTTTCCCTTTACTCTCTTTCTTTCTTTCCCTTTACTCTCTCTTTCTTTCTTTCCCTTTACTCTCTCTTTCTTTCCCTTTACTCTCTCTTTCTTTCCCTCTCTACTCTCTCCTTTTCTTAGTCAATACTTTTTCCCCTCTTCCTCTCTCTTTGAACTCCCAGCCACTCTCCTTATAATTCTTTTTACTTTCTTACTTCAACTTACCTAAGTTTGTAAGAACATAATAACGAAATCTGAAAATACTTAGTAAAAATTCATTACACGATGTCTAATTTGCCTTTAAAATCAGCAGTGGGAACTGGACATTTTGTTTTCTTTTTACAATCGTGATTTGAATAGTGGCAATTTTGGTATTGGTATAAAATATGCAATTATTTTTAATCGCCACATAAGTTATAAAATGCTTCAGGTGTTGGCAGCCATTGTGCTGCACCAAGCTTCTTTTACTTGAATGAGAGATGAGGTGGGGGCTTTTGAATGTCTGAACAAAAAAACGCCCTACAACAATTTACTTCCAAGGATAGAAATATCTAAGATGAAAATAGAATTTTTATCAAGTGTTTCTTTTTCAATGCATCGACATTTTTAATACTCCCTTTCCCAATGTAATTTAAAAGTACTTTGCTATTTTAAAAACCTTTTAACTATTTCTTTTACTCCATTTTTACAAATACGATACAATTTCTTTCATATACTCCTGCTTTGTTTTCAAATACTTAAATGTTTTTCTCAATTTTTTATACATTTCTTTTTTACAAATACTCGGATATGCTATCAAATGCTACAATTATTAAATACTCCATTTTATATCTATCTATCTATCTATCTATCTATCTATATATATATATATATATACATATATATATATATTACAGCATACAAAAATAATGAAAATGCGAGACAAAAATAAATTCAATATTTTTTAAATATTGAATTTTTTTTTTGTATTTAAAATAAAATAAAAGAAACAATTTTTCTTAATTTTTTTTTCTCTGTAATATAATTATTTGAATTACAATAAAAAGACAATTCTAAAAAATAATTATTTTTAAAAAAGCTTTAAATGATATTAAATTCAAATATTACGTAATATAAAGTTTAAACAGATTTTTTAATAACAAATTTCCAATTATAAAAAAAATATATTCATATAAGAGAATATAAGACTCTTGAGATAATAAAAATTGTAAATCGAAAATCGGCCTTAAAAAAATTCGTTTTGATTTTATTATTTAAATTGATAGAGGTTGATCCTTATGTTTTGCACCTTTTTTTTTTTTTTTTTTTTTTTTTCAAAAATGTACGGAGGCCTGTAAGCGACATTCAATTTTATTTTATTAACTCTAGTCTGTGTAGTTCGTTAATAAAAATCTATTTGTTTTACAAAAGGTAAGTCTTATTTTTTTATTCATAGCAAAAAAAAAAAACGTTTCTTCCATTGACAATTATAACGTGAATGCCCATCCATAAGAATTGACACAAATACACGAAATGATGACGTCACTATTATTGTGTAAAATGCTGATGTTTTATACACCGCCGTTGAGGTGCCTAATGTAAAATTAATCCTTTTATAACAATATGTTTGGATTAAGTTATAATTTATTAACACATTCGGATTTACAGAGCGGTGCAACTAAACAAATAAGAAAACACAAATTTTATTTTTTCTTTTTCTTTTTTATTCATTTTTTTTTTCTGACATGTAAGTAAAAATTGATTTCGTGACTTTCTTTACTGTTTTTTTTTTTGTTTTTGTTTTTTTTTTGCTTTTTTTAAATCTATTTGTTATTATTATTGTAAGCCTTGATTTTTGACCTTGGAAAAAAGGAAAAAGTCGAAATCTCTGAATATCATTTCTTCTTCTGTTATCATCTCGTTGTTATCATCATTGCACAATAAAACACCTCCACTGGTTGAAGTGAGTTATCAGAAGTTAGTTTCTATCTACACCTCATGCCAGAATTATATGCAAATCGATATTTTTGTTCTAACTCCGATAGTTTTCAATGAAAATTTTTAACTTTGCACGTTATACGGCAACACTAACGCATGTGTGGAAATAAAATTTTAAGCTGATCTGCACAATAGCAAACAAACGGCAGCCATTTTGGTGACTTGCAGTTTTTTTTCAGCGTGCCAACTTTATATGCAAGATGGAACATAAAGGTGCTTTTAAGTCAAGCTGAGAAGTCTAAAATTGTTCAAAGGCTCCATAATAAGATTTCCACCTTAGAAATTGCCAAAGGATTACACCGTGATCATTGTACAATCAAAAATAAATTGTACTAACCCTCAACTTTGCAACGGACGTTCTGACAAAGGGAAAATTCGTAAGAAATCATATCTGTCATGTCAAACAATGAGCAAGATTAAGAGAGAAGTTTGCCGTAACCCACTTGAAACTAGCAAACAAGTTTTTGAAACAGCTGGCATTCCTGAGGACGATTGCAAAATTTGGAAAGCCAGAGGTCCACCATCAATTGAAGGATATCCACAAGAAAAAGAGGATGGAGTGGGCAAGAGATCACATGAAGGTGAATTTTCAAACTGTTTTGTTCACCGATGAGTGTTGAGTGACCCTTGATGGACCTGATGGGTCTACGTCCCCAAAGGATCAGGCGTCAACAAGGAGGTGGTGGTGTGATGTTCTGGGCTGCAATCATTGGCAATTAGCTGGTAGGACCATTCAGTCGCAGATGGAGTGAAAATTACAGCCAAACTCTACATTGACTTCATTAAGGAACACTTGGAACCCTGGCACAATAAGAATTTGGCATTCCGGAAAAACATAGTATTCATGCATGATAATGCACCGTCTCATTCTGCAAGATAGCCACTGAATATATGGAGAGAGTTTTTGCCAGACATGGGAAAATAATGCGATGGCCAGACTGTTCTCTAGATTTAAATCCCATTGAAAATCTGTGGAGCATCTTGAAACAAAATATTTACTCCGGAGGAAGGCAGTACAACTCCAAGGATGACCTCTGGAATGCTATTCTGACTGCTGCCAAAGACATTTCATCAGATGAAATCGAAAGTTTGACATCTTCAATGGACCAAAGGCTCTTGTCAATAAAAATGGCAATTATATAAGATATTGTACTATGAAACCATGTCGAAGTTGTTTGTTATTATTGTTGTTCTCAATTTACAAATTCCTAGAATAATCAATGTTTCAATGATCTTTTAGCACTTCACCATATTTTAGCATTGGTTTGCATAAAAAAAATGCAAATCACCAAAATGGCTGCCAATTGTTTATTACTGTGCATATTAGCTTAAAATTTTAGATCTGCGCTTGTGTTGCCATATAACGTGCTAAATTTCACAAATTTTCATTGAAAACTATCGGAGTTAGAACAAAAATATCGATTTGCATATAATTCTGGCATGGGGTGTAGAAGAAAATAAACATTAGTGAAATTGTATCCACACAAAAACGCTACTGATTGAAATGGAGCTTCACAGTAAAGATGAAATATAAGTTGTGTGTAAAAGTTAGTAACTTCCACTTTTGCGAGCAAGAACAGAATACTAATTTCAACAAATCATAGTTACGTCCCAATTATAAAATGTATAAAATATGATGAACTTAAGAGATTTTTAAAAAATACGACTCTTTTTTTTTTTATGAACTTAAAATCCGTCAACCTTAACTTATTTTTGTTTCTTTATTGGGGAAGAGAGTAGAAAGCAGGTCGACATAAAGAAAATGATACCGTTATAAACGTCGAAGACGTTCGCAGATTTGAGATGAAATTGAAAGAGAAAAATCGTCATACATTTAAAGAAATTTTGTGCTCTTTAACAAAAGAAAAAAGTATGTTTAAATTATGAGACTATTTTGTTAATAAGCTGAAATAAGAGTTAAATAATTATACTCCTTTTGTGTTGTTGTGTCCTTATTAGCTATTTAAACGCATTGTTTAAATCTTGTTTAACTGTAAAATTCAAACAGGGTCTATTTGTATAAAATGAAACGTGAATGAATGATTAAATGATTACTTTGAAACCGTTTGGAATTGTCGGAATCGCAAATAATTTATCGAAAGATTTTGTTTCACGATTACAACAAAGTCATGCATGGAATGTTTTTTTTTTTTTTTTGTTCTTTATTTTTGTTCTTTATTTTTGGAATCCTTTGAGATGAGGCTTCATAATTTGTGCATTCATTCTTTTTTATTAACTGTTATCCCCATCTTCATAGTTGGTGTTTCGTCGCCTTTCGGTCAACTCATCCTCTGGCCTCAAAGGATTCGAAAAATCACCTGAAGAAAGACCAGAGGATGAAACAGCAACAACTATAAAAATGAGGATAGTTCGCAAAAAGAATGGAGAAATTGTTATTTTAAATTAATGTTTCAAATATTTCACGTATCAAACTTTGCAGCGAGCCGGCAAATTCAGTAAAGACTAAAGTTGTTTTTGTGTTGTTGGTAACGACATTTTAACACTAAAAGATTGCATTCTATTTGTGACATGACCTGAAACTGATAAGAAATAAAACACAAAATGAATTAAAACCTTTTACTCTTCTCGTTTATGTCACGACATGTACAATTGTGATGAGTAATCGTGTCCGCCATTTTTATGCTTTCGAGATACAGGTTTACGTTTCAAGTAAATGTCTACATTTTTTAATCGCATCAACCCTTTCATGCATGATTTTTTTACAGAAAAATTATACCCGATTTTTTTTTTTTGCCTTCAAGTTGGGCTGACCTCCGAAATGACTAATGGAAGCAAAACGTGTTCTTTAATATCCCTGATTTTCACACACAAAAAAAAAAAAACAATTATAATCGGTCAAATCAAAATTTATGATAATTTATGACAATTTGTGCATAAAACCTGGTTTATAAGAGCTATATCTGTCCACCATTGCCTAGGCGTCATTTCAATTGCGTTTGTGTTTTGCTTTCATTATATTTTTTGTTAATCACATAAATACTATCAAGTTTTTTCGTTTCTTAAATTTATAGTAATTCGGTCAGTATTTGTTATATATTCTTTATCTCTATACATGATTTTTTTATTTGTTTTTATTTTAACATTATGAATAAAGTAGTAGTGGCCAGCAGTTATGGCTGCAGCTGCTTTCAAGCAAATCTTCACATTATTGCAATTGTTTTTAAAACAAAAATCTACAGTTTTTAGCAATTACTATTTTTTTTTATGATATCCATTTTCATATATATTTATGTTATTTTCTTGCTAATAATAATCAAGTGTGTCCAATAATAAGCAAGCACGCAAGCAAACAAGGTCCACAATTTTAGTAATATGCTAGATTGTCCAGGGTTCTACGTGATTCATCTAGTAAATTACCAATAACCCAAAGACCATGAATCATCATCCATCAAACTAGAAGGTGAGGTGATCAAAAAGATCTTTTATGATGTCATGTTTTGAGCTATGATACCATATTGTGACATCATCAAGTGTGTACGATTATTCTAACTTTTAATGGATGACATTACACAACTACAACCTTCATCAAGTGTGCACTGAGATGAACAAGATCCACAGTTTTAGTAGTAGTAGTAGTAGTAGTAGTAGTAGTAGTAGTAGTGTAGTCATCCACAGACAGGCTGTTTTGTTGTATCACAGCTCTTTAGTGTGGTAAGACCAGCATCAAGTCCGGTATTGAACCAACAACTAATCAGTTGATTGTCAGGAGTTTTATCTAACAGATCGTGGGATCAGTGCCATCAGCCATAATATCTAACAGTGCTTTATATGAACATTGATCTCCATTCCAACAGTTGCTCCATTTGTTTTTATTTACAAAGAGTGTTGCATTATGCCAAAGTAGTAGCAGTCGATATCATTACTAAGAATGCTCAACCCAAAGATGAGGGAGGGAAGAGTAACCCCTTTACACACACTGGGGACCCAGTAGAATAATAGGAAACCGGAGTCCGACAGCTACAAAGCCACTATTAGATTGATTTGTAGCGTATGCATACGCACACATGCATACACAACTGTAATGACCTATGCATTAAATAAACTTGATGCCGAGCGAAATAATGTGTCTTAAGGATGCCATATTTTAGTTTTAGTAACCATTCGTTTATAAATCAAGAACTGGATTCCGGAATATGAGAATTTTCAGAGCTCAGCCAATCAGAATGGACGGAAATTGGAAAGGGAGCCTTCATTATTTATGAATTTAAAGTTGGAAAGATTGTTAGGTCTATGTATGCACGAGCCAGTTACAGTCGGTATAATCACAGAATCAGTGGAACATGTAGAATTCATCTTGGTGACAACTGGTAGCAGCGGTAGGATTAAATATTTAGAGAAAAAATAGGGACTCCTTCCTCTAACGATGTTGCTACTGTGATGGTGTTACTCATAGGATGCAATGTTGTATTTTATTATCATGACAATGTGTCTTAAATGGTGTTCAAAAGATACATGAGATAGTTGCTATTAGCCTAACCGTATTGAATTTGTATGTGGCATTTGTTGTTGCAAACCTGCGATAATTTTGTCCAGAGAGTAATTTCTGTGGCTACTTTATTAATATAGAGATGACCACACACACACACGTGTGTGTGTGTGTGTGTATATAACCACTGATAATTCAGCTGTCACTTATCTTGTTCCTTCACTGATAAACACTGATTTCCGATAACATAATTTTCAACGTTCTGACGTACTAACTGCTATTGATCACACTATTTACTGAATAATTTTTCAAATTGGATCCACCACCCTCTCCTGATTTTTGGGTGGGGTATAACTCAATCCTAAAATTACAGAATATTTTAGCATTGGGGAGACAAACATTGATTGACACCACTTTAGTATAATAATAGATGAATGTATTCCCCTTGCTTCATTCCTCAAAATATCCAAGGTGCAACTGCAAATGCATACTGTCTGCTACAAATTTTAGTGCAGCAGCAAACTGCACTAAAATCAGAAATTTCCATATAAACCACCACACCCCCACCTTCTTTCCAGATTCTAATATCCCTCTTCCTCCTCCTGTGCCAATGAGACGTGGAGGTAGGAAGGAGGAAAGGACTTTTCTTAACCAGAGGATTGTTTATTTGTTTGTTTGTTGTTTTATTTTTGTTTGTTTAATGTAAATAATTTTTTCTTTTCTTTCCAAATGCATCTTGAGAACCTGTTGAGTTGAAAAAGAAAATCAAGTAATCTGAGTTGCCAAGTTGCTGACAGTTTTATGCCTGTCAGTTGTCAGATGTAAAATTACCCTAGGCTAAACTTCCTCTTCAAAAAGGACACTAATCTTTAACCTACCTGTCTGCTCTAGAAACTAGATTGGGCACACAGCTAGTCCCAGGTGTGGTCATCACAACTCAGAGGAATGGAATTACAAAGTTTGAATCAGAAAATCTATTAGCAAGAGATCTGACAATTGATGTCTCACTTGAGGAAAAGTTTTTTTTTTTTTTTTTTTTTTTCTTTTGCTTTTTACATTCAAAGTGTTCAATATCCAGATATATGCTACCCACCTATAGATTCGTCCATAAAATTTATTATTCTTCTGTAATTCAATAAACTTCACTCTATGCCTGACTTGTCCACCAAGTTTCAACCATGAATGTCGAACAGTCTTTGTCTTATTACCATTTAACAATATGCTGTAAATGTGTACTCCTGGATTACAATCACACCTACATACGTCTGATTTGAGTTGTGATCACTTTTTTTAAAACGCCTGGCGTATCCACAAAGTTTCAGCCATGAATATTCAACAATCTAAGCAAGGGATGAGTCACTTGGTGATTTTTTTTTTTTTTTTTTTTTTTTTTTTTTACACAGGCATCACCACTTTATCAAGGCCAAGAGGCCACTCAAGGATAAAGGTTAAAGAGTGTACAGTAGAAATTGGACATTATAGTAATCATTAGTAATGAAAATTCGGTAAATTTGATAACTTATATGGAACGGCTCATCAAGAACTTATTTACGTTAGACTTGAACACAACCATATTGTAGTCAACCGGAAAGCAAGAAAATGGAAGACAATTCCACAGGTGTGCAGTTCTAAGAAAGAAGCTTTGTTCATGAAATCTACGTTTAGATTTAGGCACAGATAAAGAGTGGGGGGAATTATTGATAGTGTTTTCAGCTAGACGAGTGTTTCTTGTGAAAGTTTGACGAGGGGGGACCATAGACTTAAGTTCAGTCAAACACTTTCCATGAAAGTAACGATACATCAGAGACAAACTCGCAACATCTCTTCTGTGAGATAGAGGTTGCAGGGAAGAGAAAAGGACATCTCCTACGAGGCTATGAAGTCTATTTTGAACTCTATTAAGGCAGGACAAGTCCTTTCTAGCAGCTCCTGTCCAGATGTGGCAACAGTATTCCATCCTTGAACGTACCTAGCTCTGATATAGATAGAGAATTGCATCAGCAGTGAGATATCTACTGGATCGATAGAAAGATCCCACCATTTTTCCAGCGGCCTTGGCAACAGACTTGATGTACATGTTCCATTTAAGATCAGGAGTAATGGTGAAGCCCAGAAGCTTGTCAAAACTTGAGGCCTCCTGAAGACGAGAGCCATTCATTTCAATTGATGCCAGATGTGGATCAGAATGTTGATGATGTAAAGAGAGAAGCTTGATTTTAGATGCATTAAAAGTAACCAGCCACTCCTTTCCCTATTGTACTACGTGCTCAAGATCAGAGGAGAGAGAATCGGAGAGAACTTGGTCGTTTACTGTCTTAGATGTGCTACCATAAATGGTAGTGTCATCAGCATAAATGTCTACAAATGATGTAAGGATGTGATTTGGAAGATCATTAATGTAGATCAGGAAAAGAGTTGGGCCCAGGATGGACCCCTGATGGACACCAGCATTAATACTGTGAGCTTCTGATTTTTGCCCCTCAACTACTACTCTTATGAACCTATCTGAAAGAAATGATTTAATAATTGAGAAGACATTTCCAGCTATACCATAGCTAGAGATCTTGTGAAGTAAACCTTTATGCCATATCCTATCAAAGGCCTTAGGTATGTCAAGAGCAATTGCCCTAGAAAGGTAGCCTCCATCGAGAGATTTGCTAATTGATTAATCGAGTTGATTGCAAATTAAAGCTAATAACAATTAAAATGAATAATCTAGAGATTTTTTTTAATATAAGTTCTTTAAAATGACCCCACATATAAAAATTGAGGTCGCGTTTTAAATTTGGTGGGTGTGAAGCCCATTCATGATTATAACTCTTACTGCTTACCAGTTTCTCCAGATATCCTTGAAGGTCATAAAACAGATTGTTGAACGTTCATGACTTCGGCCTGATTTATCCACCGAGTTTTACTCTGTTTTGTTGCTATTCAATAATGTGCAGAAAAAACTGATGATTGCTTCATCAGTAGTAGGTGTGATACTGAATGGGCTTGATATTCACTGGATTTTATGCACGCATGATTTTTATCCAATATCTCTCAACACAATCCCTTTAATATTGTTGCACTTACAAGAGCCATAGCAGCCAAAATCAGGGTAATGGCAAAAGAGAAAATGTCAGAATTATTGACAATTTTCCACTAAGGTTGCAGAGTCAGTTAAAGCAAGTCAAAGGTTTTCAAAGAAGTTGGGTCGAACCCGTAAGAATGCTAGGAGTCATAATCTGAATTGAGTTTTTAATCAGAATACTGGAAAACTTAAAGTATAATCTGAATTAGACCTTCTGCTTTCAACTTTGCACTTCATATCCAGCTATATTTATCATTGAATGGCAATAAAACAAAGACTGTTGGACATTCATTATTGAATCTTGGTGGATAAGGCAGGTATATAGCGAATTTTAATTTAAGATGTCAATCCTGATCTGAACATGAAATCAAATAAGCAATGTTTTTATAATTAAATATGCTAATTAGCTTGAAAAGTACTGATGAATTTAATTTCTGTAATGACACATTTTATTTGTTTATCTTTTTAGCTCTAATTCGCTGCCTTTTTTGTAATTAATTTTGGGGTTGTGAAGTTTTGTTTTTCTTTGTCTTGAATTGGATTTGCATGCAATTTTGTTTCACATCTCGATTTTTCATTCTAACTAATTTGCACCTTTTTGCCTCCAAATACGAATCTGTTTGGCATCGAAGAGAAGAAATAAATAAATTAAAAACAAAAAAATGTGAAAATTAGTCAAAATGAATCGATAAACAATTACTATGCTAAGTCTGAAAGAAAAAATGAGTTTGGTTCTTTCTAAAAACATTCTTAATAATTAAATAAACTAATTAAAGCTTGTAGGTGCACTCACACACGTACACACTAATGGGTTCGTATTTATCAAGGCCCTGGAACCACTTGAGGTTAAAATTTAAAATGATTGTCAGTTGAATGATAAGCAACACAATGAGAAGATTGGATGTGATGGTTGGAGTTAGGGCAGAAATAGATTATTCTCGGAGACAAAAACTATTAATATTGAACTTGAAGACAACCGTAGTCAGTTAAGTAGCAACTTTGCATTTTGCTTCACAGATGGGATGTTCTAGGAATGTTCATGGAAATTCCATTCGATTTTAGATAAGAGAGAGAAAGGAAAGCTATTTGCTGTGCTTGTAGCAGATTTTTTCATTGCAGAGATTAGAACTCAATGGAGAACTCACCATGAATATAATGATAGAGTAGAAAGGGGTGAGTAACGTTTCTTTACAAAAGAGGCTCTATGGAAGAGAAGAAGAAGTCATCTCTCGCTCTAAATTACCAAGTCAATTTATTACTATGTTGAAGGAAGAGTTCTTTTTGTAATTATATTGTAATGGTAGTTAGTCGAGTTATCTAAGTACTAGATGTTCCTGTCTCAAACATGAAACTTCACAAAAAGTTAAATTTGTTTTTCGATCTAAATCTCTCTCTAAAGCAAAATTATCAAAGTTTCCATTGTGGGTTTGAATTTTGCACCAACCAATTATTTTTATTAAGCATTATTTATTTATTTTCTAGATCATTTCTGTTATTTCCTAGCCGATAGCAATCATTATTAAAAAAAAAATGAATGAAAAATATTTAATGCATATTTTAAACTTTTGATGTTGGCTATATAATTCAAGATAAGTTGAGAAATCCGGCAGAACCAAACGAGTTGTTAATAATTCAAAATCTTATGGCAAAAAGTTATGCACGCTTATGTTTAAAATTATGACAGAGTCATGATTAGATAGATCTACAATGTTAAATGGAATCCAAAGCACTACAATTATGTAGATGTTATCCTAAAGACGAATTAGTTTTGCTGATACGTCTATGTGAAGCATTCTTGGGTAAATCGTTGTAGAAACATGAAAGTTTTGAATTGTAAGAAGGTAGGTTGATCAGCAAAGGAAGATTTGGAAGTGATTGGACAAGATCATATAAAGTGAACTTTACAGACAGTTGACTTCTTACACAATGGGTAATGGAGTAGAATCTTGAAAAAAAAAAAAAATGATGTATTAGTTTTAAGAAATTATTCTGAGGATTTTATTGATTTAAAAAAAAAAATTTTTTTCTTATCAAAGATTTCCAGGACTCTACATGCTTTTCTATTTTCAATTTACCATACACTACTTCCTTCTCTGCTGCTGACTGTGATCCACAATGTAACATTTTATATTTTGAAGAACTCAA
Source organism: Euprymna scolopes (assembly GCF_053919585.1). Lineage (NCBI taxonomy): Eukaryota > Metazoa > Mollusca > Cephalopoda > Sepiida > Sepiolidae > Euprymna > Euprymna scolopes. Next base: position 105,154,638 of record NC_136488.1, read on the forward strand.
GTTGAAATTGACTTGACATTTGTTGAATTTTGAATGTTGTGGAGGGTCGTGCAAATTGGAGAGGCTTTTAACCTTGCAACTTTGACGTGCTTGTAATTGGCCATCCGATGTACAAATGGAAAACCATGAGTGAATAAAATCTTACTGGCCGTGGAAAACAACGGACAGAAATGCATTGCAATGAACTTTTAATTTCATTTTTGTTTATGTTTTTATGTCAATCGAGCAAGCTGAGAATGTTTTTATTGTTAATTTTAGGAAATTATAAAATATTTTCACATGCGCTCTTCCACCTCTCTTTCTCTCTCTCTCTCCTTTGTCTTTTATTCTATCCTTCTCTCTATCCTGCTTTTTCTCTCTCTTTCTCTATCCTTCTTTCCCTCTATCCTTCTTTCTCTCTCTCTCACTATCCTCCTTTCACTCTCTCTCTCTCTCTCTCGCTATCCTCCTTTCACTCTCTCTATCTCGCTATCCTTCTTTCTCTCTCTCTCTCTATCCTTCTTTCTCTCTCTCGCGCTATCCTACTTTCTCTATCTCTCTCGCTATCCTCCTTTCTCTCTCTCTCTCTCTCTCGCTATCCTCCTTTCTCTCTCTCTCTCTCTCTCTCTCTCGCTATCCTCCTTTCTCTCTCTCTCTCTTTTGCTATCCTCCTTTCTCTCTCTGTCTCTCTCTCTCTCGCTATACTTCTTTCTCTCTCTATCTTTCTTTCTCTCTCGCTATCCTTCTGTCTCTCTCTCTCTCTCTCGCTATCCTTCTTTCTCTCTCTCTCGCTATCCTTCTTTCTCTCTCTCTCTCTCTCTCGCTATCCTTCTTTCTCTCTCTCTTTCTCTCGCTATCCTTCTTTCTCTCTCTCTTTCTCTCGCTATCCTTCTTTCTCTCTCTCTCTCTCTATCCTTCTTTCTCTCTCTCTCGCTAGCCTTCTTTCTCTCTCTCTCTCTCGCTATCCTTCTTTCTCTTTCTCTCTCTCGCTATCCTTCTTTCTCTCTCTCTCTCTCTCTCTCTATCCTTCTTTCTCTCTCTCTATCCTTCTTTCTCTCTCTCTATCCTTCTTTCTCTCTCTCTCTCTCTATCCTTTCTCTCTCTCTATCCTTCTTTCTCTCTCTCTATCCTTCTTTCTCTCTCTCTATCCTTCTTTTTCTCTCTATCCTTCTTTCTCTCTCTCTCTATCCTTCTTTCTCTCTCTCTCTATCCTTCTTTCTCTCTCTCTCTATCCTTCTTTCTCTCTCTCTCTATCCTTCTTTCTCTCTCTCTATCCTTCTTTCTCTCTCTCTCTCTCTCTATCCTTCTTTCTCTCTCTCTATCCTTCTTTCTCTCTCTCTATCCTTCTTTCTCTCTCTCTCTATCCTTCTTTCTTTCTCTCTCTCTCTTGCTATTCTTCTTTCTTTCTCTCTCTCTTGCTATCCTTCTTTCTTTCTCTGTCTCTTGCTATCCTTCTTTCTTTCTCTCTCTCTTGCTATCCTTCTTTCTTTCTCTCTCTCTTGCTATCCTTCTTTCTTTCTCTCTCTCTTGCTATCCTTCTTTCTTTCTCTCTCTCTTGCTATCCTTCTTTCTTTCTCTCTCTCTTTCTATCCTTCTCTCTCTCTTTCTCTCTCTCTCTTTCTATCTCTCTCTCTTTCTATCTCTTTCTCTCTCTCTCTCTCTCTGTCACCACAAAAAAACGTCAGTCAAAATTGTCACTATGGAATAGCAACATTTACTAAACTGTAAACAGGACACCATGACAGCAAGCTGTGTCCAAGCAAAAACAGAACAGATATTACATTATCTCCTCCTCCCAAAGTAGAATGCAATACTTGGAAGATTAACCTCCATTCCCATAAAAATGGAGGATGTCAAGGATTAAATCAGATTGTATTTGTTTCATGTCTGCCTAGTTATAAAAGCTTATTTGTTATGGTTCCTTGGCATTTAGGCTAAATGTAGTATCTGTTCTTAGCATCAGAACAACATATGATTAACTAAATTATTGCTAATATAAGAAAATATAACTAAAAATATTAAAAATTGCAAATGTAGGAACATATTAACGAAAACACCATATTGCTCAGCAGGAAACATAATTCAACTAAGTTGCAATGTGTCTTTTAAAGAAACAAAACTGTCTGGAACATGTTATTTCTTTGATAATCTGTATATAAATTTGCTTCATTTAGATTGGATAGAGGAATTGAATCTTGACTTTCATCTCGTGTTTAAATATTTCTTCCATTTCTGGTACTGAAAAACATTTCAGAGAAATACTCAAGGCTAAATTTGACAATGTTATGATTCTGCACTAAAGGGCAACTCTTAAACTAATTAATATCTGATACAAAAACGGACAAGGAGTTGGAACGTCTGCAACCAGAAGGAGTATCACAGTCAACCAATTACTCTGCATGGGCATTTTCCATTTTTGTTGTTAAAATAATGAATAAAAGAATATTTGGTGATTGTTCCACGAGATTGAACAATTCCTTAGATGCACATGAGTACTCGTTACCTTTGCCAAAAGATCTTTTTGGAAAATTAAATGAGGAGTCTAATTTAATAAGTAATAATGACAAGGGGCTTTTTAGATTCAACTGCCTTCCTTTTGGAGTCAAACCGGGTCCACCCATATTCCAGCAACCAATAAATGCAATACTAACCGGATGTAACAAGCTTTCATTGTTATAGCTGCTGCACAAAATAAATTTTTACAGAGTTTGATTTCCACATTTGAACAAATACAGTGGTATGGATTTCAACACAACGGGAATGTTTTTGAACACAAAGGAAATATTTGGGATTCATTTTTGACGAACATGATCAACGTCCAGACTTAAAATATTTCAGTTGTTAAAGAAAAGCTGTCACCAATAAACATCAAAACATCGTTTGTTTGTTTTTTCTTGATTATATTTAGTCACTACAGGGAATTTTTTTTTTTTTTTCAAAATAACAAGTGCACCTTTCAACTATCTTTTAAAATGATCCACTGAGCATGAGTCTTTAATGAAATTAAATCTTTACTTTTTTCTGATATATTGCTCACATACTACACTTGTACTACTTGTCATTTCTGATGTGTCTGTTGATGATGTTGGAACTGTTATTTCACATAGCATTCCTAATGGCAACCAAAAACAACAGCTCATACATTCAGTTGTCAAGCGAAACTATAGTCAAAGAAGGAAGCATGGAGAATAATTTTTGCCACAAACAGTTTACAAAAACTTGCAGCATTATGTGTGTATCACTTTACATTGATTACATATGATAGACCTCTTAGCATTTTCAGATTCAATAAAAGTATTCCAGTCTGTACAGCTAACTAACTACAAAGATGGACCACTATGCTCTTGGGTTATGGTTTCTCCATCACATGTCATTGAATTGATGCAATCAGACATGTAGATACTTTATCCAGACTCCTGAGTAAGCAAATTAAAATCAAATTCAGTTATTTCAGCATTGTCTGTGAGACCAGAAATTATTTCAGTGCTCTCATCAATTGTCAGAGAACTGGCAATTACTTCAGAAATGATCTTTGATGCTATAATTTCCAATTCTTTGCTTAAAACAGTGTTGCATTTTCACCATATAAAATGGTCTGAGATAAAATATTCCTTTCACCATATAAAATATTCCTTTCACCATATAAAATATTCATTTCACCATATAAAATATTCATTTCACCATACAAAATATTCCTTTCACCATATAAAATATTCATTTCACCATATAAAATATTCCTTTCACCATATAAAATATTCATTTCACCATATAAAATATTCATTTCACCATATAAAATATTCCTTTCACCATATAAAATATTCATTTCACCATATAAAATATTCATTTCACCATATAAAATATTCCTTTCACCATATAAAATATTCATTTCACCATATAAAATATTCCTTTCACCATATAAAATATTCCTTTCACCATATAAAATATTCATTTCACCATATAAAATATTCATTTCACCATATAAAATATTCATTTCACCATATAAAATATTCCTTTCACCATATAAAATATTCATTTCACCATATAAAATATTCATTTCACCATATAAAATATTCCTTTCACCATATAAAATATTCCTTTCACCATATAAAATATTCCTTTCACCATATAAAATATTCATTTCACCATATAAAATATTCATTTCACCATATAAAATATTCCTTTCACCATATAAAATATTCATTTCACCATATAAAATATTCATTTCACCATATAAAATATTCCTTTCACCATATAAAATATTCCTTTCACCATATAAAATATTCATTTCACCATATAAAATATTCATTTCACCATATAAAATATTCATTTCACCATATAAAATATTCATTTCACCATATAAAATATTCATTTCACCATATAAAATATTCATTTCACCATATAAAATATTCCTTTCACCATATAAAATATTCCTTTCACCATATAAAATATTCATTTCACCATATAAAATATTCCTTTCACCATATAAAATATTCATTTCACCATATAAAATATTCCTTTCACCATATAAAATATTCATTTCACCATATAAAATATTCATTTCACCATATAAAATATTCCTTTCACCATATAAAATATTCCTTTCACCATATAAAATGGTCTGAGATAAAATATTCAACTTTTTTTCATCGGAAGTTGTTGGCTGCATTCTTTTTCAATGTGTGATTGTTTCATTAAAATTGCAAAATTGTGTATTAATTTTTTCTTCTTTTACATCCAGGTATTATCCAGATGAATACATTAACACATAGTTGTTGGCCTTTTGGCCAAGATCAATGTGTAGTATCTGTTCAGATGCTGTGCTTCCATTTCTTGTTCTCTTTCGGTGGAGGAGCAGTCCTTCACGACAGACAATTTTTTATTTTTGTACCTTTTCTCCACATTAAAAAACGATCCTGGTGTCTAACTCTGTCCCGTGGGGAAGCATTGTAAATAGGTACATCTATTGGTCAAGTTATAGAGTTACACCAAACAAAAATGCTCCTAAAGGTAGTTCACAGGCTGAAGTTCCATTAAACCAGAAAGTTCATTTACCAATGTATGTCAATCAACTAACTGCACAAATTCTCACAAGAGTCATATACAAATGGAACAGCAGTTCAACCATCATCAAACGAATATCAGAATGACAAAGGAGAAGTGGACACAAGATTATATTTTGCATTAAACCAGAAATATTATGACGTGTGCATGCGAATAAGTTACAACTCTCATATCTTGCAGAAACCAACGTGCAGAACACATAAAATGATACTTTCCCACTTGAGATACTATTGGACACCTTTTAGTTATTTCAGTCATGCAAATGGAAAAACCTAAGGCTCAACTGAAGATTTTATCTGGGAAGACAATTTGTATCCAAAACTTTGCAAATTGAATGCAGGCCAGGTCATGACCAAAACATTAATTACACCAAACTTAAAGAGGTGTTAACGTGATTTATCTAGCGAAAAATAATGTTTAAAGAGGAATAACTCTTTGCTATTCAGCTATCTCGATTAATTAAAGCAGTAATTTGGAAAGCAGTTATTGACTCCTGCATTCAGCAACCAGAATAAGAAACATTTAATGGACATCTGTTTGGCAACAAACAATTAAATATGCCCTCATTTCAAAGTAATTATTTTTCTGCTATCTTAATAATTATTATTGTTCATCTACACAGAATTGTTTTCATCCAAATTATTTCTTCATATTTGTGCCTTACCATTCACAAAAGACAACTTTATTTCTGTATATTTGAAAACAATCCAGAGACATTTAATTTTTTGTAATGAGTTGGGAAAAAAACTCTTTAAAAACTAATTATCATAACAAAATGAGTCATAATTTTATAACAATTTGGTTAAATCATCAATGGCATCAATTTAATTCAGAAAATACAGTAATATAGTGCATTCATGCCAACTATGCATACCCAGCAAAGAAAACGTTTTACTTTCTTCTACTTATAACTTGAAAATTGATACATATAGAAAGTAAGAAAAAAATACAAATAGTAATATGGAGTAAAATGGGGTAAAAGTAAGAGTTTCTGAGATTCTTCAGTTTTCCCAGCCAACACTGCAACAGGTCCTACTATTAGCTGATGTAGTATATATTATCACAGCATTATCATAATATCCAATAACTTATTTATTCTTCGTAATTTTTCTTTCTTAAAAAAAAAAAAAAAGAATCATACAGATCCTGAATTTTTAAAAACTTTCATTTTTCTTTTTCAGCAAGATTATATGACCTCATCTGATGGCAGTGGGGATGAATTGATTACCGATGATGAAGACCAAGGATCTGGCAACGATGAGGATGTCTATCCTAGCTCGGGCACTTCCGTTCAGCCAGGTCAGAGAGTTGACTTTCTCAGCACTCGCACGCATTTAATTCGTTTCACAAAAGTACACAATAGAGCACTTAATCGAGCACTTAAGTCATAGAGACTCTGAAAAGGGAACAAAAAAAACAAAACAATTGCACCTAAAACAAAAATTCTTTTGCTGAATGTCTGCATGTGTGAAAAAGAAAATTAAATGAGGAACAAATTTGATTGAAAGAGCTTGTGATTAAATGGGGCTATTTAAAAAAAAAAAAAAAAAATTGAATAAAACAAAAACAAAACAAAAAATTGGTCAATAATTAACCCTGAAGTTTGAATTGCGAGTCATTATAAATTATTGATGCAGAAAACTGCATCAAACATTGTTTTTATTCAACCTATTGTCCTCTTGCAGTTGCTAATTATTTTTTGAGTAAATTTCGGCTGATGTACTCTCTGGCCTTCTACAGGGACATTATTCATTGAACATGTTCATTTTACATGGTTACTTACACATGACCAATGTGCATGAGTTTAACCATGAATGCCAGTTAGCCAGTTTATCATATTTAAATACATTCCAAATCCTCAATTTACACAATACGAAGTCAACATTGGGGGGGGGTCACCAGATGAACATCACACCTGAAGAAGGCTCGAGGAATCATCGACAGAAGCATAGTCAAAAACTAAATAGCAATGATCAGAACACTAAGCCAAATAAAAACAATACCAATAATCTGATCTCAGAAATTAAAGCAAAAATTTAACACTGTTAGATAAGATAAATCAACATTAATTATTTTTTACAAAAACCAAATATGTTGAAAAATGCCCTGAAGTTTTAGATTTGAAACATTCTGTAGAATGAAGCACCCCATAAGAGGATCTTAAAATGAAGTTTACTTGATGATCTCATTATTATTGTATGTTAAAACAAAAGTCTCTGTCCTCATATTGAGACAACATTGAAGTTTTTTCAGTAAGTGTAAAATTCTGAAATGCTTTAAAAATAATCAAAAACATTTCTTCAATTAAAACTGAAAACAGACCTTCAACCTTCGACAGTCAACTTGAAACATTTTGTAAAGTTAAGAACCTCATAATTGGGTCTTAAACTAATGAAATTTTCTCCATGATCTCATTTTTTTTTTTTTTATTATTTTATACAAAACCTAAATATCTACCCTCATATGGAAACATTTTTGAACTCTGAAATACTAAGAAACGATCAAAAATATATTTCACTAATGAAAAATGAAAATAAAGTTTCCACCATCCAAAGTGTTAGACTTTAATTATTTTATAGAATTAAACATTCCATCAGAGGATCTTAAACCAATGAAATTTTCTGTGATTTTATTATTGTAAAACTAAAATATCCTCACATTGGGACAATTTTGAAACCAATGTAAAACTCTAAAATATATTAAAACATTTAAAACGCTATTGCTCTCATGAAAATTGTGAATATATAGCCTCCACCTTTGAAACATTCTGGAGAAGTAAACACTTCAAAAGAGGGACGTAAAAATGATAAAATTTGTTCAATGATCTCATTTACATATAATTTAAATCTTTGTTAAAATGCAATGCAAAAGCATGCTTCCTTAGAAGAGAGAAATATATGTACAACCTGAGGACAGTCTGCATAGGTAATATATTATTCCTGGCAAAGTAAAAAAATAAATAAAAATAGGTAAACGATTGGAGACAAACACATGATTCTCTTGCTTTTATGCTTGTTAGGCAGCAGCCATTCCGTTCATGCAAACATATTTGATTAAACAGGATACAACTTCAGTCTTGAATATCTGAAAATTATTCTCAGTAGATTTCTTCTTTATACTTATGACATTGGTTTCCCTGATTCTGCTTTAGAATCAGGTACTCACTGGTGAGATCACCTGAAGGTTGCCTACATTCATAATGAAAGTGGTCGTATGCTTCTGCCATTCAAACACGCCACACTGAGTTGTCAGTTTGTGCAGATTTCCACTTTGCCATATCCAACACCTTCTCTTAGTAGCTCTGTGTGGAAATAATTTTGTTTCTGAGAAAAAAACAAATTAATGCTGATATTAAAAGACAAATCTGATGAATTGAAAAAAATATGAAAATCAATAGGTAAAAATTGATTTTGTTTAATCAAATTTGTTTGAACTTATAGATTTGATTCTATCTCTCTAACTTTCTTTCTCTCTTAACTTATTTATATGTTACCGATTTCTTTTCTTTTCATTAACCTAAATATTACAGCATTCAAGAACTATGAAGATTTCAACCACCATCCATTTCATTTTTATTACTGATTAACAAATTGTGTGGATGCTTCTAAAACGGATATTGTATGACTTAAGCATGACCAAAGCATGATATATAAAAAAAAAAAATTTATAACATTTTGGTTAGGCTTATGAGCACTCAAACTTTTCATTTGGCTTCTGTATAGTAAAAAGAAAAATGCCTCATGAAAACATAAGAATAATTACTATTCTTTTGTTAATAACATGCAACTTTATACTTTTACATTATTTAAAATTCATCAAGAATTACATTTGTTATATTGATTTTGTTGAACTGTTATTCTTCTTTTTTTTTTTAACATTTCTTTTCCATTTTTTTTTTTACGGAAAAACAGAGTTGCCCATATATAGACCCATCTAAAATCTATGAGACACATCTAAAATCTTTGATAAAACCGTTAAATAATGGAAAATTTATTGATTCACAAAAAGAAAATCATACTTTCTCTGTTATCTGTGTATTTGACTTTAAGTGACAACAAGTCTCTCAAGATTTTCAGCAGTCTTTGACTCTTCCTGTAACCGTTTCAAAATGTATTATTGCAACAGTCATTTATCGTTGACTTATTGTTACCAATGACCGTTGTCTTTTTCTGGAAATTCAGTTACAATGAGCCTCACGAAGATTCCATTACTCTCCATACGCTTCCAGTGGGAGTTGAAATGGTCTGCTTCCTTCTTAGTCTTCCTTTCTACTTTGATCCTTGACAACCATTTTCTGTGGTGCCAACCGATGCTGGTATCATCACTTGTATTTTTGGGGTGGGTTGGGAGTTAGGGAAGATTATGGAATTTCTTCCAGTTTCAGTTCCTTTGGTTTTGTGTAATGTCCTTTTTGTTGTTCTGTTTTTATTTACTTGTGGTTGGTTGAAGTTACTTGATTATGTCGGCTTATTTCCGCATTATTATCATCACCATTACTATTATTATTATCATTACTTTTATTATTATCATTATTATTATTATAGCCATTATCATCAATATTATCATTATTAATATTATTAGTATTATTATTATTTACTCACTAGAAGTAGTCACAAGATTTTTCTTTGAGAACTTTATTATTATTGCAATTGGTTATTTGGAAAGAAAATTTCAGTTTGGGGGAAACTGATGGAATTCTTTTCTATTTTTCCATGCAAACTTATTACTATTATAGTCATTATCATCAATATTATCATTATTATTATTATTATTATTATTATTGTTTGCTCACTAGAAGTAGTCACAAGATTTTTCTTTGAGAATTTCATTATTATTATTATTGCAATTGGTTATTTGGAAAGAAAATTTCAGTTTGGGGGAAACTGATGGAATTCTTTTCTATTTTTCCATGCAAACAAGCACATCTGCTCTGAAAAAATAAAATTTAAAAAAAACAAAAAAAAACTTCCCCTTCCGTCTCTCTCTCTCTCTCTCTCTCTCTCTCTCTCTCTCTCTCTCTCTCTCTCTCTCTCTCTCTCTCTTGCTCTCTCTCTCTCTCAATATTCATATGATGGGAATTTTTTCTTGTCTATAGGTCACCACGTGACAATTTTTTTCTTCATTTTTTTTATTCCTTGTTTTTTGGGGTTTTTTTTTCCTTTTTATCCTTTTTTTTCTTTTTTACTTTTTACTTTTTTATTTTATTTTTCTATTTTTTTTTTTTGGGGGGGGAGGGGAGGGGATTATTTTAAAGCTCCGTCCAACATTTCTCCACTGTTTTTATAATGCTGCTGTCTTTTTTTTTTTTTTTTTTTTTTTTTTTTTTTTTTTACCACTCCCCCCCCCCTCATTTTTTTTTCTTGTAATGAAGAAGTCCATATTTGGTTTGGCATTTGTTAAATATTTAATTGTAAATTGGATTTGTTCCATCCCTGTCCTGAAAATGTGTCACAAATAAAAACCTCATTTGTATTTCATTTTTCATTCCTTAACAATAAACATTTTAAATCTGCTTTTTTTGACTACGTTTTTTTTTTTTTTTTTTCCTTTAAGTAAAAATAAAAAAGTATCTAAAATTTAAAAAAATGTGTAGCCTTATTTTTATTGTTTTGTTTTTATTTTTATTATGAATATAATATTAATATTTACTCCAACATTGTTGGAAGAAATGGACACTTCATAAGCGATTGTGTTTTCGCACTAACTTTTTCAGGATTTAAGTTTTTTTTCATAATTCTTATAAAGTGCACATTTCTTTCAACAATGTTTAGCATGAAAGTCTGTTACAAACACGGAATATTCATTTTTTTTTTTTTTTTCATTTTTTATTTATTTATTTTTTTTTTTTTTTTTGGCACATTTTTGTGATGGAAATAAAAAATTTGTTCTGATAAAATCAAATTTGTTTAATTTAGATTTTTTTCTTTTTCTTTTTTAAAATTATTTCTTTTAATAAAAACCAAAAAATAAGTGCACATAATAAAGTTGGCCAACTTAGAAGTTTTGTAAATATTGATAATTTATATTTTCATTTCTATTTATATAAAGTTAGGTATGTGCATATGCTTATATATTAGTATAATATGGTATAATCATGTTGACACCCCGGTTCTCTTCAGATTACCAAAGTTAAGCAATGCTGAGCCTGGCTAGTACCAGATGGGTGACCATTTGGGAATTCTAGGCACTGTATGTGCTCTCCACTTATCTCGGCATTTGTTTCCAGTCGTCCTGAACTTCCACTTGCCACTGGTATTTAACAAGGCTGACTCAGGAGAGATGTGGTTGGATATTGCACAACTCTTGCCACAAAAAAATATAATTCCACATACATGCACCCTTAGAGTAGGTATCCATAGTCTGTCAAGCCTGAAGGAAGCTACCATATTAGTATTTATATGTTGCTTTTATTACTTTCTAAAGAGAGACAGAAGCAAGAGTGATAGCTATTGTATAAAATAAAAACAGCATGATCAAACATCATAGAGTGAGAGATAAGACTTGATACATAAAATTTTGGTAAGAAATGAGTCGTTTGATGAGTTAATTGCATATGATTAGAACAAAATGGAAATTTTTCCAACATAACTCAATCTCAAAACTGATGAATATTTTAGCATGTATTTTGTGATTGAAATGTATGGAATAAATCTTTAGTTAAACAAACAGATAATCATAATACAAAATTCAGCCAATAACTCTTAGCAGTCCCTGTGAGACTTGCATCCAGGTACTAATACTTATTTCAGTACCTGATAGTTTTCATGAGCTGAGCAACCCTTTTTGTGGACCAATGACACACTCATAAAGTTAAGTAATAATCAGTTTTAAGTGATAAATCTTTTGGAGATTGATGGTTCAATCATCGCGATAAGGGGATACTAATAATCAAATACAAATTACTTCAGATTTATATCCAGTTATGGCTGATGGAACAAGAACAGTCATCCCCTCCTCCATGGATTAAATAAAGGATTCAGTTTGAAATTCTGTATAGATTCCTGAGTCTGACAAGACCCACTTGAAGATGGTTGTAGGTTACAGCTGCCGAAACATTGTCAAAATAACATCCAAGATAAAAACAAGTCAAAATAATTGAAATCATACAAACTCAATTCTGTAGCTTTCATTCCACAAGTTTAAACAATCTAAAAAGGAATCTTTGTTGGAAAAGGCATCTTTTTCTACCTTGACTGGGTACAAAACCGTCTTTAATCTAGTGGGCAATGACCTTTTCGCCTCCCTACTCATTCTTACAGAAGAGACGTTGCGAGTCTAGCTATTCTCTATTGATACTTTTATTGTGGACATTCGATTGAGCTCCAATCTCCGGTCCCTTCCCAATAAAACATTCTCAACAAATCTGAAACAACCGGCAATAACTTTCTTCATTTCCAATCTGTGACCAAAACTAAAACAAAAATTCCATGAGCAAAGTTTCTTTCATAGAACTGTTCATCTGAGGAATATAATACCGTTTGTCCGTTTCTCAGCTGACTATAACATGATTGTCTTCAAGTCTATGTAAATAAATTCTTATTGAGTCGTCGATTTTGATAATCCAGCCCTACCCAAGTTCCACTCTGACTGATCTTGTCTTACCATCTACCTAATACCTAACCCTTATCCTTGAGTGACCACTGGACCTTGATAAGTAATGACTCCCCACCCCAAAATAAAAAAATAAAAAAGCTGAAAGTAAAATTAATGCTTAGATTTTTAGAGGTTTCCCCCTCCTCTCTCTCTTTCTCTCTTTGTACTTTTCTCTTACTCCTTATCTCTTTCCTCTCACTCTGCATTTATTTTTTAATGATCTAATTGCCCAGATAATCAATTTAAAAAAAAAAAAAAAAAAAAAGGAGCTTGATTTGTTTTGAAGATTTTATTTATTTATTATTTTTACTTGATAACAACGAGAAAATGAATGTCTTAGATTTGAAAGACAAAGTCAGCAAAATACTATGAAATTTTTGTTTAAAATCATTGAAAATCTATTAAAAATCCTTTTTAGTACATACATTTGGCCAGTTTACATAAGCGGGTAAATAAACGAGCATCTTTTTCTCATTTTACGGCTTAACTGATAGCTTAAAAAACTCCTTTCAGTGGGGATTTACGTTAACAATAAGTGCATTGCTGAAAATAACTAAAATTTTAAGGAAAACTCTCAGATGTGGAAACTAACCCACATAAACTGCAAATGCTAACTGCCCATATGGAAGCTGCAACACAAGTAAAACGAAAAGATAGAAAGGAACATCACATGGAACCAAGAAAACTGAAACCACAAATTTTAAAAATTAATTATGCACTCCCCTACACACTACACACAAAAAAAATGGTGGAGTTAGCATCGACTTATACCACACCAAATAGTTATGACAGGTCAAGAGGATGGAAAGACTGAAGAGAAAAAACACAAACAAGATCTCCACTAGATAAATGCACAGAGGAATTGGACCTTGAAGAGGTTTGCTGCCACCCAAATTTCAGTGAAGGTTAATGGTTGCTGCCAGCAAGAAGCTAATGGTAAGCAGCTGTTGCGATAATGCAAATTCATTTGCAAAGGTTATCAAAAGAGATGGAGAGTACTGGAAATCTGAGAAGACTTGTTGTCACCTGCACTCCAGGGAACATCATTGAATTCCTAGTGGAGTATAAATAATAATAATAATGATGATGATGATGATACTTTTTAACAATAAATCTAATCCTAAAAGAATGAGTTCTATTAATTCAAGATTGTTTTTTTTTGTTTGTTTGTTTTTTTGTAGAGCTTTGTTTTGTTATTTTTGTTTTTGTTTTTTTACCTGTTGACTGGAATTTTTTGATGCATATCAAAGTAAGGTTACCACCTTATCATCCAATGTCTAAATTTTGTTTGTTGTTCACTGTTGAAGCTAATATTTCAAAAGATTTAATTAAATGAATGTAATTTTTATTTAAAACAAATCACACTTGTTTGAAAAAATTAATGCCTTAAAAAAACACACACAAACTGAATGCATGTTTTAATTTTAATTTCTCATTTTTTTGAAGATGTTCTAATAAAAGTAGTAAGAATAGGAGGAGTAGAAAATAAAATAAAAAAAAGAATAGGAATATTTTATGAATAGTAAGAATAATTGGAGAAGTAAGAGGAATAAGATGAGTAGTAGGAGAAGGAGTGAAAAGTGATAATAAAAAGAGTATAATAATAGAATGGGGGGCAATAAGACTAATAAGAGTGGAAGGGGGAGTAGAAATAATAGGAGGTGAAGTAAGAATAATGAGGCAAAAAGAGTAACAGTAAAGAATGATAGGACGAAGATAGTAATAGGTGGTAGTAGAAGTAGTACTAATAGTTATAGCTATAATAATTGTGATAATGGTAGTAGTAATAAAGCTTGGTATTATACCCATAAGCCTGGTTCCATATATCCCATAAATCGTACCCCCTCCTTATGATTGTACAGACTGATTGGCAGTGCCCCTACCCACCTTATGTCGCATGTACTGCAAGCAACAGGCATTCATTGAATATAGCATGCCACACGCTCACTCATCCACCCAAACAACATTTTTCCGACTGATTCAAATTTAAATGGGACACCACCTGACAAGAAGAGATGAAGACATTGTTGTTGTTCCTGATTGTAAATTTCTTTTCAAATGCTACCATAAATAAAATAAAAGTGAATGAAAAGTGTTCTGTTTTATTTCTAACACATAAATATCCCAACTTGTGGATTACGGAATATTATGCTGTTTGAATTCTAGAGGATGCAAAATATTTGTATTTGTTTCATGGAAAGTCATGAAGAGAATTGTTATATTTTTAAAAAAAATCAAGCATTGAAAAAATAAACAACATTTTTAGATCATAATAAAAGTTATGTTCAAACAATGAACTAGTTATAATACTAGGTTATTCTCGGATATTGTTTAGTGAACATTCACAGCCTTCGAATTGAGATCTTTGTGCTTAGTGCATTCATTACCCTATATTTCCCTCCTTCTACCACTTCTCATCTCATTTGCCCTTCACCATCATCTCACGTATTATTAAGTAGTGATCCGAAGAGTGGAAAAACACGCACACGTTGAGAACGGCTTTATCTTATATGGTCCTTGACATTTTTTTTTTTTTTTTTCTCAATCTTTTAAAATTCGAATATTTGCAGAAAAAGGAGACGGGGATGAAGAATTGGCTGATAACAATGAAAAAAAGAAATTTTGACTCTTGTAAAAAAAATAAATAAATACCAGCTCAAGATGGATGCAGATGCCTTTGAGTTAGGAAGTTAGCTTAAAAAAAAAAAAAAAAAGAAAGTCCAACTCCCCATCAGATGAATGAAAGACTCTAAAATAAGAAGTCAGAATTCTTGCAATTCTTAGAGTGGAACCGTATAACTTCCAACTCCATAACCATATTCTCCACTCTCAAATCCTTAAAAAGAAAAAATGGAATTCTTGCAAATATTTCTTGACACCTGACTTCACCCTCCAACCCTCAACTTTTATTTTATAGTTAAAGTTTTATTTAAATAAAAACTGAAATAGTATAAAAGTATTGAAACCAAAAAAGTTTTAAATTCTGTTTTTAAATATTTTAATTATGAAATTAAATCCATTGGAATCCATTTCGGTTCTTCATAAATCATTTCAATCTTTTACTATTTGAAAAATAAAAAGCAATCAATCGTTTCATGTCACTTTGAAATTTGAAAGAAATTTGGAAACACATAAATTATCAAAATTAAAAGCCATTTCTGGCTTTAAAATTTTTAGCAAATTTTGATGTATTGAAAGTTTTGGAAAAATGAAAGTGAAACGACTCCCAGGCAGTACCGACGAGATAAACTCATATAATCTTGTTGTTGCAACAGTGTTCACCCTGATTGCCTTGAGCAGACTTCTTCTCTCGTTTGCACTATGGCAACTCTCCCACGACGATCTTGAACAAGGTGACAAGAGATGGTTAACCAATCATGATTCCATCATTGAAGACCATTTGTGGATTTGAGTGCTCAACCAATGGTTGTCACCCACATTTTCAACTAACCACCGACATGCTTGCACCACCCAGGTAGAAAAATGTCACAAATTAATTTCCCTTCTGGGCCATGAGCTGCATGCTTGGACCATGGCAACTCACTGTTACTGTAATAAGACAGACAACAGAGACTTCAGATTAAGATTTTGTATATTTCTCTATCTCTGCTGAACGCTAGCACAGTTTAACAATATTAAACCCGCAGCAGTAGCAGCAATGATGTATGCATCTACTCACCTGTCTTGTCCTCGTCCTTTTCATCCATGTTTTCTGCAGTAATGGTATAGATTTTAGGTTCTGTAATTATAAGATTGATTTTCATGATTAAATTAATAGAATATGACCTGTTGAGTCACTTTGGTTATATTGTTGAATCAGGAATAGATGAATATTTGCAAAGTTAAATCCAAAATCAGTCTCTTTTTATCTCTTCTATCTTTCTCTCTTTCCATCTCCAGCTACAGGTAAAATAGTATTACTACAAGTAGTTATATTCCATTTTGTTTGTAACAAATTGTTTTATTCCTTTCTTGATTACCTTTGACCATTAACAAACAAAGATAGAATGATATATATATATATATATATATATATAATAAGAGTAGAGTCAAATAGTGGAAGGAGCTTACTAAAAAATGGGGTACTTTGTGAGTTAATTGCAAATTATGACTAATTAAAACAACAATTAAAATGGATATATTTTCAAACACAACGACTGATGAATATTTTAACATATTTTGTGTTATTAAAGTCTATAGAAAAAGAAACAAACGGTGATGAACTCAGCTTTAATATAATCATAGATACTTGTGGCAAAATTATAAATAAGCCTTGTCTAAAGAAAAAATGAAAAAATCAGTACAATAGAAAGATGATGTTTTTATTTCAATTTTTTTTAACAAAAATGTTTTGAACTCAAACCTTCTGCATGATATTTGTTCCTTCATTTTTTTTTTTTTTTTTTTTTTTTTTTTTTTTCATCTAAGTTCCAATTTCTATTTTTTAGATGAGGTTTGGTAATTTACAATATTTAGCATACTATTCCCGACTCTGTTATTTTCTCATTTCGGTCAATATAACCTCCGACCTTCTTCAGGTGTATCATTTTAAATTTGGGAATCATGTCTACTGGTATGAGGACAATCTATCACTATGGATTCAGTACCATGATCAATTCAAATCCATGTTCAATTTAAAATCATGATCTTCAATACCATGTTCAGTTCAAAACTTTGTATTCTTCCGTTACTAACAAGCAGAACGTTAGCCAAGCGAAGAATTTATCTGGCATATGAACACAGTATGATGATTATGTATGAACGTGAAATCTTCATCGAAAGCTTCCATTGCATAAAAACATGATATGATGGATGAGTAATGTAAGTTTTAAAGACAGGTTTAGACCTGATGACCTCAGAGGAAGATTCAATCTGGACAAAGAGAACAGAAGACCTGGATATGGTCATGTTGAAAGAATGGATAAGAGTTCTTGGGTAAGTTGATGTGGAATAGTGCAGGTAGCAGATCTGTTGGCAGGGGCTGGTCAAGGAAAACACGGGAGGAAATAAGAAGACTGGACTTAATAGAAAGATAAAGACCTAGTCAAAGATTGGTTAGTTTTAAAATAAATTTCTAAAAGTTGTCTAACGCATTTCAACATGTAAAATGGGCGTTGATGATGTTATGTTTGAAAAGATCTTTAAAATGCTTGGCAGTTCATTGATTGAAATATTGTAAAAATAAAAATAGTACTCAGTAATCTAAACTATTTCTCTTTGTACAGTAAATGAACATATTTTAACAGGATTCAGAATGTTTTTTCTTCTTCATTGTTGTTGCCATTATCACAAGCTTTCGTGCCATTATTTCATTCCAGCATTATTTAGGTTATTTCTATCATAGTTGGTGATCATGGAATTTTTTAACTGAAATCCTTTCTTTAATCCACTGGAATATTTTTTGTTCTGTGTTTAATTAAAAACAGAACAGGCTGATAATAATTGCAATATAGGTGCAATATCGATTTTCCGGTAACTGATAGTCCAGTACTTGTTTTAAATCACAATAGGGACAACAAAATGCTAGTAGTGCTACATGATTTGTTTACACTGCACCTGCTGGAGGTAGTCTCTTTATTTGGAGATTATAGCTTATTTTGCTTAAATTTAAACCTAGTTATAGCAAAGAAAAAGTTGAACTGCTAGAAAAACTTTGGGTTATAGTTACGGTATGTGTATGATTAATGGATTAGTGTTGTGATAAATTATTATTAATATGAAATCGGATGGTCCATTAAAACGGTTAATTTAGCAAGCCTCAGGAACTAGGGGTGGCAGAAAATAACTGTTGCACATGTAATAATTACCAATTAATTGTAGTATATGACCTCAAGCAATTCCAAACATCAAAACCAACATAAATGGTAGTTCATAGAGAAAGTCGTTTCATATCAGCATGTCTAATATGCAAATCACTTTCATGTGGAAGCAACATAGATTAAAAAAAAAGCCACAGGGAAAGAAACGTTGATTAAATCATTTTTAGTATATAAATAGATGCTTGTTAGTAGCTGAAGATAATTTATAAGCACTAAGGAAAAAAAAAAAGAATATCATCATGTTCGGTTTATCATGCATTTTACATGCTAGCATTGTGTTGGATGGCTTAAAGAAATTGATTTAAAAAGTAACCTATCATCTCTGACCAGGTCTTTATTTATCCCTCTTTCTCTCAAGTCCATTTTTATCACTTCCTCCCATGTTTTCTTTGGCCTTCCCCCTAAGAATTGGACCTGCTACTGTTTTACATCTACTAACCCAAGAACTTTCATCGATGCTTATGGTCACATGATCAACGTTCTTTTACACACATTTCCTGTACTTTCCAGATTTTTCTTTTTAGGTTATCAGATCTAAGCTTGTTTTTATGATTCACATTACAAATCCATCAAATCATTCTCATATCACTTTTGCACCATGCAACGCATGTTCTCAACCCTCACTGACCCGGTTTCATTTCCATACATCATCACTGGGGCTATGACAAGAGAATATTCTTATCATTGTTTTGACTCTCAAGCATATATCCAAAACAGACACAATTAATCAAGAACCACATCAATCTATCTAAAAACATACAAGATATTAACTGATATATACTCGAGAGTCAAAATAAGGAAAAGAATATTCTCTTCTCATATTTGTCAACACTGGTAATGCTCTACTTGTTAGTCCAGGTAAAAATTTCCTGAACTTACTCTATCCACTTCTAATCTTACAATCACACTAGCACCTGCTCCATCCTGTGCTCCAATGGTATCACCAAAGTAACAAAACTTCTCGGCAACTTTAACATCTTTGTCATCTAAATATACTTTGTTCACATCTGAGTTTGCATCCATCACATTGTCTTATCCTTTCTCTATATAAACTGGTTATCCTCTCTCATCACATTGTCTTATCCTTTCTCTATATAAACTGGTTATCCTCTCTCATCAAGTTGCCAGTAAATTCGCTGCACTCCTTGTGTACCCAATGCTTACAAGCACTACAAATAAAATTGCATCCGACTCTCTTTTCACAAACTGAGCAGGGAAATTTTCTTTCTTGTTGGGAACTTTCCAACATTACAACCACTGATCATCACTTTGGTGTTGATGACATTCATTTTCAGACTTTTTACTTCCATAGAATTCTCCCAAGTGTTTGTCATTGTATCAAGGGCAAGTACTAAATCATCGATATACAGCACTATATAAAAAATCATCAATATACAGCACTATATAAAAAATCATACTAGACATTAAGTTTATGAATTTCCACCCACATCATCATCATCAATTATCTCCCTGATCACATGATCAAATGGATAAAGACATTGATTGTTCTAAAATCAATTCTTCTTTTCTAGGTTGTGGGTTCAATCCTTAGTAAAAAAAATTTTATTTTGTAATCTACAAAAATCAAGACCTCGGACAACACCAGATAATCCTGTTAATGTATTATATATAAAGAAAACCTGTGTGTGTGTGTCTAGCTCAACATCAAAACTTATACAAAGCATGTCTTTGTGCAAAATATGGAAACACACATGCATATATATATATATATATATATATATATATATATATATATATATATATATATATATATATTAGAAGGTTATCACAATGCAAGAAACAGAAAGTTGTTTATGTTGAGAAGAGAAGACGAAAACAAGTAATTTTATACATATATATATACACTCATGAGCAAAAAAAATAAGCCAAGAAGGAAGAAATCGATTTTTCAATATTTTCCATGAATTTTTGTTAATTTTGACTGAAAATTTCTATTTTGCAGATCATTATTATTATAGCATATAATAATAAGTGGAAAAATTAATCCTAAAAATGGTAAGACCGCATCTTGGCGAGGATATAAAAAACCGAATTGCAGAATTAAGGCAGTCCAAAATGACTTATAAGCAGATTTTTGATATTTTAAAAAAAGAAAATGTGAAAACATTTCTTTCTGTAGTGAAGCGAATTGGTCAAAGGTTTGAAGTTAAATGCTTGGTAAAAGGGAAATCTGGATCTGGTCACCTTAGAGCATTCACTTTGAAGGACGACCACAGGCTTAAATTAACTGTTTTGAAGGATTGAAAGAAAACTTATGTTGACCATAGCAAAGAATTCAAAACAAGGGTTGGAAATTCTCTTTCTAGATATACAATATCTAGACAAATGAAAGAAATGAGATTTTCTTCTAAAAGGTGTGCAAAGAAGATTTTTATCTAAGAAGAACATCAATGATAGAAAGAGATTTTTCTCGTGTTATGGCAAGAAAGATACAGACTGTTTCAGGAATGTTTTCTGGTTAGACGAATCAAGATTTTGTCTTGTTATTGATGCTCCCGATGCTCTCGAATAGTGCAATCAAGAACTGGAGAAAGATTTTCGCCAAGTTGCATAAAAACGACAGTTAAACACGGGAATGGAGGGATAATGGCATGGGAAACTTTTACTGCAGCAAGAGTTCAGGAACTTATTAGACACTAGCGGGGGTTACCCGGCGTTGCCCAGGTGTTTGGAGGTGTGTGTGTTAAAAAAAAAGTGTTGGCTGGGCGTTTGGAGGTGTAAAAGAAAAAAAACATTTTTAGTAGGAAGGTAGGATTGAACTCCGAAGTCTTGACGCGAAGGTGGAAACGGAAGGGAAAAAAGCCAGACACCTAACCACCTCGGCCACGAGGGAAGAGAAATTGATAAGTCTGTTAAAATAAGGTTTATAAAGTAAAATATACAGGTGCGAGGAAGTGGTGTGATGTTTGACCTAGTTTTGCGCTGCAAGCCAGTTACTGTTTCCCCCGCTTTTCGATTTTCGAAGACGCGGCAAGCTGGTAAAAGTCAGGCAAATTAAATACACACGCAACCCCCGTTGTTAAGTCATACATATTATCATTTAGACGTGATATAAAAAGTTTTAAGAAAGAGCGAACCCCCCCCCCCCGAGAAAGCCTCAGACATACACAAAAAGCGAACATACATACATACACACACACATTTTGCCTTTTATGTATATAGATTAGAAGTCAATCAATGCAAAGGAATACATTTGAATATTAGAAACAGGACTGTTACTAAGTATCTAGAAGCTGGGAATATCCTAGAACATTTTTCAACATGATAATGCCCCTGAACACACTGCTAAAGTCACAAAAAATGGTTTTCTGATAATTCAATTGATGTGATATTTTGGCCAGGTCAAAAGCCCTGATTTAAACCCAATCGAGAATATTTGGTCCATATTATCTTGTGCATTGGCCGGAAGAACTTTTTCAAACAATGACAAACTGTGTAAAGTGAATGGAAGAGCATCTCCTCTTCACAGTGTTCCACTTTAGTTGAGAGCATGTCTAAAATGATTGATCTTTTAAAGAAATCAAAAGGGAATGCGATTCCATCCTAAGCATTTATTAAAGTAAATGTCTTGTTCGGTGTTATTAGTCTCGTTTAAGTTTTCTTGTTCAATTGTTCTGTGTCCAATATAGTTTTTAGTGCAATAAAATTTGTTTGGCCCATTTTTTTATTTTAAAAAATTTTTTTTATTGCTCACGAGTATATATATATATATATATATATATATATATATAAATGCAAATTGAAGTTACTTAAAAAGATTTACGACTAATTTATTATTCAACAAGGAGTACAAAAATTTAATGTTTTTTTTTCTTTAATTCATGGATTTGCAATCTCATCAGAGGAAATGTTTTTAGCAAAACAATATTTATAGGCAGTCATAAATTTTGCTATTTAGCGCATGGATTGAAAAAACGAAAAAGCTTTGCACCCAAACCTAAAAGAAGCCAGGATTAAAAAAGAATATTCCATGGTGTAGTTAGGTTCAATGAAGAAAAATATAGGACTTTTATATTAGCTGTAATCTGAAAATATTAAAAAAATTTCGGTTTATACATATATATATATATATATACAGTGCCACAAAAAAAAAAAATCCGCACTTGTTATTGTTTTCAAAAACTGAAAATTTAAGTTAAATTGAATGTAACTGTTTAAACAAAGTATACCTCATTTGATTCGCCTTTTATTTCTTTATAATTTTACCTGTTCATATTTAACTTTTAATTGAAGTATCCTCGTGTTCAAAAATTAAAAAATTAACTCCAAATCAAGAAGACAAAAAGAAACTCTGCACAATGGAAAATTGTTATTTAAATATAACTTTAAAGCATTAATGCAACACAAATACAACAGGAATACAATGAACTAGTTAATATTTAGTAGCATAGCCCTTCTGCAATTTGACAGCCTGCAACTTTTGTGGCATTCACTTTAATTAGTCAGTGAAAAGGTATGCCACTTTTCTTTAATTTTTGTCCAAAGTTCTTCCAAATTTGAAATTTTATCATTACGTAGATGTTGCTTGATGTAATGCCATACGTTTTCGATAGGATTGAGGTCTGGAGATTGTGCAGGCCAATCCAAACACGGAATATCATGCCCTTCCAGAAAGCTCTTGACATTGCCAGCTGTGTGAATGAGAGCATTATTCTGCATGAAGATGGGATTATCATCCAAATTCCAGCTAAATTAAGGTAGAAAATGCTCAGTAAACATATTAATGTACTTAATTTGACCTTGCAAGCGACCTATAGGCCCTGGACCATTGGCACTAATAACGCCCCACACTAAAACTGAACCTCCACCACGTTGAAACTGTGCACCTAGGATTAAATTCTTCATCCTTCCTTCGACTGTTTCTGAGGTTGTTTTTGTCTTCTCAACACAAACAACTTTCCATTTCTTACATTTTGAAAACCTTTTAATACTTTCCCAAATACATATCACACACAATGTTTCAAGCAAACTACATCTCTCTCTCTCTCTCTCTCTCTCTCTCTCTCTATCTCTCTCTCTCTCTCTCTCTCTCATATATATATATATATATATATATATAATGTATGTATATATGTATGTATTGTTTTGCGGTTCACCAAGAACAGAATTAGTTGTGGGCGTGGGTGATATTTAAAGCACTTCTTTAATGTTATTATGTAGTAATTCATGAACGCTTTTTTTCTAGTTGCTAGAAAAAGCAAAAGAATGGGTGATGAAGAAAGGATTACAAAAAATATATATTAAACACGTTTTGTAAGTCTCCTATTTTGTTTTCCATATCTCCAGGGAATTCCAGGTAACCATGCTTATTATAAATATAATGTAACTTGTATGTAGTATATATATATATATATATATATATATATATATATATATATATATATATATATATAATTATTTTTTTACTATAATAATTATTAAATACCTACAGACACTAGTGTTTCATCCTTTCGGGAATCTTCAGTGCAGGGTGTCACGATTAATATCAGTCGAACGATTCAAACCCCGCATCACGAGACATCTCTGTATACATATCAATAATTTAGAAATATTGCCAGACATTTGAGTTTATTTCAGATAGTGGGGGTTGTCTGACTTGCTATTTGCTTTCAAACTTCCCCTTACCTTTTGAAATGGTTTCGTCAAGGAGCTGTAAGGCACATGTTTTTACTCACTAACTTTTGTGCTATAGAAGAGATTTATGTTTTTGTATACAAATAAATGCACATTGTTCTTTATTATAAGACTAGCAGGCTACCTGGCATTGCCCGTTTGTAAAATCCACTTTAATATGATATTTTGATTAATGCAGATTTCGTATTTATTACTATACTATATTGGACCCAATATATAGTAATGATTTAAAAAGTTTAACAAAAAAATGATTTGTACACCACCACCGAGAATTGAAACCAAAATGTTTAGCTTACAATTTACTTTTTCCTTTGACGTTAATGCCTGAGCTATGAAGACATGTTTGCTGCAAGGCTAAAAATTAACACATGAATCAATAGCTATTACACTATGCATGCATATTTGTACTGCCATCGTTCAACCTTCACCTGGCAAATTCCTTCTTTTCTTTTTTTTTTCATTTTCACACTTTTGCACCGATTTTCCTCAGCTAAAACTCAAATAAAAAGTTTTGCATGGCTTCGAATACCCTATATATTAAGTTTCATGCCTGTAGACAAAAAAACTGGCAGAGGAGTTTGGTAGGCAAAATTTTTTTAAATAAATATATATACGCATACATAAATATATATAGAATGATGTTTGTGTTTACCATAAACTTTTTACGCAAATATTACACAAGTATAAATCATGTAGAATATCTGTGAGAATATAATTACACGTAATAGTTAACTAAAGATGATCATCCCATAAAGAAAACTGAAAAAACTGATAGGGAATTAATTAAAATGAATTTTTAAAAGAATATGCAAATTAATTAGATCTTTTGCAGATAAATACATTTCCATGATCCATATATAACAAAGTTGTATTTTCTTTTTAAATAAATAGAAAAACGGGTTTTTAATATGAATATCAATACACAAAAAAAAAATTATAAGAGTATAGATTATCACCTTTGGTAAGGATTGAATCTTAAGTCTCAAGAAGACTGTCACTTAGAACTAATTGTTAATCAACACCACGATGTCAAAATTCCAGAAATAAAATTTGAACAATTTTTTTTATTTAGATTCATAAGTAAAGATACATAATTATCAAGATTATACAGTGTCCACAAAGTCTGGCTACATTATGTAGCCAGATTTTATGAACACCCTTTATACACACGCACACATGCATTTGTTCCTGCTAAATTAGACAAATTGCCAATTGGACATAAGGAGCTAGTGTTTGAGGTGCTACTGTGTACAGGGAACTATTTAAGATGAGCAAGATGTTTGTTCACATTACATTTAAAAGCCTGTATGTTAGTACAGTCAGCAAAGCAAAAAACAGGGAGTCTATTCTAAAGCCTAGCAATCCAAGAGAAGATGCTCTTAGAATAGAAGGATTTTTAGTATTTGGGGACCTCTACAGCTTGACTATTTTGTTGGAAGTATGTATGTCCAGGAGGTACAAGTGCAATGAATTCATCAGAGCACATTCCATTTGTGTTTGTTTGCATTCTCTGCACAGGCCATGTTGTTTTAGTAGGACTTAGGGTTATTTGATTCAATACTGACTGTTTATGTTGTCCCGGTCAAGACTATGACAAAAGGATTTTTCTTTTAAACAAAATCACAATTTACGGTTGTTATAGTGGAAGACGATGCTGGATGTTTTGTTGATGTTGATCATTATATGATTACCTGTCACTTGATGAGTAGAGGATGTCCTAAAATTGAATCAGTTCAAAGTTGGCCTTGTCATACTGGGCGTATTTGTATCCTCCAGAGAGCTTTGCCACATGTTTTAAAACAAAAAGCTTTGCCACATGCTTTAAAACAAAAAACTTTGCCACATGTTTTAAAACAAAAAGCTTTGCCACATGTTTTAAAACAAAAAGCTTTGCCACATGCTTTAAAACAAAAAGCTTTGCCACATGCTTTAAAACAAAAAACTTTGCCACATGCTTTAAAACAAAAGGCTTTGCCACATGCTTTAAAACAAAAAACTTTGCCACATGCTTTAAAACAAAAAACTTTGCCACATGCTTTAAAACAAAAAACTTTGCCACATGCTTTAAAACAAAAAAACTTTGCCACATGCTTTAAAACAAAAAACTTTGCCACATGCTTTAAAACAAAAAACTTTGCCACATGCTTTAAAACAAAAGGCTTTGCCACATGCTTTAAAACAAAAAACTTTGCCACATGCTTTAAAACAAAAAACTTTGCCACATGCTTTAAAACAAAAAAACTTTGCCACATGCTTTAAAACAAAAAACTTTGCCACATGCTTTAAAACAAAAAGCTTTGCCACATGTTTTAAAACAAAAAGCTTTGCCACATGTTTTAAAACAAAAAACTTTGCCACATGCTTTAAAACAAAAAGCTTTGCCACATGCTTTAAAACAAAAAACTTTGCCACATGCTTTAAAACAAAAAGCTTTGCCACATGCTTTAAAACAAAAAGCTTTGCCACATGCTTTAAAACAAAAAGCTTTGCCACATGCTTTAAAACAAAAAGCGTCTGCCGTTTATTTCTGATCAGCTATCAAAAGTACCAGTCTCAATTCTTATCTGATTGGCCCATCACTTTGCTAAACGTCCTCTTCAGCTTGAATGAAATTTTATATCTCCATTTCTTTGTCTATCTCACTAAGTTACTCCAACGATACTTCTTAAACATTTCATTGCAAACACATTGAGATTCTTCTCATTCTCTGCTTGTATAGTTCATATTTCACTTGTAAATAATCAGAACTGTCAATGAATTGTAAAGTCTTAACTTCAGAGATGCCGATGTGCCCTTCCATATCTTTTCTTTTAGACATTCAAATGCAGAAGTTGATATTCATATTCTCAGCCCTAATGTAATAGATAACAAAACAATAGAAAAAAAATGGATTAACTGTTTTGTTGTCTATTATAGTAGGACTGATCTTTTGTCCAAGATAAGACTTTGGTTTGTAATCTGCAGGTAATGTGTTCTACTACAGATAGTTGTTATTTTTAATTCTATATTTTTGTTATTTTATGAAACTTTGATTGGAAATCTACTTTTATGAGAAAGGATTCTTTAATCTTGTCATTTTTCATTGACTTTAGATTTGAACTAACTTAAGTTTATATAATTTGACATTCAGGAAATGATAATCTGCGTACCAAGTTTGGATGAAATCCAACCAGTATTTTCAGAATCCATAACATACAAACAAACATAACTTTTATTTTATGAATTAGATCATACTATTTTATTGGTTTTATGCAATTTTTATACTGATTATTTTTTTTTAGATTACAATGTTACTTTGTTTCTTTTATTGAATGACAGACCTACAATCATAACTCTTACTACAACTAAATCAAGACACAAGTCTCACCGAACACAAACAAACTCTCTGTCCATGATAACTACCGAAAATTAACTGACTCCTTCTGCTGGAATATATATATATATATATAGATAGATATTTGTGTCTTTTTAGTAGCCCAGTCTGCAACCCATTCGAAGATTATCAGCTGCCGATCTATGGACATATAAAAACTGTCTGGTCGGACTGTATTTTTTTTTTTGAGTATTTTACCTCCAGCATGGATTCTCTATTTAAAATGAAGAAATTAAATTCTGAGTGGTTAACCCCAAACCAGATATATTTCCCATTTTGTTTTTTCTTGCTCAAATATTTATCTCATGGCAAGCCTGTTGTTTGTATGCATTGCAAATATATAAACCATTAAATATATAATCCATTAAATATATAAACCATTAAATATGCCACCTTGTGCGTGCTTACAGCATACCATATGCTAACCTATGCAGCCACAAGGAATGTCACAGAAACGGAGGCCAGTACAAAATAATGATGATATTAAAGACATAAACCAGGCTCTCTTCCCCCTCTCACTTTTTAGAATCAAATGTAGATGAGCCGATTATGAAAAAAGAGAGGAGAGAGGAGAAAGGAGAGTAATATCCAATGAAGTGATAAATATAGAAAAATTATATCTTCACTTTTTTCTAGTGTCCATTAGGACAGTAGGGGTAGATGGAAATAAGAAGGTCAAACTTATCTCACTTTCTTTATTTATGACTAAGAAAGTAGCATGTTGATGAGGATTAAATATTAAAATTGATAAAATCATTTGAAAATAACTTTTTTGTTTTTAACGTCATGGAGCAATGTTTGTCATAAATCACTGATGGAACATATTTTTCATGTAGTTTTTTTTTTTCTTTTTTTCTTTGCTTTTAACTCTTATTCATCTCAAACAAAGCACAATACCACTTGAATGTAAGGGGATGCTATATAGGACCATATTTACAAGGATACTGTGTATGGAGTTGAGCAGCAAGGTGTCCATGTACTTAAACTTCTGCATGTCAGTACAGTCAGAGAAGCAGAAGACTGGGGAATTCTGAAGTCTTGCAGTTGAAGGGAAGAAACTATTCGAGTAGAAGGCTTTCTTGTATGTAGGGATCTCCATAGTGAAAGAGTGGGATTTTGCTGCTTGTTAGATTAGTCAGGGTTATTTATGTTGAGGTGGCGCAAGTTCTATGAGTTCATCAGAGCACATTCCATAAAAGTACTTGTAAAACAGAGACAGGGATGCAACATTGTGGCAATGTTAAAAAAAAAACTTTTAATCACAAATGGATTTTGCTTTATATATAAGATTAGCGAAAAATTCATCTGTTAATAAATTTTGTTTTTGAAATTTAAATTTCTAGATTGAGGCAAGTTAGTTAGAAATTTTACTAATATTAGTTTATACTCGCTCCTTGAGCAGTGTTGCTACTGTACCTGGGTATGTCAATTACCAGCTTTATTTAGCTTATACCGCTTTATGAAGAAATGAAGAAAAATATTTTAAATTTTGTGGGGAAAATGTATCCGACTAATTTGTATAAGAAAGTGTCTACAATGAATGTCTAACATATTGCTTTCATTAACAAACAACATTAGAAATCGTTTTTAATTCACTTTGAACTAATGCTATTATATATGTCTACTTTTAGATGGGTTAGTAAAAAAAAATTTTTTTAAGATTTTAATTTACCATTCTTCTTTAGTAAAGTAGTTAATCCTAATTTTTCCAATTTCTTCCTGTAATCGTAATCTTTTATTCTTTTTATTAATCATGTTTCTATTCGTTGTCTGTCATGCAATCTCAATATTACATTCCAATGTCAGGGGATTAATTTTACTGATTTTTTTAATTTTGGATTTTTGTATGGAAATGGTTTTAATTGAAAGAATTTGCTCTCTTATTTTGCAGAAATCACAACTGCAACAGCCGCTCCAACATTACGAGAAAACTTGACCCCATGTCTCCGCCAGCACAAAATGCACAAAGAATCAGGTAACATCTATGTGCCGCATTGTACCAAAAAAGGTGGATATCATCGATTGCAGTGTACTAAGCACTTTTGCTGGTGCGTGGATCCTAATGGCGTTGATATCAAGGGAACAAACACCAGTAAATCTGAGGAGAAACCAGATTGTGAACACGGTAATTTCAATTTTTTTTTTATGTTAAAATTAAAAAAAAAAAATTATATATATTTTTTTAACTTTGACTCCCATGTTCTCTTAACTTTCATCCAGATTTACAAATTAAACTATAAGCTTTCAATAGGATTTCTTTTAAACTTTTTTTTTGAGACTAGTGTGCATCCTCTGTCAAAAATGCTAGTGTTTGCACTAATATTCATATAAATTTAATTTTTCATATATAAATTGTCAGTTCAAATGACCTTTTTTTTTTACATGGGGGTCACCACTTATCAAGGCCCGGAGGCCACTCAGGGATAAGAGTTATTGCGGGTACAGTAATCAATGAGATAGTATTGTAGTAATCATTAGTATTGGAGATTTGATAGAGTGTCTTACTTAAGGGAGCGGTTTGTCAGGAATTTGTTTATGTTGGATTTGAAGACATCCAAGTTGTAGTCAGGTGGGAAACAGGCGAATGGAAGAGAGTTCCACAATCATGCACTTCTGAGAAAGAAGCTCTGCTCATGGAATCTATGTTTGGATTTAGGCACAGATAAAGAGTGGGGAAAATTATTGACAGTAGTTTCAGCCAGACGGGTGTTTCTCGTGAAAGATTGGCGAGAGGGGACGAGAGATTGGAGCTCAGACGAGCACTTGCCATGGAAATAACAATAAAACAAAGACAGGCTTGTAACGTCTCTTCTGTGGGAGAGAGGCTGCAGGGAAGAGAAAAGGGCATCCCACACCAAACAACGAAGTCTATTTTGTACTCTGTCAAGGCAGGATAGGCTGTTTTTAGCAGCTCCGGCCCAGATGTGGCAGCAGTACTCCATCCTTGGACGTACTTGGCTTTTATACAGATAGAGAATTGCATTAGTAGTGAGATATCTTCTGGAGTGGTAGAAGGATCCCACCATTTTCCCAGCGTCCCTGGCAACAGATTTGATGTACGCGTTCCATTTCAGATCAAACCCAGAAGCTTGTCAAAACATGGAGCCTCCCCAAGATGAGAGCCATCCATTTCAATTGATGCCAGATGGGGATCAGAGTGTTGATGATATAAAGATAGAAGCTTGGTTTTGGATGCATTAAAAGTGACCAGCCACGTCTTCCCCCATTGTACCATGCGCTCAAGATCAGAGGAGAGAGAATTAGAGAGAACTTTGTCATTTACGGCCTTTGATGTGTTGCCATAGATGGTCGTGTCATCAGCATAGATGTCAACGAAGTACCCACTTTTGAGTTTTTATTTCATTTCGGGCAGTGGGGATCGTATGACTTGGTTTTTGCATTCTTGCTTCCCCTCCCTACTTCAGATGGTTTTGTCTCTGGCTAGAAAAAGACATGTTTTTACTCACTAACTTTTATTTCATGGGGCAGATTTATATTTATTTTTTACATATAAATGCACATTGGCCTTTATTATATAGTGCATCATTGTGCATGTGTGTTGATCTATACAATTAAAATTCCACTCAAGTTTAGCACTTGCAGAGTTGTTATCATCGACATCATCATCATTATTCGGTTTACATGCTGAAATGTGTCAAATGGTTTTTAGAAATTGACTTCCAAACTAATCTATCTCTAACTAGGTCTTTTTCCATCTTTCCCTCAAATCCATCCTAGTCACTGCTTCCTATGCTTTTCATGGCCTTCCCCTGCCGACTAACCCTGCTACCTCAACTGTTCTACATCTATTAACCAAACACTAATATTTTCTCTCAAGGCAACGAAAGCAATGAAATCTTTTATTCTGTATACATCTCCCTATTCTGTCCAAGTTTAATCTTCCTCTGAGATCACCAGAACTAAGCCTGTCTATAAGACTAACACTACACATCGTATCATTCTCATACCATTTCTCTCCATGCAGCACATACCCTCAAGTTTCACTTCCATACATCATCACGCTGCGCACATAACCAGCATGGAAAATGGACATTAAATCAAATATTATAATGATTGTTAAAAAGGACTTTCAGACGATCTTCAAAAAGAATTTTTTTTAAAGTCTCAGTGTTAAGCTGTCTTGTTCGACAGCTTAACACTGATGAAATAGCATGAACCATCCTTTGACAGAAGATACGCAAGAACATTGCAAGTTGCATTGGACTTAGTCATCTGGAGGAAATACCCAACCAAGAAATGCCTACACAGGATGGAACAATAAATTTGTCAACTTAAAAAAAATAATACTACAGCTTTATTTTAAAACTTTTATTTAAAAAATCAAGTCAGGTAACTTGATTATGTAGTAGAGCTGACATCTATTCAATGTAGCCGCCTTCAGTCTCAATCTCTACCTCAATATGGAGCATGCCTTTTTCACAAGCACCAGTGGGAGCTCGGTGAATACTCTGCGATCAGGCTGGCTTTGATGTTATGGGAGGTCATGTTGGTGATGTTCTTGATGTATGACCAAATGAAGTAACATTGAGGTTGAGAGAGGAGGAGGGGGCGTGAGAGAAGGGTACAAAGTCGTAGCACTCCTCCTGAAGCCAAGCCTGGGTTTCTTTGGACTTGTAGGTCAGTGCCGAGTCCTGCTGCCACACCCAGGGTCTGCCAGCGGCCACCTGATTGCATCAGGGGATCATCACACTTGTCAGCACATTCAGATACACTTTGGTGTTGACTTTGAAGCCAACTTCAAAGATGTGTGGTGACATGATGTAGACTAGTAGAGGGTCTGCTATAAAGAAAGAAAACTGATTTTCATCAAACAGAAAATCATGTCATCTTTTTTAGGGTGACAATTTTATCATTCCATCCTGTATGTGCACCTTCCTCTTCTTATCATGGTTAAGAAAACAAAAGCTTCATCTTGCTTGTCAATCCTGGAGAAATAAGTCAGAAATTGTGAGTGACATATCCCCTTCATGGAACCAATTCTGTGACAAAAGAGTGTTGGTAATATTTCATGATGTTTGTATCGGCAAATTAGTAGAAGACTCTGAATGCCATCTGGAAGACTGACCGACAGCAATGTCTGGCCGAGATTGTTGGAAGGAAACAAGGAGAATCTAAGAAGAATTCTTAACTTGGTTGATAGCCAATATTCAATGTTGAACAGAACATAATGATAGTTCACAAAAGCTTCTAACAGACTGAGTATGACTTTGATCGGGATCATGATGCCTGTGATGACCTGTGTTATTGTGATATCATACCTAAAACACAAAATCTTGTGAATATTTTGAGTTGGTTTGATGGTAATATTTTGGTTTAGCATGTATTTATTTATTGATTGATTTATGTATTTATTTATTGATTTATTTCTTTTGCAGGCTCCAACATGAGTCCTTGTATAAAGTCTTTGTTGAAGCATTCGTCTGGCCTTCTTGGCAGTTTCCGTCCATTGTGTTCCGAATCTGGAGACTATAAATCAATTCAATGCCATGAAAGCAAATGTTGGTGTGTGGACAAGCAAGGAATCGAGGTTGAGAACACGAGAGTTAATCTCCCACAAATGCCCACTTGTGTTGGTGAGTTGACTTGTCACATTCGATTATTTTTTTAATATTTTTAATGATTTTCTTTTTTTGCCAAACATGTCATTCTTTTATCACACTTAATCTTATTCTTTATTTTTTGAATAATTAAGAACAAAATTTTTAGGTATGAATTTAAAAGGACATTTTTTTTTCATACTTGTTCAATTTTCAACTAAAGGTCTATACCCCACTTCTCTTCCTCAATAAACATTTGTCATACAATATTTGGTATTATTATCTACTTATCGATATTTAAGAGTAAAAAATGGACCTTGCTTTACTTTCAGTAACTCTTGCTTCCCTTGTCTTTTTAGTCCTTATATTTCATGAATGATGTTTCTGACAAAGGATGAAGAATTACTGCTTTTTGTGCTTGGAATCAATCTAATATTTATCATTGGCTAGTTTTTGACTTTGAAGTAATATTTTGCTCTTTTTTAAATATTTTTACAAGTGGCTTCATACTTTGTCTAGAGCAATTTCCATAAAAAAAATCAAGCACCAATATATTAGAAATTTTCATTAATCAGTTTGAAAAAAAAAGAGAAGAACAACATCAAATTTTAAGATCGATATCAATAAAGTTATCTTCTTGGATTTTTGAAGTCAGACTAAAATAGCATTTAAGTTGAATGAATTCATATTTCTCACTAGCAAATTTTTATGTGTTATTGTTGTAGTATGTTATTAACAATATCATAACATACTTTGCTACAATTTATTTTAAAAATTACTTAATCTGTCCCATATAATCTAAACATATTTAACAGATCACTGAAATATAAAAAGTAGCAAAGAAAATAAGTACTATTTTTAATTAAAGAAAATAGAAAGAGTTTTCTCCCTTACAATTAAAATTGTACTTCGTTTTCTATAAGTTTAAATTAGCAATACATATGGACGATAAAACACTTTGGATAATCAGATTTCAACAATCTTCTGCTAAACTAGTCATATTTTAAAAAACCAAAGCACTTTATATCCTCAAAATACCACCGGTTTGTTTGTAAATGAATATACTTTCAAATGAATTAATAAATAATAATGTACATTATATATTTTTAAAATTTTAAGCAAATAAAGTGATAAAAACCCGAACATCATAAAACAGCGTTTTTGGTAAATTTTTGTAAAGACATTCCCCTGATTCGTACCACGTTTGAATTAAGAATTTTTTCATGAAATTTAGAAACTAACCAGAAGAGATGTCACTTTTAATAGTTTGGAGTGTCTGAAATACTTTTGACTACTCGTTTTTGTTTTTTTTGTGCGTGTTAAAAAAAAAGATTTCAATATGACGAGTATTGGAAATTTTGAAAAGATTTTCTTTAGACATCCACTGTTAAATAAAATAACCTTTTTACTATTTTTATTCATTAAAAGTACAATTGTATGTTGTTTTCTCTTGTGGTAGCTAGCACTTTAGAATCAATATACCCAGAAAAAAAAAACGTTTTGAGTTTCAAG
The DNA here is from genome assembly GCF_053919585.1 of Euprymna scolopes. NCBI lineage: Eukaryota > Metazoa > Mollusca > Cephalopoda > Sepiida > Sepiolidae > Euprymna > Euprymna scolopes. The sequence goes on from NC_136488.1 coordinate 105,189,188, forward strand.
TCTTGTAATATTAGTAATCGCATCATCATCAACAACAGCAGTGATAGCACGGCAAAAACAGACTTTTTTGTTGTTGATTTTTTATTCCAAATCAAATTTTTTTTTAATTGAAAATCTGATTATAAAATGTTTTCTTACATGTTTAGTTAGAACTATTTTGGTATCAACTAATATGAATATTTTTTAAATTTGACTACTGGTCAAATTTAAAAAATATTGTGTTTTGCTTTAAACAACTGAAAATGTGAAATTTTGGTTTGCATGTACAAGTGATACTCCCCCCTTCACCACCACCATCAACATCACATTTTTTTGTTTAATTTTCGTCTTTTTCACAATGTTTTCACCAGATTATTATCGAATGGAAACTAATCTACCCAATTATCAAAAAAAAAATTTTTAATGCAAAATCGATATTTAAATATTTGTAGGAAGAGTACTTTTCCAAACATCAGTGAAGTTAAGAAATAAAAACGGTAGAAAAAGACATGAAATGTAATTAAAAACGAAAATCAAATTTATTCAAAATTTGTGAACAATTTGTCAGCTTTAGCAAAAAAATTTTATTTTTATATTTATACTTTGGACTTTTCCAAACGTCACATTTCCTGTTGTAAAATTTCATAATGATGTCAAACGTCCTCTTAACAAAAAGAACTCTTAATCCTACCTCTAACACTAGGTATGAGTGGCAAACTTCCTAAAAACCTTTTTTAGCCCTAACAATAACGCTAAGTCCGAGTGGCAAGCTCCCCACCAAACAAAATTCCTCTGTAAGTGTCAAAAATAAACTTATATGGCAAATTTCATTGCTTAATCTTGTGTTTTAACAAAGATATAACATTTTAGCTGAAAAGGTAGTGTAAAAAATGTGACAAAATGCATATGGCCTTGAAGAGGGGAAAATATCCAAATGTGTAATGAACAAAAATAGTCATAACTTGTTTCATTTTAATCGGATTTAAAAAATTCCAAAGCTTCTATTTTAGCTTATCAAGCTCTTTCTAAGTATGCCATTAATGAGATATTTTAAGCCATTTCAATTTTTTTCATGTGTATTGTTAATTAAATAATATGCAAACAAAAAAAGGTTAAAACTAAATTTATGTAATCCGAAGCAACGCCAAGTAGGTACAGCTAGTCTCTATTTATATAAAAATTAGATATGTGTCTGTTTGTATATGCAGGATTTACTCATAAACTAATTAACCAATCATTATGAATTTAGGAATGCAGTTGTTAGATATAAAGATAGGTTATGTGGTTTATAATTACTTTGAGTTTCATGCATTGAGTAATGAAAGGGATTTTCATAATATGAATACAACCTCCAATTCGACAACTTAAATATTTCAGATTTGCATTAAATTTGATCTATAATTATTAGAGGCAAATTAAACAACATCCCCTGAATTTCAATTTATTCTGAAGATTATTTAAGCCTAAAATTGAAGAAATTTTCTCAAATAAAAATCATGTAATGAATTTTGATCAGCATTTGAATAAGGATTTTAAACATAATGTTTAGTATCATTATATCTTGATTTTAATCTTCATAAGGGGACATAAAAGTGAAGCAAAACTATTCTATTAAGGGAATGTATTTTACCCATTCTGGGACCACTATTCTAGTGTATATGTGTGTGTGTGCGTGTGTCATTTAGCTTGCATTAACATGCAAAATTTCTACTCAATGGTCTCTTTAGAGCCAAATGGTTTATTTTACAGTTGGAATGCAGTGATTGCATTAGCTGACATTTAAAATTTTCAGCTTAAACAAGAAAAGATTGAGGATGCAATTGTTTGCAGAATCTGTCTGTCTATCTATCTATATATACTAATTACTCAAATTACTTAAAAATAAATAAATACAGGGTGTCCAAAAAGTCACTGAAGGGTTTGGAACTTAAATAGATTCTTTATTTTTGAGGATATCTTTCTGTAATTTTAACACAATCTGATTAAGACATTGGGAAATTTTTAAAAAATGCAAAATTCAAACAATCTTTATTTATGAAAAATAATGTCTTTTAAATGTTTTCAATTTTCAGCTTCGCATATTTGTGCTCTTTCTAAAATATTATTCATGACAGATTGCAGAATCTCTGGATTGCGATTTAACTCCCTTATTTCATTCCTGATGTTATCCTTCAGTTCTTGCAGGGTTTGGGGTTTGTTAACATAGACTTTTTCTTTAAGATATCCCCACAAGAAAAAGTCAGGGCTAATCAAATCTGGGGAGCATGACAATTTGACATTGCTATAACGAGAGATAATGTTGTCGCCATAGCATTGCCCAAGAAGCTCCATGGTGTCTCTCACCATATGTGCCATTGCTCCATCTTGTTGTAGCCATAATCCAGGCCTATTTTGAATTTGTGGGCGCAAGAAGTCTGTAATCATAGTCCAGTATCTCTTTCCAGTAGTAATGACAGCATTTTCGTCTTGATCTTCAAAAAATAAAGTCCAATAATCTTCTCCGTTACTGCACACCATACAGTGCACTTTATGGGATGCAACTGCTTTTGATGAATTGCCCTTGGATTTTCAGAACCCCAAAATCTGTAATTTTGTTTGTGAACGAATCTATTCAAATGAAAATGGGCTTCATCTGACATAACCTTTAGCAGAAAATTGGGGTCATTTCAGACAAGTTCTTGCATTTGAACTGCATATTGAACCCTTGTTTTAAAAAACCTTCAGGCTTCAAGTATTAAACAAGCTGTACTTTATAAGGAAAGAGTTTTAAACTGCGCAGAACATTGTGTAGTGAGCTTCAACATATCCCAAGTTGTGTGGAACGTCATTGAATCGATGTTTCAGGATGTTGCACCACACTCTCTTGCACTCTTTCCCTATTTTCATTTGTGATGACGTTTCAAGGTCTACCAGCTCATGGAAGATCAAGTACAGCTCCTTGGTCTTCAAATCGGTGCACAATGTTTTGAATTATGTTGTGACTTGAGCTATCTCTTACATGAAAATGCTGTCGACGAGCTCTTTGACCCAAAACAATTCACCCATGATTTTGGTAAAACAATTTCACAACTAGCGTATGTTGATCAATGCTATACTTATCCAAAATTAATTTCCAAAATATTATCTGTAAAATATTTGAAATAGAGAAAAAAATAATCATTAATGGTAAAATGATAGAGATTTTCAACCTTTCAGTGACTTTTTGGACAGCCTGTACATAATTGATTTGTTAACAAAGGAATAGCAGAAATTAATTTTCAATATTTTAATTTCATAATATTTTGTGAAATAAGAGTTTTTAACAAAAATTTGTTTAAATATTTGATTTTAATGGATTAATAGTAAAAAACAAAAAATAATATGTGATTAATTTGGTGACTTTAACTCTTAAAAATATAACATGTTTTTAGATATTTACCTATATATAGATATGTATGTATATATAGGTTGAATAAACTTTTTTGTGCATTAAAAAATAGGTGGGGGTTACTGCTGATATATACTTGTAGACCACTCAAAAATGTCAGAGGTTACCAATTATTGTTCTAAAATAGGTTCTAGCAGAGGTTATGTGTTCAATTCTTGATAAAGGAACTAAAACAAACACAGTGAGGATACCTGTTCAAAACATGAAACTCATTTAAATTACAACACCTCATCTGATCTTTGTTTCTATTTTCTTCAGAAACCACTCCAATTCCTTCATTCACAGTACGCATTACAAGACCCAAGACTACCATGGCTGCTGCCACGACTACCACCACACAATCTACACCCACTACCACAACCACCACCACAGCTCCATCTACAACAACCAAATCTACTACAACTTCAAGAGCAACAACAACGGCAACAAACAAGGATTTCTTACCCAAAAATCCAGGGGTAAGTATTCAAAGCTATATCTACCAATGTGGTTCGGAAGTCTATTTACTTCCATTTATTATTTTGCTCCCCCAACCTACTTTTACCTTTGCTCTTAATTAATTTCCAGTAAATATTTGCATCTTTTGAAAGGTATTTCAATAAAGGAATATGTTATTTACAAAAAATTGGGATCAGATGTCATACGAAATAGTGGAATTTAATTCCCATAAATACGTTTTATTTTTTTTTTGTCTTTTTTTATATTTTAATCTTAAATTAAAAAATAATTAATTTAATTCTGAAATGTATGCTGAATTATTTCCTAAATTATTTATTTTTAACATTAAAATTTTAATTTATTCATTACATTCTATTTTTTTAATTAAATATTTTTATTAAATTATTGAGTTTTATGGTTTAACTTTACAAATCATGTTTTATATACACTGTTGACACACACAATATTTTATCAAGTATTTTAATTAATAAAAATCAAAATTTCTCTTGAAAGGAATTCGTCCTATTTATTTTTTGCATTTTGATTTTAATTTCTCAGGGTTTATCTACTAAATGTAGATGCCACATAAACTTTATGAATATCCATCATGCAATTTGTCTTGGGCCGCTGTACCCAATCCTCCCCAGAGAATTTCTTCTGACATTGAATAGTTTCCACATACCCAATTTCACTCAGGTCATGAGTATGACCTTAAAAAAGATTTCAGTGGTGAGGCATCGTCTGGGGGTTGTGCGGGTTCTGGAGTTGCCCCTTAGTTTTCATTGCTTCCAAGTCTACTTTGCCCCAGAGTGGTTATACCTGTTAGGGCACTAGGTGATACCAGATCAGGATGTCTGAAGATGCTGACTTCCTGACCTAAAAATCAATCAACCATTGATGTTATTGTTTTTTTTTTCTTTTCCCTTTGCAAAACTCAATCATATTCTGCAAAGTAAAAATCAAAGCAATAATTTTCTCAACAAAACAACCAAACCAAACACCATGGATAAATATTTGAATATATAAAGAACTTGGAGCATAAAAAAATTCCCAAAATTACTGGATTTGGCATTAAATAATTTGAAATGGGTTGATCTGCTGGAAAACAAAATACTCAAACAACTAAATTAATTTCACTTAAGGTTAGTATATGTTTCTTAAGCTCTTGTCAAAAGTACAGTGAGATGAGATCAATTCTGTAATGTAGCCAACTTCATTTAAATACGTTTATTCTAGCTGTTCATGTTCATCTAAGCATCGGATTATCTATTCAAATCATTTCTTACTACTCGTGATGAATGAGTAGAAAATCACCTTGAAAAAAGGTGTGGGTCCTAACTTGTATTATACTTAATTTATATCATATTTAATTATACTTTGAAGTATAAATCGAATCTTAGTAATTTTTTCTTCCACTAGTTTTGCGACCGATTAAGAAATTTATCTTAATAAAAGCTATTGTAGAAGGTCAGAATAGTTAACAAGGACTCTTAAATTAACAAAATACAACAGCACATAATTTATATAAAACACACTAAAATGAAATTTTTTTTTACCAAATCCACTTAGTTTTAATGTGTAGAAATAATTTCCAAAACTTTTATCATTTAAATAAATTGTTTGCACACATTAAAACTAGCCTTTTATTTATTTTTTTTTTTTTTAAAGGATTCACCACTATCAAGGCCCGGAGGCCACTCGAGGATAAGTTAATGAGTGCACAGTAGTCAATGGGACAATATAGTAGTAATCATTAGTAGTGGAAATTTGGTAAATTGGATTACTTAAGGGGATCATCAAGAACTTGTTCACATTGAACTTGAAGACAACCATATTGTAGTCAGTTGAAAAGCAGGAAAACGGAACAAAAGCTTTGTTCATGGAATCTACATTTAGGTTTAGGCACAGATAAAGAGTGGGGTAAATTATTGATAGTGGTTTCAGTGTGAAAGTCAGGCCAGGGGGGACCATAGATTGGAGCTCAGACGAGCACTTGACATGAAAATAACGATAAAGCAGAGATAGGCTCACAACGTCTTCCACCATATTTTTTTAGTTTGACTATTCCTAATCTTTACTATAAAAAAGTATTTACCAATTGTTTACACACACGGAAACTGATTGGATTTTGTATTGCATTCAGTTTTAATGCAAAGTTAACTATTCTGTACTAAATTGATCAAGTAGTTTTTTATATATGTAGAAAATCATTTATTTTTCTTACAACTTTTAGCAATTAATATTAATTTGTAGACTTTACAAGGCTGATTTTGATCTTTATTTGTCTCAGTATTTAATATGTATTTGTCTCCCTTTATGATAAAGCAAGACATAACACCATAGCTTCCTTATAAAATTTGATTTTCTTAGTAAAAATAAAAACTATATGATCAATTTACATAATTTTTGGAATATGACATTTTCATTCTGTAATGGGGATGTACATCATAAAGAATTTTCTTTATTTTTGTTTTTTTAAATTTGGTGGAATTATGGACAAGAACAAAAAAATGTGACATTTATCAAATAAATTCAAATGGTTTATGAATCAGAAATAATTGTCAATCCATATTCATTATGATTAGAGTTTTGATTGCAGTCAAGAGTCCACCTGATTTCATGTTTGAAACAGAATGTCCTTTCAATTTATAGATTCAAAAGTAGATGACATTTAACGGTAACAGAAAATATTATTTATTTTGACAGAAAGGGCATTAAAAATAATAATCAATCTTTACAAAGAGGGGGCACTACATATCCTTGTAGATTCCATCCTGGATTGGTGATTTGGAAAAAACAATATACAGAGTGCTAGAAGAGAAAATTGTATTCATATGCCAATACACTAGCGATAAAACCTGTTTATTTATAGTAAGAGAAAATAGTACATAAAAATATGTGACTTCTTTTTCTATTCAATTAATGTACCTGTTCCCTTGTTCACGGTACACTAACTCACTCTCCAATTCTCTACGGGTCAGTTCAACAGGTCTCCAGATTCCACTCTGTGTGATCTTTACTGCTACAAAATAAATCATAGGCAAACTTTATTTATATCACAATGAAATATTTACATCAAATTTATTAAAATTAACTTTATGATAATCATCAGTTAGTGCTACTTCACATCAAGTGACCACAAGTAATTTTCACCTTTATAAGTTGCTGCTCCTACATACTAAATTACCTACCTTGATTTTACACACATCATATATATATATATATACACGAACACACACACACAAAAAAAAGGTGTATTATTATGATTGATGCAGTATTTGGAAGAAGGGTGTATTTTGTCACTGGATTTTTTTTTTTTTTCCTGCTTATAAAAACTGGGGCTTAAATTAGTAACAGTAAAATATTAAAAAAAAAAAGTAAATAAAAGAAGAAAAAAAAAAATAACCAGGAAAATTCTTTGTCACTCCTCCTTACTTAACAAGCCAAGTTTTTACAATCTCTTTTTCAACTCTGTTGAGTGGTTTTATTTACCCGGGTGGCTGCTACTGCTTTTTTTTTTTTTTTTTTTTTTAGGTGGTGGGTGATCCTTCTTTGTCCAGTCCTAGTCAGACTGAATAGAAAATGACTCATCGGTCCCTGCTGACTAACTACATCCAATCATTGTCATGCTTTTTTAAACTTCTCCTCCTCCTCCTCCTCCTCCTCCTCCTCCAATATTTAGAATTTATTCTCTTGTTTTTTAATGTCCTCATGGATTTTCATAGTTTTATCTGATTATTTTCTTTTTTGTTTCAAATTTCAACCACAGTTAAGATATGGGGACACACACACACACACACACACACACACACGCACACACATGTGCGCGCACACACACACACACACACTATTGCTATATTTATAGAGGAGAGTGCTCAATATTTGAAAAATTGTATGTAGATCATGTTCTAAAAAATGAAAAACTACTAGTCACCAGACTCTGTTGACCTATATCAACAAATCTCTTTCGCTCTCTCTATATAGAGAAAGAGAAAGCGAGGAGTTAGATGTATTGTATATCTTAATTGTGTATGCTTTTAAACAAAAAGAATTAGAAATATTCAGGTATTTTTTTCTTTGGATAACAACAAAAAAGGAGTGAAAAACAAATATACAACAAATATATGCTACCAAAGGCAAGATAGGTCACTCTTACCTACCCGAATAAGTTTATTTGTGTTAAGAAATTTTAAAGATTTCCTTTTGTTTTTTGTTATTGTCTTTTTGTTTCATAACAAACCAAACTTCTATTCAGACAAACCTCTATTCAGTTAGAATGAATAAAAACATGGCTACCATAAGCATTGCATAAGGACCCTTGATAATCACTGAAAAATCGAAAACTAAATAAAATATTGGTAGAAACACATCTAATAAATGTCACCAACCATGCAAAATAGAATGTTCTATAAATAATTTGTTTTTCATCTTTTAGTGACGTTTAAAGGTCCTAATGCAATGTTTCTAACAATGGACATTCGATTTGTTTCGAATCAAAAAACACTTTAAAATATGTTAAAACACAAATTAATCCAAGTTGAGTTACTTATCTTGTCTTTGGTAACATTTATTTGTTTTGTTGCATATTTGTTTGTTGACTCCATTTTTGTTCTGTTAACTTCTTTTCACATTACCAACACATCATGTATTTCGAATTTTAACTTTGATATTCTAACCTCTATGCTATCGTCCAGCACCTCCTGGATGTAAGCAAAATTTCAATGTGAACATTGTTGATTGCTGGAGAGCTTGAATTGTTTTTGCTCAATGAGCGTTGCTTTCCACTATGAGAGCTCTAACAAAGAGCAAGAGGAACAATATAGTCATCCACAGCTTTGGCCAATCTTGAGAAACAATGGATACCTTCTGTATCAGCATAATCATGCCATGTGTATGTATATATATATATATATACTAGCATTTCAGCCCTGCATTGCCCGGATGTTTGAAGGTATATGTTCAGCAAAAAACAAAAAATGTGGTAGTAGGAAGGCAGGCTCGAACCCATACCGTAAAGGAGGAAAAGAATGGGGGAAAAAAACGTAACGTCATTGCTGTTACGATCACCATCAAACCAGGAGTGACGTAGGTTTTAATTAAGGCTAGACAATCGAAAGGAGAGGATGACTTTCGAAATAATGGTGAAAAAAAGCGACTTCCTCTTTGTAGAAAAGTGCCAGGTTGAGGGTGAAGAAATTTATGTTTTTAGCCAATTTTTCGTCTGAAGGGTCGAGCTTCAAACAATACTGATCTTGTGAAAATCCATCACCTCTGTTGAAAGTTTTAGGCAGACATGCATACATACATACATACATACATACATACATACATACATACTTACATACATTTATATATTGATAGCTCAAATTTTCGACCCAAACCGATTAAAAAGCTTGCCCTATCTCTGAATACCCTTTATGTAAAATTTCAAATGTTTAGACCAGAAATTGTCTGAGTAATTTGGTAGAGACCACAGAGGTTAAATGTTTTAAAACTTTGACCCCTATTATAACCCCTTAACATTTATTGTTTTGGGCTCAAATGAAATTATTAAGTTAGATCCATGTCCAAGGAACCTATATTTAAAATTTCAATTGTTTAGACCCAAAATTTGTGGAGGAGTTTGGTAGAGTTCTCAAAGATAAAATCGTTGAACTTTGACCCCTTAACAGCCAAATTTCTGGCCGAAAATGGATTACAAAAACTTTTCCAAATCTCAGTACCCTGTATATCAAATTTCGAGTCTGTAGACTTAAAATTGACAGAGTTATTGCATAGGGAAATGTACAGAGACACACAGGCACAGACAGACATACGTTCACTTTTATATATATATATATATATATATATATATATATGTTTTATTTTTTATTACCATATCTTTCTGTTAAGTTACATTATTGTTTCGGCTACACGGCCGTTTTTTGGCCGTGTGTAGCATCCTCAGACTTCTACAGGAACATTTCTGTAAAAGTCTGAGGATGCTACAGACGGCCAAAAAACGGCCGTGTAGCCGAAACATTAATGTAACTTAACAGAAAGATACGGTAATAAAAAATAAAACGCATATTTGTTCTACAACAATATTGAGCACTTTCTTCAGTTTTTATTAATTACCATCTCCACTATATATACATATTGGCAACAAATCATTATCAAGACAAAATCAACAACTAATACAAAAAACTTTTTAAAAAAATAAAATAAAATAATGAATAGATTAAATAATTCTTCATAAGAGGGATAATCAATAAATAAAATATAAATTAAAATAAATAGATAAGTGGTTGATAGATTAAATCTTACCTATCTTCTGCCAAAACAATTGATTAAAATTATAAATTAAGTATTCTATATAAACAATAGTAATAGCAAAATATCTCCTTATGACAATCATCAAGGGCTGGAAATGGATCATATAACACTTTAGGATCCTACTCTACTAACTACCCTCTCCCCAAATAATAAATAATCAGAAAATTGTTTAGAGTCGAGAAATTAATTTTATAAATCTGTAAAAAGAAAACTATAGCCTTTAATCAAACTTATTTTCATTTTACTTTATTATATATATATATATATATATATATATATATATATATGCACACACACACACACACACACACACATCGATGTGTCATCCACATAGGGAATTGTCAGACTAAGTTTATAGAATTCGTGTTATTGATTGTATAGTTTGCTAGTTCACTTCAATAGTTTCATAGTATTTTGGGGTCCTTAAAATTTAGAATTTCAAACTTCTCAATCTATATATAATGGCCCATGATAATATTTAAACTTTACTTTAGGATAACAATACAAAATAATAATAATAAAATAAGCAACAAAACAAAACAACTAAAATAGTACTGAATAAAAAAATGAATACAAATGCAACCATCCTAATCCAGCATGTGTTAAAATAAGACCAACTTTTAATTTCAATCAAACAGGGTGTGTCGCACTCGTACAAAAGAAAAAGAAGACACATAAAGATCAGCTAAACCTTTACTTTAGAGATATTCAGCCATTGGCTAATAAAAACATTAACTCGTGAGAGGGAATAACAATAAATCTGATTGATTAGTTAGCTACATTAAACACCATGTAACTATATACAAACAATCAGTAACACAGATTCCATACACTTAGCTTGGCAATTCCTTATGGGGATGAAACATGAATGTGTGTATAGATAAATTGCTATAAATATACTTTCATACCAAACTACCTCACTCTACTTACATATTGAACACTAATACTGAAAATCGATACATATTATAATATATCTCTTTATAATATTAAAGGTCAATGCATGGACATAGATATTTCCTCATTGATATCTGGGGGCATGTTTAACCCATAGTATATATATATATATATATATATATATATATATATATATATATACATATATATATATATATATATATATATACTAGCAAAAGTACCCGTCATTGACTGGGTTCAAAAATAGCCTACACAAAATGGACTCTGATTTATGAAAGTATGATAGGTTATGAAAAGGAAGGGTTGTAAAGAGATAGCTTCAAATTTGGGGGTATCAAAACCAAAGCAAAATATGATGAAAGTAAAAATAAAATAGATAAACCCATAATTTATTATACAATACCTGTTCACACTGAAACACTTATCACAATATTCTGTGGATCTATATTAAAAAACCTTCTTAAACTTTGTGACATATTTCCATTCTATGGAGGTCAGGCGCGAACGAACACCCCCTAATTTTATTATACCATATTTCTTCAAACTGAAACATAATTATCAAAGTATACTTATGCAGATAGATATGAAAAGTCTTTATTAAAGTTTGTGCTTATTTCCATTCTATGAAGGCCAGACGCGAACGCAGACCCCACAATTTTATTATACCATCCCTATTTAAGTTAAAACATACTTATCAAAGTATTATTATGTACATCTATATCAAAAACCCTTATAAACGATTTTTTTTTTTAAATATTTTAATTTTTTATTTCCATACTTTGTGGACCAGGCGCAAACACAGACTCCACAATTTTAATGAACCACTGTTCTGCCAGATCAAACATACCCATTACTGTGTCTCGATATATCTTCTATCATTATATGTGATCAGTTTTCTATAATAGTCGACCATATAGGAGCCTATTCGTGACCACACACAGCTTTATATATATATATATATATATATATATATATATATATATATATATATATATATATATAAAGCAATTCCCCTCAATATTCTAGATTTTCTAGCATATGAATATTTCATTTCTTCTATTCTATCTCAGCTCTTCAGGGATTACCCAAGGATTCCCATCCCAATATTACAATCTCGGACAATAGACAGTCTCTTATTTCCCTATACTGTAGCAAAAAAAAAAAAAGAGTTGATTCCCTTTAACTGTTTAATGATTTTTCAATGTTGCCTTTCTGATGTTTATGATTTTGTGATTTTGATAAATAAAAACATGTTATTTTCTGAGAAGAACTGAAAACCAAAAACAATGAGCTTGTGTCTCTTCTATCAAGGTGTTAGATTAAACTAAATGAGATTCTAAACGAAATTATCTGTTATAATATTCATAACTATAAGTTGAAACAAACAATAAGAAACCATTATGATACACATTTTGTCTCTATTTTAATATATATATATATATATGATTTTGATATAATTATTTAAATATATATATATATATATATATATATATTTGATTTTGATATAATTATTTAAATATATATGTATATATTTGATTTTGATATAATTATTTAAATATATATGTATATATTTGATTTTGATATAATTATTTAAATATATATACATATATGATTTTGATATAATTAAATATATATATATATTTATGATTTTGATATAATAAAATATATATATATTTATAATTTTGATAATATTAAATATATATATATATATATTTATGATTTTGATATAATTAAATATATATATATATTTATGATTTTGATATAATTATTTAAATATATATATATTATGAATTTGATATTTAATTAAATATATATTTATGATTTTGATATAATTATTTAAATATATATATATTTATGATTTTGATATAATTATTTAAATATATATATATATATGATTTTGATATAATTATTTAAATATATATATATTTATGATTTTGATATAATTATTTAAATATATATTTATGAATTTGATATAATTATTTAAATATATATTTATGAATTTGATATAATTATTTAAATATGCATATATTTATGATTTTGATATAATTATTTAAATATATATATTTTTATGATTTTGATATTTAATTAAATATATATGTATGATTTTGATATAATAATTTATATATATATATATATATATATATATATATATATATATATATATATATATATATATATATATATATATAAATTATATTATATAAATATATATATATTATGATTTGGTATTTAATTAAATATATATTTATGATTTTTGTATAATTATTTAAATATATATATTTTTATGATTTTGATATAATTATTTAACTATATATATATATATATATATAATGATTTTGATATTTAATTAAATATATATTCATGATTTTGATATAATTATTTAAATATAGTATTGATTTTGATATAAAGACATTAAATATATATATTTTTGATTTTGATATAATTATTTAAATATAATATTTTTATGATTTTGATATAATTATTTAAATATATATATTTATTATTCTGATATAATTATTTAAATATATATATATTCATTATTTTGATATAAGTATTTAAATATATATATATATATATATATATTATTTTGATATTTAATTAAATATATATTCATGATTTTGATACAATTATTTAAATATATATATATATATATATATAATGATTTTGATATTTAATTAAATATATATTCATGATTTTGATATAATTATTTAAATATAGTTATGATTTTGATATAAAGACTTTAAATATATATATTTTTTTGATTTTGATATAATTATTTAAATATATATATATGTATGTTTTTGATATAATTATTTAAATATATATATTTATTATTTTCATATAATTATTTAAATATATATATTTTTTTATGATTTTGATATAATTATTTAAATATATTTATGATTTTGATATAATTATTTAAATATATTTATGATTTTGATATAATTATTTAAATATATTTATGATTTTGATATAATTATTTAAATATATATGTATCTAATCAAGCTAATCAAAAAGCACTGTCACTGATATCAGTAGATATCTTACTGCTGATGCAATTCTGTACTTGTATAAGAGACAAGTACGTCAAAGGATGAAGTACTTTTACCCCACCTGGGCAGCAACTCCTAGAAGCAGCATATTCTGCCTTTACAGAGTTCAGAATATACTTCATACCCTTTCCTCTTCCCTACAACCTCTTTCCCACGGAAGAGACATTTCGAGCCTGCCTCTGCTCTACCGTTATTTTCATAGCAAGTGCTTGTCTGAGCTCCCAAGTGTGTGTGGACCCCTCTGGCCTGACTTTCACGAAAAACACTTCTCTAGCTGAAATCACTATCAACAATTTTCCCCACTCTTTATCTGTGCCTAAGCCTAAACATAGATTCCATAAACAAAGCTTCTTTTTTTAGAACTGCATGCCTGTGGAACTCTGTTCCATTTTCCTGCTTTCCAACTGACTACAATTTCTTGAAGTCCAACATAAACAAGTTCTTGATGAGCCGTCCCCTTAAATAATCCAATTTACTCAATTCCGACTACTAACGATTACTACAACATTTTTCTCATTAACCCTATGCTCGAGTGGCCTCCAGGCCTTGATAAGTGGTGACTCCTTTGTAAACAAAAAAAAGTATATATTTATGATTTTGATACAAAAGCTATGTATATATATATATATATATATATATAGAGAGAGAGAGAGAGAGAGAGAGAGATACACTCGTGTGCAAAAAAAAATGAGCCAAACAAATTTTATACATTTTATTTTAAGCTATATTGAACAAAGAACAATTGAACAAGAAAACTTAAACGAGACTAATAACACAGAAAAAGACATTTACTTTAATAAATGCTTAGGATGGAATCGCATTCCCTTTTGATTTCTTAAAAAAATCAATCCTTTTAGACATGATTTCAACTAAAGTGAAACACTGTGGAGGAGATGCTATTCGATTTGCTTTGCATAGCTTCCCACAGTTTGTCATTGTTTGAAAAAGTTCTTCCAGCCAATATAGACCAAATATTCTCGATTGGGTATAAATCGGGGCTTTGACCTGGATAAAATATCACATTAATTGAATTTTCTGAAAAACATTTTTTTTGTGACTTTAGCAGTGTGTGCAGGGGCGTTATCATGTTGAAAAATAATGTTCTGGGATATTCCCAGCTTCTGGATACTTGGTAACTGTCCTGTTTCTAATAATCGAATGTATTCCTTTGCATTGATTGACTTCTCACACCAAATAAGTTCCCCAACTCCTGCTGCAGTAAAAGTTCCTTTAACCATTATCCCTCCATTCCCCTGTTTAACTGTCATTTTTATGCAATTTGGCGAAAATCTTTCTCCAGTTCTTGATTGCACTATTCGAGAGCATCGGGAGCATCAATAACAATACAAAAATCTTGATTCGTCTAACCAGAAAACATTCCTGAAACAGTCTGTATCTTTCTTGCCATAACACGAGAAAAATCTCTTTCTATCATTGATGTTCTTCTTAGATAAAAATGGCTTCTTTGCACGCCTTTTAGAAGAAAATCCCATTTCTTTCATTCGTCTAGATATTGTATATCTAGAAAGAGAATTTCCAGCCCCGTTTTGAATTCTTTGCTATGGTCAACAAGTTTTCTTTCAATCTTTCAAAACAGTTAATTTAAGCCTGTGACCGTCCTTCAAAGTGAATGCTCTAGGACGACCAGATCCAGATTTCCCTTTTACCAAGCATTCGACTTCGAAACTTTGACCAATTCGCTTCACTACAGAAAGAAATGTTTTCACATTTTCTTTTTTAAAAATATAAAAATCTGCTTGTAAGTCATTTTGGACTGCCTTAATCCTGCAATTCGGTTTTTTATATCCTCGCCAAGATGTGGTCTTACCATTTTTAGGATTATTTTTTCCAGACCATTATTATTATATGCTATAATAATAATGGTCTGCAAAATATAAATTTTCAGTTAAAAGTAACAAAAATTCATGGAAAAATATTGAAAAATCGATTTCTTCCTTCTTTCACTCTTGGCCCATTTTATTTTTTTGCTCATGAGTGTATGTGTATATATATATATACACACACACACACACACACACACACACACACACACACACACACACACACACACAGGGTGAGTCACAGCAAATGGATGTTTTTAGAACGGTTCTTGCTCTCCTTGATTAAGAGATAGGAAGTGAGGAAGGTAGTCTTAAAACCAGCTTAAGATGCCGTTTAGTTTGTTGTTATTTGTTTATCTTTTACGTTAAATTTTGTTTTAGTTATTGATTTTGAATTGCTTTTCTTTTCAATTCATTGCCCTTATGTTACCGTGGAGTCGTGAACACCGTGAACACCGTGTTTGCTTATGACACTTATGTTAAAAAAAAACATTCCTTAAAAACATCCATTTTTCGTGACTCACTCTGTGTGTGTGTGTGTGTGTGTGTGTGTGTGTGTGTGTGTGTGTGTGTGTATATATATATATATATATATATATATATATATGGTAAAACTGGTAATTAGTAAAAACTTGAAGACTGCTCAATACTATTGCAGAACAAATATGTGTTTTATTGTTATTACCATTTTATCTGTTTGGCTACATATGTTTCAGATGTTGGACCATGTTTAGGATCCAACAGCCTCGTCTGGCCTCGCAGAAGTGGTTCTGCGAGGCCAGATGAGGCTGTTGGATCCTAAACATGGTCCAACATCTGAAACATATGTAACCAAACAGATAAAACGGTAGTAAAAAAATAAAACATATATATAATTGTGATACAAAAACTTTGAATATATATTTATAATTTTGGTTTTCATACATGAAGTAAATTTCACAGTGTATATTAGGATTATTTTATACTGGAGATATTCATAATCCTATTTCCAAAAGAGGGAAGATATAACATATACATCTATGCCAAGTAAATAGAGTAAAGTTAGGATAAATAAATAATAATAATAAATAAATGAGTACATTGTTTAATTTAGTTAGGTTAGTTAATATTGTCGGGGTTATATAATATATATAAGCATATACAATTATACAAGTATACATATTCATAAAAATATAAACATACATACGCATACAGACATATATACATATATACACATAGATGCGTATATTTATGCTAAGTAAAGTAAAGTTAGGGTAAATAAATGAATGAATAGATAAAGGATAAATAAGTGGGTGTAGATAATGCAAGGTTAGGTGGACGTGTTGAAGTTATGTTCGAAATGCATGTTGTTGATTTAAATTGTAGGGGTCTGTATTGATTTGCTTTGCTTATTGGATGGTGATTATTTTATAGTTTCTAGGAAAGAAAATAAAAGGGGGTGGGGGGTTAAATGGGGTATAAAAGTTTAAAAGTTAACTATTAGGTTCATATACATAGAGGTGGGGGGGGCTCCTAACATATTGCTTTGGGCAGTGGCTATGCTTAACTTTATTTTCAGTGTGAAGTGTATTGTGGATATAGGCATACACATACATACAGACACATATATACATGTGTACGCAGACATAGACATACAATTATATATCTATGCATACATACGACCTATGATCACACATAATCATGCCCGCGTATATAGAGAAATAAACATAAACACAGACAGGGATACATACATAGGTCCAACCATGCCCGCACATACACATACATGTGAAGATACATGCACGCACATAGGTAAGTAAGTAGGTGCGTAAAATATAATATTGTTTCTGGCATATCTACAAAAAATACATATATATACATACAGATATCTATACAAGTTGCCACGTATGTACATTCATATAAATGTGGGGAGTTTTAGTCGTAATTGGTAAGTGGGTTTGGGTAGTAAGATTCATGGGTTAATGAATGTGTAATTGGGTAGGGTAATATAGGGTATGGGGAGAGTTGAGTAAGGGGGTTTGGTTGTGTTGATGTTACAGTAGTTGGGTGTCTGCAGTAGATGGGTGTATTGTGTGTATTATTATTCAGCGGTTCTAAAGGGGATGTTGTCTAGGGGATGTTTCAGAAAGGTGTATAATTGCTAAGGAGGTGGGCTTTGTAGTGCCGGCAATTTATGGTGGTTTCATGTTTTTATTTAGTAATTTGACTCTATCTTTAAAACTGAATATAAAAAGTTTTTCATTCAAACAGAGGAGGCATGGGGAGTCTAAAGATTTATATACGTTAGATTTTTTAAGGATTTCCCACGTAATGGTTGGTGTAAGGTTATTTTGGATTAGATCTAGATATTGGGAGGTTAGTGAGGTTTTGTTAGGGCAGTTGGGGTTTGTAAAGGAGCATTTATGTACTCTAAACCTATCTTTAAAGGAAGTTCCTGCCAGGCCAATATAGTATTTTTGTCGTTTGGGTTTTCTTCAGGTGCAATTGTGGCTTTATAAACTACTTCTGTTTGTAGGCATTGGGATTTGTTGGTGCAGTTACAATTATTTCTACTGGTGTTATTTGTGTTCTCATCTTAAGTATTTTTCTATTGTGTTTCTTGATTATTTGTTCTAGGTTATCAGTGCAGTTGTAGCTAAGTTTAATTGTGTTTTTATTAAATATTTTGTGTAGTGTGTGATTGGGTGGAAAGTGGTTGTTTAGTAGTTGAAAGAATTTTTTGCCTAGTTTTGTTTTAACCATTATATTGAGGGGGGGGTGAACCAAATTATTTTCCTGGCTTTATTTTTCTTGTTTGGGGTATTGGATGGATTAGGTTCAATGTAGTTAAAGGTGGTATTTGGGTGGCCACTTTCTTTAAGGGCATTTTCATAAAATGTTTTATGTTTGTTGAATATTTCAAGTTTAGAGGAATTATTACTAAGTTTTTTTTTTCGATACATGTAGGGATATGTTTAATGATATGTTTCTGGGTGGTTTGATTGTGGGTTTATGTAGAGTGGGTAAGTATTGTCTTTAGTGTAAGGTTCATATGAGTTATTTGAGAGGTCTCGAGTTATATCGAGAAAGTTAATAGTTTTTACATTAGATTTAATGTCCAGTTTTAGATCTATTCTGTTCATTTTTTTGTTAAGGTTTTTTTTCAATTTTTCGCATTTAGGGCCATTTGAATTTTCAACTACGATAAGGCCATCGTCTCTATATAGTCCTATGTTTTTGTTATCTATAGTTTTTGTGAGATTATATAGAACAGCGACCACGAAAACCGTAAATGAAACATTGTAACTGCCAAACATGACAGCTACACTAACCCTTTCCCTCTCTCTCTCGCTTTCCTCCCATCTATTTCTCTCCCTCTCTCATCTAATTAATATACCTTATCGAACAGGGAAAAAAAAGTAGTCAAAATTTTAAAACCCAAAAAATTGAAACTCCTATTTCTCCCCTCCTCTCATTACCCTCTCTCTTTTCTCTTTACCAGCCTCTCCCCACCTCCCCCTCACTATATCCACATATCTCCACCCAAGCCTACCTGAATCTGCTACCCCCACACACACAATACAACCTAATATATTTTAACCTTCAAAACTGAAATATTGTCATTACCTGCCTTCCCCCCTATTATCTCCTACCCCAAAACACCCCTCCTTTTTCTTTCCCTCTTTTTTTTTCTCGTATTCCTTCTAAAATCAATTCTTCCTAATACTAACCAACCATTTTTGTAAGGTCTGACGAGGCTGTTAGATCGTAAACACGGTCCAACATCCGAAACATATGTAACCAAACAGATAAAACAGTAATAAAAAAATAAAACACATATTTGCTCTGCAATAGTACTGAACACTCTCTTCAGGTTTTTACTAATTACCAGTTTTACCATATATATATATATATATATATATATATATAGATGTTTTTATTTGTTTTTGTTAGTGATAGTTTTTGAATGAATTCAATTATTCATACGAAATTGCATTTTTACCTAAATGCGAGTTGGGAATAATTTTCCCTTTGACCAATTTGGTACCGCCTTAAATGGGGAGCGGCATATATATTATTTTTAAAATATAATTATCCACTGACACGTGTTTCGTCGTCTACGACTCATCAGAGTTGCTGAATCTAGCAAGACTCGAAATCGGGACTCCATGATAAGAAGCCTAAACCTCTACCACGCGGCTGCCTCACCTGACTACTAAATGTATCGCGTTTTTATTTAGATGTTTTTATTTGTTTTTGTTATATATATATATATGATTTTGATACAAAAACTTGGAAAAACTTGGAATATATATATTTAAGTTTTGATACAAAAACTGAATATATATATATTCTAGCATACTAGCAGGGGAGGGTGCACGGGCGTAAAATGCGCTTGAATATGATATTTTAATATGTTCAGATTTCATATATATTATAGAGTTGTGATTTAAAAAAAAAAAAGTATTTGTGCCATCAGTTAGAAACTGTAGCCTTCAAAGCTGGTGACGTTGTCACCACATTACTAACGTGACATGCATATGAACTGGTGAAAAATTAAAATTTAAAATAAACTAAGATGAATGTATAAAATGTATAACGATTTCTAATTTTGTCCCATTTTTCACCCCATAAAATTTATTTTAACCAGCTAAAGACCCTATAAAAGAACCGTCCGTAAAAATCCCATCATTTGAAACTCCTAGCGCCGCACCGCACTGCGACTTTTAGTTTTGAGGGAGATTTTGTAAGTTTGTAAATATAGAGACAGACAGACATATAGCCTTTTATATATTAGATTTATAGTTTTGATACAAAAACTAAGAATATATATATATATATATATATATATATATATATATATATATATAGTCATCCACATACAGTACTGTTTCGCTATTTCACAGCTCATCAGTGCAGCTAGACAGGCAACTACCTCAAGTCAGGATTGAAACCTAACCGTCTGTACGACAATCAAGGCTCCTAACCACAACACTATTGGTGGCTGCTGCATGAGTCATGAGTTTAACGATGTTTTGACATCGTCAGAACTACCTCTGCTCGATTTGTTTACACAAAGAGCATCGCTTATACGCTAATGGTAATTCCTGTATCACTTCTCAATATGCTCAACTCAAGATAAGGAGCATTATAGTCATCCACATACAAAAAGACAAAAAAAATGTAATTATTTACTCTGGTTTCATGACATGCTTGATTCGATTTTAATAAATTTTAATTTTCCAGAAGCTATTCATCAGTAAAACAAAGCAAATAATGATCGACCATATGGAAGTTCAAATTATTTTTAAAAATTTTTTAAATCTGAAAATTTTATTGACATGTATTAATGAAATCTGAAAATTTTATAGACATGTATTAATGAAATCTGAAAATTTTATTGACATGTATTAATGAAATCTGAAAATTTTCGTTAAGATTGGATAATTCTCGGATTTTTTTTTTATCAAGAGTTAGATTTATTCTTTGCTTATGAAACAAATTACATTCATTTTCATTGGTTATATTTACATTATGGTAATTTGACTTTGTTTATTAGTTTTTTTTATTTTTTTTATTTAAGTGTTATGTAATGAGAGCCTATGAAACCATTTCTTAGAATTAATGATTATTTTTTAAATAAAATATATGTTGCTGTTTAATGTAAATATATTAAATAGCAATGAAATAATGACTGTTGAATATTCATGACTTAAACTTGGTGGACAAGTCAGGAATAAACTGAAGTTTATTTGCACAAAATATGGTTGGATTGCAAAAAGAACTATGAATTTTAGTAACGATTACATTAGTGTCACTTTTTATTTTCAAAGTTAAATGTAGATATGGTTATCAAGTGTGATGGGTTATATGGTATCGGAAAGATGACCGGAAAGTGTAATGGGTTATATGGTATGGGAAAGATGACCGTAAGACATATCAATAATATCAACTACAATGAAATAAATTCTGAAATGTTTCTGAATACTTTTTTCAATATTGAATATGTTTAATGCTATCGATAATCCTGTTATAGAATGCCTAATTGATAATAACGTAAAGTCAGTTTTGTTTTATTTATATAAAAAAAAAATCAATGGAGTCTCTACTCCAAAACTCAACAAAGCACGACCATCTGTTGTCTTATCATAATCATTGTCCGTTGTGTAAATCTGTCGTCTTGTCTCGTGTGCATGTCTGTTAAACGTTTGAGGTGTGCCATTCTGATGATTGTTCTCTTGCAGAATGCCCCCCTATATCTCACGCCACTGTTAGCGGTGATGCCACCTCTGATATCCATGTTCGGAGAAAAATTACCTGCTCGCAAGGCTAAGCTCAATGGAAAGAAGGTTAGAAAGGTGCACCTAACCTGTTGTCATCGTCATCATCGTTGTGCAGAGCGCTTGGTTCAAAGTGCTTTTCTTCATTTTGAAAATCGTAGACATTTCTTAGAATAAGGGCTGTGAAGTTGCTACAACTCCAAAAATGTTTAAAGTTCAGTTTCAACTCTTAAAACATTTTCTCCTTCCACTAGTAAAAATTTTGAAACCACATTAAATATATTTATATATGGATCACATAAAGGATCAGGTTAGTCCTTGTTTATGTTGGATATTACTCTATGGAGATTCCTTTTTTCATTTATACTTCATACATAGTAATCCAAAGATTGGGGAGCTAGGAGGAGATCAAATGTTAGAGGTCATGTGATTATGAAATAATATTGGATTTAAAAAATTTGTTTAGAAGTTTTATTAGTTCTGATTATGCAATTTTCCTTTACTTTTTCTGGTATAAAATGACCTTTACTCATCACATAAGATTTGCATCTGATGTGTTTGTGGACAACATTTCAGATTGTTTCTTCTTTTGCCATCGATCTCATTATGGAAATTCTAAGATTACCACCAACAGTGTGCTGTACTTGCTGAACAATTGCGAGTGTTGTATTAATTCTACCAGTGTTTTTAAAATGTCTTTTGTTTTGATAATGGTGATGCCTTTCCATTTTAAGTCTTTAGAAACTTTGTAAACAAAATATCAAATAAATTTGTTATTACTACATTTACAAAAGAATGAAATTAGTAAATGAATAAAAATAGATGTGGCATTTACTGGGTTAGAATTATTAAAACAATTGAAAATCGGAAACCGTTTCAAGGCAATTTTTTTGTTACCTTAATTAAAAAAATTTTCAAAATAAATTTTTATCCTCTGAGATAATCAGAATTGTATCATACTAATAATTTTTTTTTTTTTTTTTTATGTCCATATTTTGTTGTGGCATTTTGTGTGCTGTTTTGAATATGACATATTGTTTTAATAATTCTAACCCAGTAAATGCCACATCTATTTTTATTCATTTACTAATTTCATTCTTTTGTAAATGTAGTAATAACAAATTTATCTGATATTTTGTTTACAAAGTTTCTAAAGACTGGTCACTTCTGAAAATGTAATTTTGTTCTATTTAATTTAAGATTATAGTAAAATAAAAATAAAAATATCTCACTTCTGGTTTTCAATTTTTTTAAAGACTTTTTAACCCATCAATGTTTCTTTTGTATGGCATGTCTATTTACAATATCAGTATGCCTGATGTGCACTCACTTTTAGATTAAGGATTTGAATTTATCAACCCCCCGACGTGCATAGTGCTCCAACATTAAAACAAAATTTTTTTTTTTTTTTTTTTTAAATATAACATAATTTTAGTCATCTCTGAGGATGGAATTTTATTCAGAAAAATCTAAAGAAAAATAAATCTTACATTAAAACATCTGAATTTATTAAAATGAAATCATTTTTTCTGTAATTCTTATCTGAATTTTGTAATTTAATTAGTGTAACAACATAATATTAATAAATAATAATAATAATAATATGTTTACTAAAACATAATATTAGTAAATATATCATTAATAGCATATTATTAATAAACATATAATTAATGCTAAATAATTCATTTAAAAAAATTAATAATTGGACAAGAGTTATAGTTACTTTGGGAACTTAAAATACAAAAGGATTCATTGGGGTTTGTATTACTGTACACATAGATTCGAAAAAGTTGTCAAAAAACAAATATAGAACAAATAAATGTTATCAAAGGCAAGATAAGTTACTTTTCTACCTAACTGGATATATTTTTTGTGTTTTTATTCAGTGTAACATGTTTATTCAGCTCGAAAAACATGCAGAGTTTACCGATGTATTGGAAAATTCAAAATGGCAGCCGACTCTCTCTCGGAGAGGGTACGTTTGGGAAAAGGTATTATAAATAATAAACTAGACAAAATACTGTTAGAAATTCGCTCAATATATGTTACCGTGACATAAGTTGACATGTATTCGGTTGTTTTCTAACAGTATTTTGTCTAGTTTATTATTTATAATACCTTTTCCCAAACGTACCCTCTCCGAGAGAGAGTCGGCTGCCATTTTGAATTTTCCAATACATCGGTAAACTCTGCATGTTTTTCGAGCTGAATAAACATGTTACACTGAATAAAAACACAAAAAATATATCCAGTTAGGTAGAAAAGTAACTTATCTTGCCTTTGATAACATTTATTTGTTCTATATTTGTTTTTTGACAACTTTTTCGAATCTATGTGTACAGTAATACAAACCCGATTCATTGTTTTTTTCTTATTTTTAAATCAATTAGATAATTTTTACCAGCTCTGACTAAAACTTTTAAAGCAATTTGACTCCTTGACTCTGACTCCACAGCCCTCGGCTTAGAATCTTTTTATTATTAAGTATAGTTCAATAAAGTGTATACAACTGTTGGCCTCAAAAATAAAGTCATAGAGCCGGAAATATCACTGCTTTTGAGCAAACAAAAGCTATGTGTGTGTGTGTATTTGGTTATGAATGTTGAGTTAATTTGTTTTTTGGGTTTTTTTTTTCTTCCTTGTGTGTGTGTGTGTGTGTGTGTGTGTGTGTGTGTGTGTGTGTGTGTGTGCGTGCGTGCGTGCGTGCGTGTGTGTGTGTGTGTGTGTGTGCGTGCGTGCGTGTGTGTGTGTGTGCCTCTCTTTATGAGAGGGTGACATTTTCTACATATTCTGTGTTTAATGTGAGAGTTTTGACGTTTTGACATACCAGAAACTGTAAATATTTTAGCAGAAGTTTCTCCGGTATCTGTCTTCCCCTCCACCCACTTATATTAATGAGTATTAGCAATTTTGAAAGCTTTCAATAATGATGACTCACACAAAAAATATATTTCAGTTATTTTATGGACCTAACTGATAATTATCCTAGCGATCCGAGATGGAATCTAAAAATAATTTCAAATGTGACTTTAGAAAATTTTAACTGTTATTGAAACTTATTGTTCTGTTAATGTATTTATTTCTATGACACACAAACAAACATTGGCTTTTATATTTATAGATGTAGCACAATGGTGGTCCATTTCTTTAACTTGATTGTAAACAACTGACCGGTGTTGTCTCATTGACATGTTATAAGCAGTCAGCTCTATCAATAGTAACATCTAGTTGTAAGAGTGATTATGGTGAGATATAGACATAGAAGTTTATCTGTCTTCCACTTCTTTCTTTTCCCTTGTCGTTAACACTTATCACAGTCTAATATGAATAACAGGAGTTGTAAAAGTTAATAATAACAACAATGGCACACAATCATTTGGGCTTTTACAATTTCTTTTAGGGTTTTTCATTTTCACACACACACACACACACACACACACACACACACACACACACACCTGTGAACCTACCCTCCATAGAAGGAAGGAGCAGCTATTCCAAAAATGACTAGTTTAGAAACAAGCAAAAGATTTTATCAGCTTACCTGCTATGTGCACCTGAAGACTTCCTGTCTATGATGTCATATCCTGGCACATAGCCCTAGTTTTAATCTTCTAATACAATTTATGATTTTGTGGGAAATTCACTCAGCCACATCCAATTTTACTATTTGATGGAACTCAGATCTTCATGCTGGATAGATGGACTCTCCACCTGAATGTGGGTCATGTAATCCCATTGATTTGATTCACGAGACTAAAACAAAGGCTAAAAAGACAGAAATAATAAATACAAAGAGATGTGCACGTGTTTTCAATTTGTGACTAAATCAAATTGATGAGTTTTCTTTATTTCCTGCATCATTAATGCACACGATCAGTAGGTTTCTAAACTTCCAAAAATGCAAAGAGAGGCAAATTTTGACTAAACACTAAACTTTGCCTGTATTTATCATAAGTTGGAATAATGCTTACTTACTTGCTATGTTACATATTTGTGTTGTTGGCTGAAAATAGTCCTCACACAGTTTATCGGTGTATGAACGCAGTGTACATTTTCATAATAAAACTTCCTCCAGTTTTCAAATGATCATGTGGAGGGTGCATGATGTCATAATTAGAGTAAGAGAGGATTTCATTAAGTGAGCATTTTTTCTGTTTGAGCAGTTCAATCAGCATGGGAAATTTTTTCTCCAAAAGAATATTCCAGGAGCTGTTTAATGGAAGCTGGTCCAGTAAACTGAACAGATGATTATTAGTGTACACTATTACAGTATATTATTCTTTTGTGTGTTTTTGGTGCATATATGTGGGTGTGCATATGTGTTTTTATGTGTATGTGTGTGTATTCATAAATATGTACGTGTTTGTGTTCATTCCAAATGTATTTGCCATCATCAATTACTAAAATGTTTTATTAATGGCCATTTATTTTTACAATTCAAATATTTTAAAACGTTTTTGCCCTAACATTTTCCTTTTCAGCTAAATTTTTGTGGTTTTCTTTTCAAATGTCAATTTTTATAACCTGAATCTACCTTAAAAATAAAAAAAACACTTTATCCATAGTTTCAGATGAAATATCAGCACCAGTAATAAACAGTTTGCTAATGTTCCTTAAAAATGATTCCTAAACACAAATATTGCGATTCTGCTTGTTCCGCTATGCTGTGGCGACTTATTTATTTTACTGGTGAGCAGACCTGAACATTGTTAGGCCTGCAGGCTTCTGTCATATCAACTATCTCAAACATGAATAAATTAAACTTCAATAAGTAAAAAGTTAGAAATTTATTTCAAAAACATTTTTTCGCAATCATGGGAAACTAAAGAAATAATTTAAAGACATAAAGATTGATTCATCTGAAATTTAAAACATTTTTATTTATTTTTCAGCTATTAAAAAAAAAAAATTAATCGCTCAAAATTCTATGATATAATTTTTAAATGTTTTGATAATTAAACTAATAATAATAAAAATAATTCAACAAAAACTTAACTAAAAGTTTTGCAAGAATAATCTAAATATTTTTATAATTTACATTTTTCGATTTAAGAATATTTTAAAACGAAAATGTATCAGCATTTTTAATATTAAAACTTTTCAGATGTTAATGGAATATTATATTGAGAATTCATCCATTAAACATTAAAGTGTGAATTAAAAATCAATATATTCCATTTAAACATTTTTCCATTAAAATTTCTTTTAACCATTTTTGAAAATAGTCATTTAATGAATAAGTACAGAACATTTGAAATCTATTTTAATTGATTTTATTTTATTGCTTCCAAATGTTAATTGGAAAGAACTTATGGTCTCAGATTTTTTACCTTAACAACATTAGATTAAATGCCAATCAATGTCTTTTCTGATGAGACAATCTTATTTTAAAAAAAAAAAATCTGTATGAAAAGTGATAAAGATATAATACCATAGATTATATGGGTGCTTAGCAGTGTATAGAATCTTATCTTTCTATAAAATTATTTTCTGAAAAGGTAATTTGCCTAATATATTATTAATGTTATATTTTTGCAATCCAGTTTTGTTTTAATTGATTAATTTTTTTTTTATTAATACTGGTAGATGTGTATATTAAAACATGTTTTTGTAATTTGTGGCATATGATTTTGTTCATGTTGACTTGTTTTATTGTGAAACTGTTTCTGTTTGTTTCCAGTTATTTGTATAGATCATCAGCTCAATTCATTTTGTTTGTGCCTTTTTTTCCTTTGCCGAAGCAAAGGAGGTAACGCTGATTGGTTTTTATGGTAATTCAAATGAGTAAGAAAAAAAAGCACACAAAAACTTCTAATGAGTTGAACTGATGTTTTTTGTTTTGTTATTTTTATTTTATTTGTGCCAATGAGTAAATTTCTAAATAAATTATGAATCCTGCCTGAGTTTTTCTCATTACAGAATTTCTTGGATCACTTTGGTTTGTTTTTGTAATGTTTTCACAGTCTTTCGTCCCTCTCACACCTTTGCACTTTTCCAAACTTAAATCCAAAATTGATCAATCTGTGAAATATTTACATATTTATTTTTAACAACTTACAACCTTTTTTGAATCATGATCCAAATAAATACCATATACAAAGGTATTATATTGTTTACATCTGTTTCAAGACAGTGTTTATTCAAAATTAAACAATGAGTGATAGTATTTTTTAAAGATTGCATCATCCTCGGAACAAAATCTTCGTAAATGCTCAGCAGAAAATACAAACATAACAATGTTCAAAAAGTTATATATTCTTCTAAAAGCAAAACAAAAGTCACCTAAATACATTCATTGTCAAATACTTCAATAAAACTGATTAATTATTAAAATTAATTTCACATCCAAATACATATTATAATCCAAAGGACAGGTATAAAAGACACATTTATATATTTTTTCCTCCATAGCAATGATCTTGGAATAAATTTTACAAAATTTATTTTTAATCTTATATATAAATTGTGCATTGGTGTTTGGTAGCTTTCATTAATGTTTTTGATATACGGCATAATCACATTGACATAATCATTAGATCATTGAAGTTAAGAATCATTAAGCCTGGTCAGTACTAAAATGGGTGACCATTTGGGAATACCAAGTGCTGCATGTATATGCTTTCCACTTTTCTCAGCATTGTTTCCAGTCATCCTGAATTTCTTGCCACACGAATCAAACAATGCAGACTCAGGAGAGGAGTGGTTACAGATTGTGCAACCTTTGCCTCAACATTCAGAATGTGTCATCCATCATCCTTCTAGAATAATCAGATGGTTCTTGTCATTCCGGCAAAATATTTTGTTTTATTTGTAAATAATTACCTTGATCTTTTTTTTTTTTTTTCATAAAATATCCCAAACAATAATTACTTCTTATCAAAAGCATTTATATTTAAGTTAATTTAATAAAAACACACACATATATAACTATTTTATGGGACAGTTATTAGGAAGAGAAATGTCTTGGAATAATAACGAATCTTTGCAACATTGGTTAACTGATTCTTCAGTTCTAACCGATTTTCTGAATCGCAGCTCATCACAAGTTCTGTTGTGTTGATGACACATAGCAGTAATTTGTTCTTTCTTCTCTTTATAAATATACACATTAGATACAATAAAGTGTCATCAGATAGTTACATAATCTATTGTGTGAGAAAAGAAAGTCAGATTTTTTGTCTGTGTGTCCAGCAGGATGTCAGAAACAACACAAGATACACTTGGAATATATATATTACTTGATTGGAATTCATTATTGAAATGAGTATTATTTCTTAATCTATTTATTGCGGACTATTATCCTCATCTTTCTTAGTTGTTGTTTCACAACATTTCAGCCAACTATTCCTCTGGCCTTCGTCAGGTGGTCACCACGACGGGATAGGAACTCCGAATCTCCTAACTGCATTCTCAGCAATTACTGCCATCCATAGTTGTTGTCGTCTCACCACGTTTTTGACTAAGTAAGCCTCTGGCCAGTTTTGGGTAGGATTGAAACTGCTATCTTCATTCAATTCTCACCTGGAACCATAGAGATTCAATGTCTCTATCCACTGTGCCACGGGCCCCGAATCGCTATGATTTTTTTCTTGTTTTAGGTTTTTCTTATTTACAGTATATTTTTCTTTATAATAAACATAATTCCATGTCCTTCGTAGGAGACGTCCAGAAAATGTTTGCTTCCTTTGCAGACCAAAAACCTAAGCAGTTGTCTCTAGCTTACTATTTGCCACATACTTCCTTTCTAATGTTATTTCTTTAACATGTTAACTTTATTTTCACATGCTCACTCTTGTTACATAGGTAGCCCTGCTAGTGTTATATAAATAAAGCTTTCTAAGTGTTTATTTTTATAATTACATTTATGAGCAAAACTTGATCTAGATTCCCATGTTTGTTGTTAACTGCCTGCTTATCTATGTGTGTGTGTATATATATATATATATATGTAAATTCATTTTATTTTTGTTACTTTTTTATTGTTTCATGTTGTCTTTTCTTTTGTTTTTCAATGTGTGTTTATGTTTGTTACCGCATCTGTTAAAATAAGAACTTGTGTGAATTTACAGTTAAATAATGTATTTGTTGATTCATTATCTACTTGTTCATTTTTATTGTCTCATTCATGTTGTCTGTTTTCTATTTTGTTTCACAGTGTGTATTTTATGTTGGTCTTGTGATTAAACTTGTTGAATATGTGATTTTAAAAACAAGTGTTGATTAACACATTTAAAACCAGTTTTTAGACATTGCAATCTTGAAGTCTCATAAATTCTAACAAAGTAAATCAACCTTTAATGTTATTGTTGGTTTTCTTCATAAATTATAATGCAAATAATAGAAATAACTTTTTCCTATATTTATGTTTCCAATGTAATTGTTTCAATGTATGTGAATTGTCTTTCTGAAATAGTAAATTAAATACCGCTCCATTTATTTTTCCTTACTCCTGTTTTGTTTTTTGTTTTTATATTTACTATACGTTTCTGTTTCAACTGTTTGCAATATAAACAAAAGTTAATAAATTTAATTAAAAAAAGTTTGATTTTTCATTTCATAAAAAAACAATATTGGCATTATTTGTATTTCTAATGAAATTTCTTTTTTGTTTGTAGTATGATATAAACGGCGTTTCAGTTCCTTCACGTAAGTTTTCTTCATTTTATCTTCAACCATCAAAACAAGCATCTTTATTATATTTACAGTTAACACGAGATCAATGAAAAAGTTTATTTTTTCAATTATATATGTGTATATTGTTATGAGCTGGGAGAAGCCAGTGTTCAGGTGTGAAAAATCTATGACTCTACTAATTGGCAGCTTCTCCCAACATTGCTCACAACACATGAATGAAAAAAAAAAAGAAATACAAAAGCATATGTGAGTCATAAGAGTTATGGCCTTTTTGAACATTTCGTCTGGTTCAAGATCAGTTATCCTCACAAGATTTCCAAGTGATGCACACGGATGGCAAAAATGGACAGAACATATGAACAACCACGAATATATACATAAGAATACTTTTTATTACAAGGGTTCAATCTTGCAAAATTAATATACAATGAATCAAGAGAACATATGAACAACCACGAATATATACATAAGAATACTTTTTATTACAAGGGTTCAATCTTGCAAAATTAATATACAATGAATCAAGAGAAGGGGAAGAGGCAAATACAAAGAACAAAAAAATTATTTTATTGAATTCTAAATAAAGGAGAAGCTTGTTATATATAGTATGAATTTATTTAGAATACAATAAAGTTTCCCCCCAACCTTCTATAATTCCTCTTAATCTTTTTCGTCCCTAATGAACTCTACGCTAAGCGCCACATCTTCCCCATGCTACCTAGCACCTTCTCTACTCTTCTGATGAGAAGCATTAGGCTTCCAAATTCCTTGGCATAAAGGATCTCTTCTATCCCCCAAATTTTGCTTGTATTCCATTATTCAATAAATGATCCATTCTATATCTACCAATATATAGTTTTGTGACTTCATTTCATACTCTTGTCCTATTATATATATATATATATATATATATATATATATATATATATATATATATATATATATATATATATATATGAAGGATTTTAATAGCACTAGGGGAAATGCCATTATTGAAATTGAGGACTTTTTTTTTTTTTTTTTTTTTTTTTGACGTTTAATCGATAAGAAATACTACAAAACCAAACCAGTATGTAGTTCAAATTATTTGAACCGAATGAAAGGGGAAAAACGTATGAAAAAGGGGGGATAAAAAGAATTAAATTAACGAAGATATCTTTCGGACGATTCTTTTCAACTGTAACATCGGTGGATTTAAGAGATTAAAAAAAAAATAATATCGAGGTCTAAAGACCAAAATTAACGAATGAGAGGGTGGAATTAATAAATGAAGTTTGGAGAGACGGGGAAGCATTCTCAAACTACACCCATCAGTTCTAGATTATGGGTGTGTTCTTTTTGCTTACACAGAGTTGGTTTTCGTAAAATAATCGTGACCGCTTCAAGAATTTTCAAATGTATTCTCAAGCGGGCTCTGTGTAAAATGGAGAATGCTCCATCTGTGTAACCTCCAGTGCAGACTTGACACTTTAATAAGTGTTCACCAATGGCCGAACTATATGTATATATATATATATATATATATATATATATATATATATATATATATATAGTTTCTTTTTCGAGGTGACTAATTTAAATTAAAATAAATCACAGGAAAATATTTTTATCATACAAATATATAGTTTATGCCAAAGATTAATTTTGGCGTTTGTAATTTAAATACAATTTCGGGCATATGCCCCCCAACTCCCAATCGCACATATATGATGTAATTTAAAGGTCCAATTTTCACACGCTTTATGCAATAAATTAGGCTGTACTTTGGCAATAATGTATCAAATGTTGTCTTCTAAGTGGCCTTTTGTGTCTGCTTTATCAGCATAAATGTGAGACTACATATTGCCAAAGAAAATAATTTACTCAGTTTTAATCGCACGCAATGGCCAGTTGACAGATCCATTTTGTGAAATCATTCGTTCATCAAATGTTTAAAAATGATTATCAAAATAAATTTGCACAATTTCCAAATGTTGTTCAAGTGTCAATAGCTTCATGATGAATTGCCAAATCAAGCTGAAATCAACATAACCAACAGTTGCCAAATGTACAATTAAAGAAAATAGAGTTAGCAATTTAAAGTTTGGTGCCTCTGCCTCTAAAAAACACACCCTATATATATATATATATATATATATATATATATATATATATATATATATATATATATATATATATATATATATATATGAGAGAGATAAAGAGATAGATACAGATATATATATAGGGAGATAAATATTTGTAGGGCTCTTAAACAAGAATTTTTCTGAATAAGAATGACACAATGAAGATATGAGGTCATTAAGAACAACACGCCAACCTATGTATATGTTTTTGCAGGTGTTTTCCATTTGAAAAAAAAACATTCTATTAAAAAAAGAGAAAATATACATCACTGTTTATTGTTATTTAAATGACCCAACACTGCCACCACGTGTGTTTGTGCTATGTCGGAAGTGTTGTATGGACTGCAGGTGTTAAGGACTTGCCTTCTTTTGTGACACAGTGAATGGGAAGAAACTAATGTCCATCCATGCCATTTTTGTACTTTAAAACCAGTGTTGCATGACAAGTTTTCTTGGGTGAAATGAGAACTTTGTATATAATTTCTTCTGGGTTAGTTCGTAAATTGGGGGAACTTCTGTTTGTGGTTGAACTATCATCACAGATAAAACACATACGTTTATATGAAAATTATAGTTTTC
The DNA here is from genome assembly GCF_053919585.1 of Euprymna scolopes. NCBI lineage: Eukaryota > Metazoa > Mollusca > Cephalopoda > Sepiida > Sepiolidae > Euprymna > Euprymna scolopes. The sequence goes on from NC_136488.1 coordinate 105,222,755, forward strand.
ATTATGCTTACATTGTCAGGCGGCTACAGATGGCACAAACTATTGATCGCATCATTTCCACTCTATGATTAACACTTGTAAGATTTACATTATAGCTTTAAGTTGCAATGTGCAACACGTAAAACTGTGGGAATTACAACATAAAACTAAGTTCCCAGGTTCCTTTCTGGAAGGAAAAAGAAAGAAATTTCTGAGAGAATAGAAAAGAGACAAAAAATGAATAACTATGCTGGTAACAGTCATGTTTTATTGCGAAACTTAATCACTATCAGCGAAATCAAACTATATTTTTTTTCTTTAATAAAATAAGTGTTGTTTTCAATAACTATGTTTTCTTCTGGTACACCACGGAGCCAACAACAATAAGATTGGATACGTGTATTCCTAAGACTGTTCAATTTTCATTTGAGAGGAATTACCCTAAACTGTCATTGCCAACTGCTCACGCGTTTTCCTATTTGCTGAGTCATAAATGCTGTATCGTTGTTTGATGCCATGCAAAGACGCTTGAGTGATTATCTTATCTGTGCTCCTGAATGGGCTTCATACTTACCGGATCTTGACCCCACTTCTCCAGTTTTTATCTGTGGGTATCTCAAAGATAATGTCTATAAAAAGAATCCCCAGACTATTGCTGAATTTTAGAGGGCCATCACGGATAAAATCAGGATGGTGCTAAAAATATGTCAGTGTCATTTTAGCAGTCGCCTTATAAATGAGAAAAAATGGAATGGTTTTTGGATGTATTCTTCTCTGACGAAAATTCATAGAAGAAATTTTCCACAAAATATAAGAAATATTATCGTTTTACCTAACCTGTTGAAGGTTATATTAAATCAGAATATTGTCATTTTACCATAACTTGTTGGAGGCCATGTTGAATCAAAATATTGCTATTATTTGAAAAATTGCTTTACTGAAAAACATTTAAGTAATTAATAAATTTTCTCTTTTTTTTGTTACAGTAAATGAAGTCACAAATTCAGAAACCACAAATCTATCTGGTTCTGAACAAAGCCAAAGTGACAATGCCACACCTGTTACACGAGAACCAGGTATCATGGCAGGTGAGTTAGTTTTCTTTTGTTTTTTTTTTTTGTTTGTTTTTTTGTTTTGTTTTTTTTTTTGGGGGGGGAGCTTTTATCTCCACTTGCTCCTTGCAAGGTGTTAATTATATTCAATCTATTCTATTACTGAAGTAAGGAAATTCCAGAATATAACAAAAAGTTAGAAATCAGTTGTAATTAAATCTTTCAAATTTTTTAAACTATATATTTTATTATATATAAGATATATACACATCAGTTTTTGATATCACATTGTCAATGGACGCAAATCTCTTTCTCTGTAATATTCTTTTGAGGTCCACAAACAGTCACTGGGGGTCAGATCTGAAGAATAGGATGTAAAGAGAGTTTTATTTTTATCCTTAGCTTTGTTATAATTTCATATATCAGTGTGTCGTCATTGTTTTAAACACAGCAAAAATACAACATAAATAAGACTAAAAGGCATGTGATGAAATAAAATGGTTTTTAAATCTATTATTTTTAATCATGGTTGACATTTTATTATGACTGAGTAAAAATGATTGACACTTTTTACTTTTTTTAAAGAGGATGCAAAATCTTTGAATTTATTCATAATCCAAATAATGTTTTGGGCGACAGGTGATGAAATTCTATTTAAGTTATCTAAATCTATATATCTATAAAAGTGAAAATGTCTGTGTGTGTGTCTGTGTGTACATTTCCCTACCAAATAACTCTGTCAATTTTCGGTCTACAAACTCGAAATTTGACGTATAGGATATTAAGATTTGGGAAAATCTTTTTAACCGGGTTTCAGCCAGAAATTTTGCTGTTATGGGGTCAAAGTTCAATGATTTGACCTTTGAAAACTCTACTAAACTCCTCTGCCAATTTTGTGTCTAAACACTTGAAATTTTAGACTTAGACATGGATCTAATTTTATAATTTCATTTGAGCCCAAAACAATAAATGCTAAGGGGTCATAATTGGGGCCAAAGTTTTAAAAAAAATTGACCTCTGCCAATTTTTAAATTTTACATAAAGGGTATTCAGACATGCAGCAAGCTTTTTAATCAGTTTTTGAGCGAAAATTTTGCTGTCAAGAGGTCAGAGTTGAAAGAGTTGACCTTTGCAGGCTCCACCAAATTCCTCCACCAATTTTGGGTCTAAACACTTGAAATTTTAGATGTAGGTTACTTGGACATGGGTCAAACATTTTAATTTGATTTGAGCCCAAAACAATAAATATTAAGGGGTCAAAATTGGGGTCAAAGTTTAAAAGAAATTGACCTCTGCTGTCTCTACCAATTGTTCTCTATGGTAGTTAAGGAACCCTATTATATAGAAAGGCATTAGCGTACATATTCACACTTTTTAACATATACATATGCATATAAAATTATGAACAGTACATAGGGCCCGAGCAAAGCTGGGCTGAACTGCTAGTTATGAATAAAAGTCAAAAATTCTTGTGCAAGTTTATGTTGAGACAGCTAGTCTGGTGTATAAAATTATCTTATTTTAACAGTTGGACCTAAATAGGATTTAAGCTGATATATCAAAATTCTAATAAGCCAATTTTCATTTGTTATTATTATACCATATTATTGACATTTTGTTTTTTTATTCTTTTTCAACAAGACATATTGCCACTTAATACATAAGGGGCTGCTATTTTGGATTATATCTAACGGAACCATTGGGAGTTGAACAGTGTTCACATTAAATTTAAACTTATGCAGCATAGTAGAGTTAAGAAAGCAGGAAACAGGGAGGGAATTCTAAAGTCTAGCAATCTGAGGGAAGAAACTATTAGAGTAGAAAACGTTTCAGCATCTAGGGATGTCAACAATGAAGGGGTGGGATTTTGTTATTTGTTGGGTTATGGGCATTTAGAGGCACAAGTGCTATGAGTATAATAATTATAATAACTCTGTTATAGTGTACTTAAAAATGATGCAGACAACTGATAAGATGAAGCATTTTTCAATTATAACCAAAGAATCAAAATTAGCATTGTATGAAAACCTACAAATGTTTTTGTTTCGCTCAGTAAAAGCTTATTGGGCTTAATACAATGGTTAACATTCTCTTTTCCATTTTATCAGCAACTTATGTTTACATTTGCTTCCACTCCTCCCTATTAAAGTCATACTTTATTGCCTATTCATTGACTTACATCTTTCCCTATGAAGTCCCTTTTTTTCAGTTTATATATGTTTATGGTTCACGTTTCCTTTTCATATCTGAATGTTTATTATTATTATGAGAATTTTTCTGGTTCTGTAATTTTTTTAACTTTTGCTGTACCGGTTTGGCCCTCATTTTAAAACTGATATACAAGAGAGAGTTGTCTACCTTGCATCCCATAAAGGGGTAGAATGATCTGTTCTTGAAGGTGACGTTGATCATAGCAGTTTGAGATGTAAACAAAATTATTTGCTGAACCAGAGAAGTTAGCCGCTTTACATCAGCTAATCAGATTCGCACAGTGCCCAGATTGAGATGCTACCTTGCTGTTCTGCCGCTGTAAATTAATAAATAAGTTTGTAAATAAAGACGCTTTACTCATTAATTTTCCTAAATTATTTATTATGGATTCTGATAAGTTTCTTAAGAAAAAAGAAATGTTTTGCTTAGTTTAAATGGATTACAATCTTAATCTTAAAGTGAATTATTCCTGGAAAACACTGAATTCTAAGACATGGATGGCAATTAAGCTTTAAGCAGCCAAAAACCTTCTGCCATATTTAAACCATTGAGAACCATTGACAATGGTGTTGACCCTGAATTATTACAATTATCTCCCTTGCATTTACTTTTCAGTAACTTTAGGAAAAGAGTCTGTAATCTCAGTCTACCTACATTGAAAACAAAATCTTACTCTTTTTCTGGTGCTTCCATTAAAGTGAGCAGATGTTTTCCTCCAACTTCTAGGAACATGCTATCTCATACCCTAACAAAATTTGCTTCTAGGTTATGTCTTCTGATAGCAATTGCATAGACTCTCAAGAACACATAGTAACATTTAATTATTCATTGCTCATTCTCTATCTCTCACTCCAACAATATGGGTTCTTTCTCATTATATTTGGGACAGTAATGTATTCCTTCTTTAGTATTTATGTCTCTTGTTTTCCCCTTGGATGTTAGATTGTGTACACATTAGATGTTTTGTATCACTTTTTATGTTTTTATTTGAATAAATGTAAATCAAACCGTTTCTGCACCTTTTTTATTTTCTAACATCCGTGTGCGTTATCCACGGTAACGCAACATGCAAAATGACAATCTCGTGTGGCGGAAAGATGTAAGCAATCATGCGAAACATAAATAAAAGATAAAATATTTAATATTTCTGTGCCTTTTAGCACAAGGTGTATTCATATTTCCCTTTCACAATTGTCTCATTTGTTTTCTCTCCGTGTATTTGCAGCCATAATTGCTGGTGCTGTGGTTGGGTTGTTCGTATCCATTCTGCTGGCTATGTTTGTGGTGTATCGGATGCGTAAGAAGGATGAGGGCAGCTACCCACTGGATGAACCTACCAAAAATAATTACACATACACAAAGGCCCCAGACAAGGAGTTTTATGCCTGAACATAAAAAATGAAAGGTGTTTCACCTGTTTCAACCATTACTTTCATAATAAAAATAAGGTGCCCGAATGGTGCACTTTCTGCTGCTGCTGCTGCCGTAGTAGCCCCTCTTGCTATTACTACTACTACTACTACTACTACTACTATTAACTGTTATTATTACTACTATTACTACTACTACTATTACTATCCCTACAACAAAAAAAGTTCAAAGCTGCTTGTTTCAGGCAGGAACATTTTTTGACAGACTGTAAAGAAACAAAAAAAAAATTATAAAATCATCTTATCTTTTTCAATTAGTCGAGATTTTCCTTATAACTGGTTTGAATGTGAATCAAGACGCGCGATTGTGTCAAAGTTTTAAAATAAGAAAGATGAATGAACGATTACATTTTTGTAAAAAGTTAAAGAAAGAAAAAAAATTATTAAAAAGAAAACTATTAAAAAAATTTTTTTTAATAAAAAAAAAGAAATATAAAAGAAAAATTAAAAAAAAAAAGAAAGAAAGAAAATATCCTAAAATATTTAGCCAAATGAATGTCCGAAACTAAAAGAGAGGAAGTTCATATTTTGAAGGGCTAGGGGTGGGTGGGGATTTTACACCTGACTACTTATATGTAAATACCCTAAGATGGACAAATTGAAACAACAAAGAAGAAAAAAAGAAAGAAAACCTGGTGGACATTTATAAAAAATAATAAAACTCTTTTAAGAACTGACCTGCATGTGATTTTAAATGTGTATAATTTGACACTGGGGAGGGGAAGAGAAAGAAAAAATAAAACAAAAACTTTGAAGACGAGGCTGCAGATTCATCTTTCTGGCAGTAACCTCATCTTCAACTCTTTTTTTCCGTTCAGGAAATGTTTGTTTCGTGAGATATTGTGCAGGTTTTTCAAAACAAAAGTTTACCATTTTTTTTTTTTTTTTTAAATGGGAGGCTATGGATACAGAAAAAGAAGAATGGATAAAAACTGCATTTAAGGGATTAGCGCAAAACAACATTTTAAAATGGACAGTTTTCATTTCTTTCTTTTATTTTTCTCTAGTCATAAAAAAACACGAAACGAATATTTAAATTTTTTAAAAATGTTTTGCGTTTTTATACAAAGATGAGTATAACATTAAAGCATTTTTTGTCTAATAAAGTCTGAGAAAATTTTGGAATATTAATTTGAATGTTTAATTGTAATTGTATCATTGTGTCAAGCAATCATTAAGGTAACCAAAATGAAATTATAGAAATTTCTTTTTATCAGTTTAATAAGTTGATGAGGTTATAAATGGAAGATTTTCCCAATTAAATAGATTTCCTAGTCGCTGTAAATATTTTCTGAAAGAAACTCTAGTAAATTAGTTTTTAGTGAAAACAACATGCTGTAAGGAATCAAATATCGATTTGTCAGATTCTCAGCTATTTACGGCTTACGTCGAGTAGCAGATTTTTTTTATATGTTAAAAACATGATCAGTTAATTGTAATAAATGTTCAACACATTTATCAAAATTCTTCAAACATTAACAATAGGAGAAAATTATTTCCTTTTATTAATAAAGATTAACCAATGAAACTTTAGCAGTTGTCTTTCCTTGATGTCTTAACTTGTGTTAAAATTTAGATTATAAAACGAGCATGAGCAACTTTTATCTTATTATGATTAGATAAGTATTAGAAAGAAAAGAACGGTTCTTTCAAATGTCTAGCAGCACTCCCTGAAATGCAGTTTTATAAACCTCCACAAAAACATCTGTTTTCATCCTCTTTCTCTTAGCTACTTAACAAGTTTCTTTGCGTTCTTTTTTTTTTAAATAATCAAACAACAAAAGAATAACTTTTGGCCAAACAATCTACCCACCTGTGCTGTGTATATACAACCACACATATACGGACACACACATTCACACACATACAATTGTATATTTTATTACTTAAGATTTATTTTTCATTTTTCTCCATAGTTGCAAGGAACAAATCATTTTAATTAAACAAATCATCTTTATAACAAAAAAATTTTTTTTTAATATTTTAAAGTTTTCTTGCATATAAAATATTTCCAAAGAAAATTTTTTGTTCTAATTTTTTAACTCATCAAAAATACTATTTTCAGCATCTGTATTTTAAGTTTATAATATTTTCATACAAAAGAGGGTGCTTGAGAAAAATTGCTGTCTTTCAGTTGAGAGACTACTAAAAAAATTAACCATAATATCTGGATTTTGTTTAACTTTAATGCAAGCATGAAATTACTTTTTTATTATTGTAAAGGCTTAAAATTTACTATCAAATTTCAAGAAGTCATAATAAATATATGTCAGCTATTTTTTATCAATTAAAATGGCTGACATGTTTATTATCATGATATTTCGAAATTCAATAGTAATTTTGAGGCCTTTAAATTGTTATGTAATTTGTGACTTAAATGAATGTCTAAAGATAGAGGTCAAGTATTATGCTTTTTGTATTTCTAAACTAAAAGAAAACAAATTTTCTTATGCACCCCTGGTAATATTAAAGAACCAAATTTATAGTGTTTGTATGAATTTTTCCTTAACACAGGCTAATAGATTTCTTACATTTTTTATCCTGTTTTGTTTTGTTTTTACATGGTCGGCATTTTGTTTTAAATTATTAGCTTTAGTAAATATCACTTGATTCCAAATAATTTTTTTAAGACATCATACTTTTACATTTATAATTTTTTGTTTTGTTATTTTTTCTTAAGAAAACCAAATTGTTTTATATATTTCATCAGTTTGAAAGTTATGCAAAGTAAATCAAAAACGTTGAAAAAATTGGTAATACATATCACCAGTACATCTGAAACAAAGTGAACGAAATAGTTATAATTGTAACAAAAATATTTACTTAAAAATGGTGACCATCTTTTATGGGTGATATAAAATTCGTACAATTCAGTTTTTCCCTTTTGTACTATAGGGCACAACACTCACATTGCCTGTTTCTTAAGTCAATTTTTGTAAACAAAAATATGAAACGGTGACATTCAATATTTCAATAGGAATGGGTGAAAAATCTCATCTATTTCATTTGGTTTTTGCATCTTTGTGTAAACAAAATTGTACTTTTTGAATTGTAGTGAAATTAAGTCTTAAAAACTAGTAATTGTTGAATAAAAACAATATGTACGATAATCAAAATGAATAATTATGGTTAAAATAAGGGTCAAGACAAGAATAAAAACCCAATCAACCAAGAAAAACAAAAGGAAAGATTTTGTTATTCTTGTCTTAATCCAAAATAAAAATCCAACATATTTTGAAGCATAAATGATGAACATTTGATTTGTTCACTTAGATGTTGTGGGACAATGTCATAATGTGTATGATATTTCCCGGTTATACATTGAAAAATCCAAATGATCTATTGCGCTCATTTTTGCCAGTCACTATCATCTGTCCAATATCTCATGTTTCATCTGAATCTTAAAACTAATCTTTAATTAAAAATGTGAAAATCTAAAAATGTAGATTCCTCTTAATTAACCTTGTATGGCTTTTCCACTTTTACCTGATTAAGTGATTGCCATTGGTTTTCTACTCAATTCTTTCTAGACTCTCATGTACTTACAAGAGAAACCATGGCAAAGTTGCCAACATCTATAAGTGAAAGTTGTATGATGGAATCAACTGGATTCAAATTTGGCACACCCAGGTCATTAGTCCGCGTTAATCTCCACTTTCTCAATATCACTGACAATCATGTTTAAATGATTATGAAATTAGGGGGATTTTGAGACAGAAATTTATCTAGGGAGAGAAAGAAGCAAAATTATCTAACTTACATGACATATTTTGTTAGAATTTACATGTTGGACCTAAATAGCAATTCATCTGACAAATTCTTCCTTTTCATTTTTTTTTTTTATCCTTGCAGCATATTATTTACATTAAACTTATATAATTTGCTTCAGTTTCTTTCCAAAACTAATTATTCTGGTAAAGAGTATTACTATGAAGGTTATTTGAAATAATAGCTCAGAATGCAAAGGAGATTATTTCTATTTTTAGTTACCTCCCTTATTTTTATTTTTTCATCTCTTAGTGATGTCAAACATTTGACACTAAAATGACAATGTATCCCAGACTATGCCAGGTAGGTACAGCTTGTTTTGATAATAGCTGAAACGCTGTTGCTAGTAACTCAAAGTTAAAAAGCTAGTTACAATTGTTTTGACTAAAAATACAATTTAAAACCAAGTCATAACATTATCAATAATTTGCATGCAAGCCAAGTGAAATAAGTAAAATTTTTTACTGATCCCTTATGGTAAAATTGAACAATAAAAATGGTGCACATTCTTGAAAAATAAAGGATGAAGTCTGATCTAAATTAATGTTTACAATTTCAGTCGTTCAAATATGGAATGTGCCACATTTTACTAAATTTGAACAAAAATAAATTGAAACTGTTTTCTTGGATTTCCATTGGATATTCTGTTTTGAACCTTAAGCGACCCTTCATCTTCTTCTACGAGTGAATCTCATCCTTTTTTTCTTCTTCATGTCAGTTCAAATGCTTCAATTCTGGGCTGTGAACAAAACATTTCAAGTAGTTCAAAATGTAATGCAATTCACATTTTTTTTTTATATTGTTATTTTCCCGTCCCACAGAGTTTCTATTTGCATAATGTTTTCAAATGGAATATTGTTTAAATTTCATTTTTTTTTTTTTTTTAAATTTCAGCTCGAAACAACAATACACACTTGTGTAAGATTGAAATTATATATATATATATATATATATATATATATATATATATATATATATATATATATATACTATAAAAAAATATGCTTACAAATGTTAATTTCTATACATAGATTTAAGACGTCTGTATTTTTTTTAATTGTTTATTTAAAAAAATGGTCTTGACATATAATTAATTAGAATTGTGCATAGAAAAACAACATGGTGGCAAGAAAGCTTAAAAGAAGAATGATGTTGAAATTGTTTAAATTTTTCTTTTGGTGAAATTTCATCCATTTTTTTTATAAACAGAGGAAAGAATGCTGTTAAGAAATTTTTGGCTCTTTTATATGATATGCGTACAAGACAATTTTTGATTTTCTTTGTTTTAAGAACAAAAATAATAAGCCATAAGACTTTAAACTTGAATTCCAGTTAGAAATTACTTTCTAAGAGCTTAACAGCTGCATATGGACTTTCAAATGTCAAAGTATTCTGATAATAAAGACAAGTCGGCCATTTTAAAACTATTGATTAAAAAATTGCTGACTTGAGTTTAACATTGTGAAAATTTTATTATAAAATAATTTTTTAGCATCTGCTTCTTATTTACATGTAAATTTACTCTTGCATCGAGTTTGGATGAATTACCTCCCCTTAAATTTAGTAAATGAATATTGACAGCATTACGGCCGTGTTAACTAAGGAACTTTTGCTTTTAAACATTAATTCAGTAATGTTGAAAAGCGAAAATACAAGTACTATGCTTATTTTTTTTGCTTCTAGACCAAAGAAAAACTGTCGTTTAGTAAAGTGTTTCTGTTGTATAAAAAAGTTTCTTAAAAATTCTCCTCTTCCACTACTTAATTAAAAAAAAAAAATGTCATCCCTCTTCCCTCCACACAAAAAATGGCGTTGTGATTGTCGTGGTTTCCAATCTGCAACAATTCTTCTGGATATGTGTTTATTTTTAAAAAAATTAATAAAAACCCTCCAGCATTTAAATTCTTTAAAGAACAAAAAATGATGGAGTCTTGTGAACGACGACTGATTTAATTCCTGCTTTCTTCCTCGTAACTATCGCAAACATTTTTTTTTTTTGAGGGGGTTGTTATTTTTCTTTTTGTTTTCTTTCTTTTTTTTATTGTTGTTGTTCTTTTTCTTTTAAAAGAGAAACAAAGTAACAAAGAAAAACAATTGGTGAACAAAATATCCAAATATATTATTTTTTTAATGCGCTTCCCTCATTGGGTTTTTTACGTTTGCACACTGTAAATGGGAATATTATTATTAACTATTATTATTATTACTATTGTCATTATTATTATTATTATTATTGTCAGGGCTAATTCTGACCGTTGCCTCCATCTACTCCCCTCCCTCAAATGTCTGGGCTACATTTTTGTCTTTATTATCTCCGTTTCGCTCTCTCGCCTGGTCTTTTCATTTTTATTTGCCATTGATGCAAGGTGATACCTATAAGAGGCCTGGCAGTTATATAACTATAAATGTGGCAATCTAAATTACTATCAAATAACTACAGTTTATTTTTAGCAAGGGACTTGTTAGTTATGTTTAATAATTAGTTGATTAGCAAGAATCGCACTTATAACAATCATGGTTAATATGAAATTTGGGTTCATTAAGGGAAAAGTCAAAACACCCTATTTCAAGTTATTCAATATTACACAATAGACACGCCATCTTTTTCATATACTGCGTATGCATATGAGATATTATTTTAGTAATTAACAATTTGTTATTGTATTTTTATTCAATGATGGTTTGGCTTTTAATATAACAAAATTAGTTGTCCTGCAAAATAGTTTTCTAGACAAATATTTAGCATTTATCTTTTTTTAGAGACCAGCATAATTTTTAATAAGTTGCGATCTATTTCTAAATTGCAAGTAAAAAGGCGAATTGATTTCTTTGTTCTTTTTTTATGGCCACATCTAAAAGATGTGTTTCATATGAAAATGTTCACGTCTACCTATTTATATAAATAGATGTGAAAGATTGTTTCATTTTTAAA
>NC_136488.1:105239126-105491626 GCF_053919585.1 Euprymna scolopes
AAAAACTTGGACTTCATATTAGTTGAAGCTGCATGACATATTATCAGGATTGTTTGACTGGTTACAGATGCTACAAACATTTTCTAAAGATACTTTACCTGAAAAAAATGTTATATAGTCATCTTTTCCTGATTTCCAGTTATATGGATTTATCTCCCTTTCGCTTGTTTCGCCAAAGTTTAATAAGTTGATAAAACGTTTCTTGAAATATTCTCTGACTGATTAGTGTTTCAACGGAAAAATATTCATAAGGGAGATAACTCCATATAACTAAAAACTAGGGGAAGGGAAGTATATGATGGGGCATTAGAAGAGTGACAAAAAGAATAAAATTGCTCCTTGACCTTTTGATTAGGAATAAAGTGTAGTATCTTTTCTGATACTACACTTCATCTTTTCTGCCTTCAATCAGTGAAGGAGAAATCCTTCTGGACTGGGGTGATTTTTATTTTTGTCCCAATCCAGAATGACCTTTTTTTTGAAAAGCTGAATTTCTCCACATTCAAAATTGACATTGTATAGATTAAGTAAATAGGGAGTTACAAGGAAACATTGAAAAAATTAGGATTAATTTAATTAGAAACAAGAATGGACAGCAATTTAGTTGAAACTTGCTAAATAATTGTATTTCAAACTTTTATGGAAGCCAGTTTTTTATTTTTTTGTTTGTTTTTTTTTATATTTCTCAATCTGGAAAGTTATAGTGTGAAAAAACAATCTAGTTACGAATTAAATTTGATTAATATTTTGAACAAGTTGTGTGATTAAATTAAGAACAGCAATAACACAGAACATTTAAGATGGAATTTGAAGCAATATCAAGAGGAACTATTGAATGAAATATTTAACAGCATTTCATCACTGGCTACCATAGAATGAAAATATGTCACTTGAAAGCACTACAGTCACACCTCCCATAGTTGGAATTACGCAAAACCTGCAGTGTTCTATTAACAGCTTCTAGAACTTTTTTTTATGAGACATTATAACTTTGTCCCATAATATCAAAGATCATCTTGTGAGAACTTGAGCAATAGCAGAATTTTTACTTCTATTGCAAACAGGTTCATTAGTTGTGCTCAGATCCAAAGGAAGCTTGAATGACGTGTGAGTTGTTCGATCTCCAACGAGTAAAGTTGCAGCAATTCCAGAACTTGCTACAGTTCATTTCTCTGCCTGAGTTTGGCCAGCAATAAATTAGTGACAAAAGTTTTCTAGTTTCTATTGGTGCATCTAAAAAATATAATCCGTCATGTCGGTCACTTGCTCGATGATTGTTCTATATGCATGTTGTTGGTCTGGCAAAAGTTTCAGCACATTGTCATCAATGAAATTGGTCAGTGAATCAATATTATATGAAGTTCTCGCAAAACATCTGTGAGTTATTCATTTCACTTTGATGAGTTTCAGGTAACCCAGATTTGTAGAGCTCCTTCTTTCCCATGGTGATCACATGGTCTTCAATAACAATCAACATAGAATTATATATTTCTTTGTTAAATTCTATTTCTTTGTCAGGAAATCTTTTTTGTTGCTGATATGTATAGTCCTCAGCTAAATCATCCTTATATTTCTGCTACAATTATAACAGATTACTTCACAAGTTTGGAGAATTATTATAAAAAGGATTCTTAGAGAAACAGGTGTGTGTCACACTAAAGTCTCAGCCATAGTTCTATCCCATTAATTTTGATTTTCTAACAAATTTAAGGTCAAACAGGCTTCTTTGTAATTTTTTTTTTTTTTTTTACATGGGGATCACCACTTATCAAGGCCCGTAAGCCACTCGGGGATAAGGGTTATTTTGTGTGCAATAATCAATGAGATAATATCGTAGTAATAGTTGGTATTGGAGATTTGATAAAGCGTCTTACTTAAGAGGGCGATTAATCAGGAATTTGTTTATGTTGGACTTGAAGATGTCCAAGTTGTAGTCAGGTAGGAAACAGGCAAACGGAAGAGAATTCCACAGGCGTGCACTTCTCAGAAAAAAAGCTATGTTCATGGAATCTATGTTTTGATTTAGGCACAGATAAAGAGTGGGGGAAATTACTGACAGTGGTTTTAGCTAGACGGGTGTTTTATCATGAAGGATTGGCAGGGGGGGACCAGAGATTGGAGCTCGGACGAGCACTTGCCATGGAAATAATGATAAAACAAAGACAGGCTCGCAACGTCTCTTCTGTGGGAAAGAGGAGCATCCCCCACTAAGCCACGAAGTCTATTTTGTACTTTGTCAAGGCAGGATAGGCTGTTTTTTGAAGCTCCAGCCCAGATGTGGCAGCAGTACTCCATCTTTGGACGTACTTGGCTTTTATAGAGATAGAGAATTGCATCAGTAGTTAATATCTTCTTGAGCGGTAGAAGGATCCTACCATTTTCCCAGCGGCCCGGGCAACAGACTTTATATACGTGTTCCATTTCAGATCAGGAGTAAAGGTCAAACCCAGGAGCTTGTCAAAACATGAAGCCTCCCCAAGACGAGAGCCATCCATTTCAATTGATGCTAGATGAGGAACAGAGCGTTGATGATGTAAAGTTAGGAGCTTGGTTTTAGATGCATTAAAAGTAACCAGCCATCTCTTCCCCCACTGAACGATGCGTTCAAGATCAGAGGAGAGGGAATCAGAGAGAGCTTTGTCATTTACGGCCTTTGATGTGTTGCCGTAGATGGTCGTGTCATCAGCATAGATGTCTACGAATGATTTAAGTATGTGTTTTGGGAGATCATTGATGTAGATCAGGAAGAGAGTTGGGCCCAGGATGGACCCCTGGGGGACTCCAGCATTAATACTGTGGGCCTCAGATTTCTGCCCATCAACCACTACTCTTATAAACCTATCAGAGAGAAATGATTTAATTATTGAGAAAACATTTCCAGTTATACCGTAGCTGGAAATCTTGTGAAGTAGGCCCTTATGCCAAACCTTATCGAAGGCCTTTGATATGTCAAGAGCAATTGCCCTAGAAAGGAAGCCTTTGTCGAGAGATTCACCTATCCTATAGGATATAACTGTTAGCACATCAGCTGTAGATCTAGCAGAACGGAAACCATATTGCATGTTAAGGAGGTTATTTCTGCTGAGGTGGTTGACCACGTCTTTATTTAATATGGATTCCAGTAACTTACTCATGACACACAAGAGACTTATTGGTCTGTACTGAGAGGGGGATGATTTATCACCTGAGTTCTTAAATACAGGGCATACTGACGAGGTTTTCCCTTAAGGCAATGCTTAAACAGTTTTGTAAGTATGGGGCAAGTTCTGGTCGAAGCTTTTTCAACACTATAATTGGAATGCCGTCTGGGCCAGTTGCTTTACTGGAATCAAGGTTCTTGATTAGTTTGGCAACCTCGTGCACAGATTTGTATGTTGGATAGGGTGTTGTCAATTGTCAACAGTTCTTAGAAAGGAAAATGAAGTCGATAGTCTTATTTCATGAAGGAGTCTCAAAAAGAAACATGATGACTTGAGTACACAGAGTAAACTCTTCCAAATTTCTTAAACTTTTAGTAAAAAAAATTAAAAACTTTATTTTAGTAAAAAAAATTAAAAACTATTCTAGAAAAGTCAGATAGACCCCATAATTTTATTATAACCATACCTGTTCAAACTGAAACACGCTTATCACAATATTCTTATGTTGATCTACATAAAAAAAAAACCCTGTTATACTTTGTGCCATATTCCTATGGAGGTCAGATGCGAACGCAGACCCCATAATTTTATTATATCATTTGTCTTCAAACTGAAACATACTTATCAAAGTATACTTACGTGGATAGATATCAAAAGTCCTTTTTAAAGTTTGTGGTATATTTCCATTCTGTGGAGGCCAGGTATTTTATTTTACCATCCCTGTTCAAACTGAACCATACTTATATACGTATTCTTCTGTGTATCTATATCAAAAACCATTGTAAAAGTTTTTTTTATTTTCATTCTTTGGGGACCGGATACGTACGCAGACCCCACAATTTTAATAAACCACCCCTATTCAAAGTGTACCAACCCATTTTTAATCCTTGATACCTCTTCTATCACTGTATGTGGTCAGTTTAGTTTATATAAGAGCGTGTTCGTATACAGAGACACATAGCTTTATTATCTCTATACATATATAAATTCGTATTCCTGTCTGTTTGCTTACAATTTGATCAATATACACAAAAGATCCATTACTTTCCTATTTCATTTATTTCTATATATAGTATTACTTTTCTATGTCATTCATTTCTATATATATATAGATATGATTCTTGAAAAATATACGATTAAGAGGTAACCTCATTTGCATATTACATTAAGGAAAATCGATTTTATTAAATAGCATATAAGTAGTAGCGATTATAAGAATATAAAAGTACTTTAGATCAAAACAAAAAAATAACCGTCAGACTAATAGAACACCCAACTGTCAACAGCTTAATCGCTTGAAACCGAACTTCCCTCGCCCCTACTTTTAAAAGTAAAAACAAAAGAATGAATAAAAAAGTGAGAGATAAAATAAATAAATAATAAATGAATAAAAATAACACTTGTCAAAAGGAAATCAAAGTCGCTACCAGTAAAGAATATACAACCATAAAAACAACCCAAGATATGGGAAATTTTAAAGCGAGGGCAATAAATAACCATCAAGAATCACCAAACACCTACCAACTAATGACAGTTTATATACAGAGATACGGCACTTCCCCACCCCAGCCTACCCCTCACCATATTTCAAAAATATAAAAACCCTAATGCTCACATTCACAAATATGGGGGGGGGGCAGGTCTGGGAGCCGTTTCCACAGACTTCCGGCCATGTTTGAATTCACGATGCCAGCGTTTTACAAGGTTATATGATGGGGCATTATCACCATAAGTTTCTTTCATTTCATCAAAAGTCTCCTGTGGTGTGCGTCCTTTCAAATACAAAAACCGGATTACTGCTCGACATTCAACAGGCTCCATTTCACACCTGACTCAGTTCAAACACCTGTAAAACAGAAACCACAATTAGTTCAGATCTGTAATTTGCCACATAAGCCGTAGAGATATAAATCATTGCACACACAAAATTTCAACTAGATCATTCAACTGAAAGTGGGTCAGGGCCATTACTTATTGCACGTGCCTTGTAATGAAATGTTGTCCCTGAATTGGAACTCCACTGAAACATGTATGCACATATATAACCAATAATGTTTGTATAATAAACAGACTATATATCAGCTCTGTCCTGCATTGAGCACTCTTTAATAATCATGAGTTTCATTGGATTTTCATCTAGGAAACCAAACGATACAATCGTTTATATATATATATATATATATATATATATATAATATAAAGCTGTGTGTATGTGTGTGCGTGTGTGTGTGGTCACGAATAGGCTCCTATATGGTTGACTATTTTAAAAAACTGATTACATATAATGATAGAAGATGTATTGAGACACAGGAATGGGTATGTTTGATCTGGCAGAACAGTGGTTCATTAAAATTGTGGGGTCTACGTTTGTGCCTGGTCCACAAAGTATGGAAATTAAAAATTAAAAAAAAAAACGTTTGCAAGTGTTTCTGATATAGATGTACATAAGAATACTTTGATAAGTATGTTTTAACTTAAATAGGGATGGTATAATAAAATTGTGGGGTCTGCGTTCGCGCCTGGCCTCCATAGAATGGAAATAGGCAAAAACTTTAATAAAGACTTTTCATATCTATCTGTGTAAGTATACTTTGATAATTATGTTTCTGTTTGAAGAAATATGGTATAATAAAATTATGGGGTGTTCGTTCGCACCTGACCTCCATAGAATGGAAATATGTCACAAAATTTAACAAGGTTTTTTTAATATAGATCCACAGAATATTGTGATAAATGTTTCAGTGTGAACAGGTATGGTATAATAAATTATGGGGTTTATCTATTTTATTTTTACTTTCATCATATTTTGCTTTGGTTTTGACACCCCCAAATTCAACCCAAATTTACAACCCTTCCTTTTCATAACCTATCATACTTTCATAAATCAGAGTCCATTTTCTGTAGGCTGCTTTTGAACCCAGTCAACGACGGGTACTTTTGCTAGTATTATATAAAAACATTTCCGTATGCTAAAATGTTTTTGTCTTAAATTCTATGCAATTATATACAATGTAGAAACTATGCACAAAAAGAATTAGACATAATAGTTAAATGAAACTAATAAAAAATGAATAATTAATTAAAGAACAATCATTTTTCAAATGAATATGCAAATTAGTGAACGTTCATGAAGTTGCTCACATATCCATGTTTAAGTATATTAAGAAGTTTGTTTTAATAACTTTTAAATAGGAAAACTTTATATATATATATATATATATATATATATATATATATATATATACATGTATCATTACACATCACTGATATATATATATATATATATATATATATATATATATATATATATCACATATATATATATATCACACACACACATATATATATATATCACATATATATATATCACATATATATATATATATATATATATATACACACACATCACTGTTGCTACATGTTAAATAATATTATATAATAATATGTAGCAATAGTGATGTATAATGATAAGTAGTAAGATTGCACATCTACAGACAAAATAGGTTTCAGTCTCATAAAATTCGTACTATAATTGTTTGCAAGGACCCATAGCATAGTGGATAAAGTACTTGGTAAATTTCAGTTGTAAAGTTACACTTGTGAAGGTAGAAAGCTAAGGGAAAGAAAAATAAAGAAACACAAAACAGTACAGCCGACACTCAAAATACAATTGCGAACATGGATTAAATAAAAGGTTCTGTTTGAAATCCTGTGTAAATTCCAGAGTTTGATAGACACCTGAAAACCATTGAGGGTCAACTGAAACGTGAAAATAACACTCAAAATCAAAGAATCCAAATAATACGAATAATCAATTTTCATCTCAAAAATATAGAAACAAAACAAAACTTTTTTTTTCTTAATTTTTGTGATTTTATTTGTAGCTTTGCCTTATCTAAGAATCATTCAGTAAAATTGAAGATGACAAATCGTTTTGTGCTTCATGGAATCTAGCGCTTAGTTTAGGTCAAGAAAATGAAACACAACGAACGACAGTGTGATCCACTCCACACCAAACATCTAACACTTCAGAAGGAACACACACCTGCAGAAGAGAAATAGAAAAAGATTTTTAAGCTGAAAATAACATTTAATTTACAGAAATAGTTATCGAATTAAATATTTTCAAACTTTTGTTTTAAATTTCGAAACTTATCTGAACATGGACTGGATGTGACATGCTCGTTTTATGTCAATGTCGTAAAAGTTATAGGCACATGCCATTTTAATCTAACATGCGTTATACACACGTACACCTTTAAATAACACACCGGTTACCTGGCCTGTCGTAATCCTCGTTTTGCACAATAGGTGGAATTCTCTATTCCCTGTTCCGTTTCTCTCTCTCTTTCTCTCGCTTGCCTTCGATCTATAAACACGTTACTCATTGTCCATGTAAGAGACACGCCTTTAAACATGCTTCGACAGAATCATTTTCCTTCTCCAAGGTAGGATCGAATACCTGTGTATAATTTAAACTCCTACCCACATAATGAACTTCGAATGTATACTCCGACGAACTCTCGTAGACATTCACGCACACATACACACAACGAACATTTATCTACGTGCATGCTAGTTCATATACACACTAACACTCTGTAACGTTTGTAACGTTTCTGTGTAAATAAATTCGCGTGTACATATGCAGATATATAATCCTGCTTTGGCGTGCTTCATTTCAATGTAATTCTTAAATGAATTCGTGACACGCATTTATTTGTTGATTGTTTTATTACGCTGTCCTAGTTACAAACGATGACCTTCAACCTATTAGTAATCGATCACGCAACTTTCTCAATAACCGGTTCCTCAACACAGTCTACAAAGTGGGGACCCCAGGGTAACTAAACAGCTCCCCAGGTTCTCCACAAAGTAACTTTGGAAAGGTATGGAAAGGTATGCATGCTTTCCTCTTCATCCTAACCATAAGGAAAATAGTAGTAGGACACCATGATTGTCAAATGGCATCTGACAATATTAATTTTGCTTAGAATGCTTTAACGTGACATCGCATGCAAATGTTAAAACACAAGCTGACAAAACGCCAATAGTTGGTCGGATTGGTCATGTGACATAGGGAAGGGTGTTTTGTATATTTTTGAGGTGGAATGTTAGTAGCGAGCAGAACAATGTAAGGTAAACAACCTTCTATTTTACGCATTTTTAAGCTTCATATATTCGTTCATTCACAGGGGGAACTTGTCAGTATTTGGTCGTGCTTGTGCGGGGATATTTTTTCAATTTTCTTATCAGTTTATTTTAACAGGATGCCAAACATTCATTCACTATCTTATATATTCCAACAGAGAGTTTTTTGAAATTTTCTTTTAGGAGTCCAGTTACTCCTATAATTACTGGAATGATAGAGGTCTTCTTAAGATTCTAGCTTCTTTTCATGTCATATATAAGATATTTATTCATGTCATATATAAGATATTTATTCATGTCGTATATAAGATATATATTCATGTCGTATATAAGATATATATTCATGTCATATATAAGATATTTATTCATGTCATATATAAGATATATATTCATGTCATATAAAAGATATATATTCATGTCATATAAAAGATATATATTCATGTCATTCATAAGATATATATTCATGTCATATATAAGATACTAGCAATCGGTGCCCGGCGTTGCCCAGGTGTTTTGAGGTTAATGCTGAGAAAAAAAAAAGGGTCAATTTTTTAAAACTTTGACCCCTATTATGATCTTTTAACATTTATTGTTTAGGGATCAAGTAAAGTTAATAAGTTAGATCCATGTCCAAGGAATCTATATCTAAAATATCACGTGTTTACTGTTTAGACCCAAAATTGTAGGAGGAGTTTGGTAGAGTTCTCAAAGGTCAAATCGTTGAATATATTAAATATTATTTTTTAAAGCAGTTTGGCCTTCAAAATTTCTGTTTGGCCTTTTTCTTCACCGATGAAATCTGGAGACGCAACGGGAATTTTCGGAAAATAAATGTTGTTACTATGCACATCTATGTATTGAAATACAATTTGTGGCAAAATTTCAGGAAAAACTAATGGATGGTTCTCTCGCAATAGTCCGGACAATTCGCTAAATTATCTCGTCAAAACCTTAAATCTCGAATTTTTGTGCATTTTTTTTGGGGGGGGGGGGGGCTAATTTGGCATAAAAGTGTCCATTTAATAGTATTATCTTGAATAAATAAAAAAATAAGGAAAATTACCAAAAAAAACAAACAAGAACAACAAAAGTGTGCCGTATTTTTAAAAGTTTTATTGCGTTGTTTTTATTTGCTTTTTTTATTTCATCGGTGAAGAAAAAGGCCAAACAGAAATTTTGAAGGCCAAACTGCTTTAAAAAAAGGCCAAATTCGCGAAATTTGGCCTCGCTATATAAAAAAAAAGAAGGGAAATCCCCCTACTTGAACTTTCTGTTTAATTAATAATGACTCGCTTGTAGCGTTGATTTTTTTCTTTTTTCGCTATAAAAAAATAACTACTTGATGAAATTACGTGATTTTTTTCTGTAGGAAAACTTTATCCCATGACGAGTACGTACAATATATTTTTTTTAAAAAATATTTCCATTTTTTAATGTCAATAGAAAACTGCACAAGTACCCAAATCCGAAATGTAAAAACCATGAGTGAACGCGCGCTTTTTTTTTTTTTTAGTTATTTTCATAATGGCGGCGGTGATGTCGGAGGTTCGATTGTTAGATTGTAGTTTCGTATTTTTTTAATTTGTAAATCGCAAGTTAGGAAAAAATTAAACCCTTCCAAGATGGACAATAAATAAAGCCATAATATTTTATGGTAAAGTTAAAAGCCTACGAACCATAGTTTTTTAGGAGATGTGATTATTGGATTAACCAATCAGAAATCGTCTGTGGCACACACATCTCTGTTTTTATAGATATACTAGCAATCGGTGCCCGGCGTTGCCCAGGTGTTTTGAAGTGTATGCTGAGGAAAAAAAACGGTCAATTTTTTAAAACTTTGACCCCTATTATGACCTCTTAACATTTATTGTTCAGGGATCAAGTAAAGTTAATAAGTTAGATCCATGTCCAAGGAATCTATATATAAAATATCACGTGTTCAGACCTTAAATTGTAGGAGAAGTTTGGTAGAGTTCTCAAAGGTCTAATTGTTGAATATTGAGCACTTAATCGCCAAATTTCTGTCGAAAACCTATCACATTGATTTTCCCAAATCTCAGTACCCTGTATATCAAATTTCGAATCTGTAGGCTTAAAATTGACAGAGTTTTAGCGTAGAGAAATGCACACAGACGCACAGACACACACAGACACACACAGACACTATCACTTATACATATATATAAACATAAACATCATATATATATATAACAAAAGACCATTATTTACTGAAGTGAAAGGAAAACCCGGGGAACTTTACTCAAAAATAAATCTATATATTTTTGTGTGTAATGATAGTCTGGTACTTATACAGTTTAGTGACGACATTAAAAAATGGAAATATTGAAAAAAAAATTTTATTGTACGTAACTGTTATAGACTGAAGTTCTCCGAAAAAAAATTTCACTTCATTTGATCAAGTAGTTTTTTTTTACAGCGAAAAACAATGATTTATCACGGCTACGTCAACGTGGCGATTTTGGAAATGTTATTGCAGACCCAGGAATTCCCCAAGGGCAGGTAACTGCCGTACATAGCAGAATACCTCCATTTTAGGCCAATCTAGCCCTTTTTTCCCCCACCAGAATGAGATTTTTTTTTTTTTTTTTTTGCGAAGACAGATGCCATTTTTGGGGTGTTTTTTTTTTTTTTTAAGTTGTAACAGAAGTAAATAAACGAAGTTTCGAAGTTATCCATGCGTGTCCAACTGAGCATGTTTCGAAAATAATCTCGTATAAAAATTCTTCAATTCTTTGCATTCTTCAATTTCTTTGCATATTCAATAGTATTCTTATTTTAAAAAAAAACGCATCTCAATACGGCGAGAAAAAAAGGCTAGATTGCGAAATTTGGCCTAAAATGGAGGTATTCTGCTAGGTACATTTCCAAAATGGCCACGTTGACGTCGTCGTGATAAATAATTGTTTTTCGCTGTAAGAACAAAAATACTTGATCAAATGAAGTGAAATTTTTTCTCGGAGAACTTCAGTCTATAACAGTTACGTACAATAAAATGTTTGTTTCAATATTTCCATTTTTTAATGTCGTCACTAAACTGTATAAGTATCGATAGTCTTATCAACACCCCTTTTTTCTATTTATTTAAAAAGAAAATACAACTTTATACAAATTCCCTATTAGTTTTTTTTTTCGGTTCTCTTATACGATGATCATCTTTATTTAACTATTACGTGTAATTATATTCATACAGATATTCTATATGATTTACATTTGCGTAATATTTGCGTAGAAATGAAGAAAATCAAATTTACTGTGTATTTATCGTGTTGCCATAACAACGTGACGTAGCCAAGGACGGTAGTGGACGTGAGTGTGTGTGCGTGTGTGCGCGTGTTTTCGTGCTGTATTGTTGGTAGTAGTAGTAGTAGTACTAATAAAATTTTCCTAAACTAAACATAAAACATCGGTTAGGGTTAGTTTAACATTCTGTAAAAGTACCTTCCGTTTTTTTTTTGTTTGTTTTTTTTTTGTACTTCTGCAGAGAAGGTAAAAAACCGATAAAAACTGGATATATTTTTCGTGTTTTTATTCAATTTAACATGTTTATTCAGCTCGAAAAGAATACAGTGTTTACCGATGTGTTGGAAAATTCAAGATGGCGTCTCACACATTCTTTAACACCGTAAGTTTGGGAAAAGGTGTTATAAATAAAAAACTATACAAAATACTGTTAAAAACCCGCCGAATATATGTCAACCTATGTCACGGTAACATATATTGAGCGAGTTTTTAACAGTATTTTAACCGGTTTTTTATTTATTACACCTTTTTCCAAACTTACCGTGTTAAAGAGAGAATCGGCCGCCATCTTGAATTTTCCAATACATCGGTAAACACTGTATGCTTTTCGAGCTGAATAAACATGTTAAATTGAATAAAAACACGAAAAATTTGCCTTTGATAACATTTATTTGTTATATATTTGTTTTTTGGCAACTTATTCGAATCTATGTGTACAGTAATACAAACCCGAAATGAATTTAAGACCATGAGTGAAATGAGAAAAAGAAGTCAGCGGGTTTGGTTGCCATAACAACGTGACGGTAGTGAACGTGTGTGTGTGCGTGTGTGCGCGTATTTCGTGTAGTTTAGTATTTTTTTGCGTAGTTTAGTATTTTTCGTGTAGTTTAGTATTTTGTGTGCGCGTATTTCGTGTAGTTTCGTATTTTTTTAATTTGTAAATAACAAGTTATTAAAAAATTAAACTCTTCCAAGATGGACAATAAATAAAGCCATAATATTTTATGGTATCGTTAAAAGCCTACGAACCATAGTTTTTTAGGAGATGTGATTATTGGATTAACCAATCAGAAATCGTCTGTGGCACACACATCTCTGTTTTTATAGATATATAGAAGATATAGATAGATATATTCATGTCATATATAAGATATTTATTCATGTCATATATAAGATATTTATTCATGTCATATATAAGATATATATTGGTATTCCGTTATCTTTTACCCCTCAGCTCTGTTTAACTCCGCATCATCGGAGACACTAACTTCTACTAACATTGCTTCTTTATCTTTCTTATCACAATGTCAGGTTTAATAGCTCTGTTTTCTAGATACGTAGCTGTAAAGATTGCATAGTAGATGGTGTATGACTTATTTCCAACTGTTCTTTCTGGTAAACATGTTACCAGGACTTGCTGTTGCATTCAATATTTAACTTTTTACACATCATCCAGTGGAAATATTTACACACTCCTTTGTGTCCCATTGTATAATACCTCTCCCCCATATAATTGAATGTTAGGTGGCTCACACTTTACTTCCGTATGGCAGAATCTACACTTGCTGTCATTGCTGAGATCGTTCATCTTTTAAAAACATTAAGCATCAATTCTTGATCTTGGCCAACCATTTATAATCCTCTTGATAATAGTGGAGCAATCCTCTTTTTAGTCAGTCTATTGAGCCTTCCTTCTCAATTAATGGGATAGAATCACCAACGAATAGGTGCTAAGACATGTCGGCAGCCGCTCCTTATTCCAGACACTCAAGATCTGACGATCCAGATGTCTTGGACATTTGCGCAGAATGCCCGATGGCCATCTCCCTAAGGATATCCTCTACAGCGAACTGGCAAATGGAACAAGAAGCCACGATTGCCCGGTGCTGCCCTTTAAAGATGTGGCCAAACGGGACCTGATCGCTCTTGGCATCGATGTGAATGTGTGGGAGGAGCTAGCCGAAGATAGACCAGCATGAAGGCATGCCTTGAGTAAGGGGTGGTGAAGGACTTGAGAACCTTCGGTTCGAGAGGTTGGCGCAGAGAAGACAAAACTAGTGACTACGTTTACTGTTGCTTGCATTAATCTTTCGTAGA
Source organism: Euprymna scolopes (assembly GCF_053919585.1). NCBI lineage: Eukaryota > Metazoa > Mollusca > Cephalopoda > Sepiida > Sepiolidae > Euprymna > Euprymna scolopes. Next base: position 105,252,776 of record NC_136488.1, read on the forward strand.
TTGCTTCCCATTGATTAGAGCCTTCCTTATCTATATAGGCTTGAATGAATTCATCCAGAAAATACTTGGCATGCTTTTGATTGGCTCATTCTTCTATTTTTTTTTTTTTTGTACTGAAAAGTCTTGGTGTATTTTTGGTGTCTTTGGGGTATTTCCATAGCAGACTTGTTTTCTGATTCATTTGTAAGACAGTCTTGTTAAAAATGTTTGACCATTTTTGTGATGGCTTTTGTTTCATGGTGTTGGTGCATCATTTTGCGTTTCGGATTTTGGTGTAACGGGATCCCAGGCAGTGCCAGGTATCCTGTTCAGCTAGATGAAAATGGGAGAGGATAAGGTATGGTCGAGGGGGGGGGGGCATGCTGACACTTGGTCAAGGAAAAACAGATGTTTATGAGATTTCTGTCCACCAGAGAAGAAATAGTATCTATTTCAATGAAAAGAAAATATAAAATCTGATAATAGGATTCGTGGAACAAGAGATTGTTTTTCTAGTTGGATTTGGTAAAAATTAATTTTAACTACTAATTGAGTGAGACAGGTACAATGACTTGGGTTCAAAAGGTCTGCTTTGGTGTCTGAGAGATGTTGTCATTTGGGTCCACCTGTTGTATTTAACTACCAGGCCACAAAGCCAGTGATAAGTTAGTTGGACAGATAAATAAATAAATTGAACCTAGGGAGAGATATGGTCATGAAAGAGGAAGAAAAGGTTCACAAGAAAAGAGAAAATGAAAAGAATATAAAATAAGGAGATAGAGAAAGGAGTTCATGAGAGAAGAAAAAGAATAAGGTAATGGGATAGAGAAAAAAAGAGGTTAAGAGAAAAAAAAAGGAAAAGTAATCTTCAATATGACAGAGGGGAGAAGAGGCCAGTTTTATAAAAATGATTGGCTTTTTAGAGTTGGGGTCCTTTTACTGGAATCCGACGAGGTGTCCACATCGCTCTCACCCTGCCGGGGGAGGGGGGGTCGAAACCCTCATAAGAGCTAAGTTGAAAAGCTCTTGTTCTTAGCTGGGAAATTAATTAGAGAAACTTAAGTTATACAACCTGCATCATGAAGCTCGGATCAAAGAACTCGACTTTAAACAAGTGTAGAACGATTTATGAATAATCATTTTGTTGGTTTTTACGAAAATGAACCAGAGTTTTTCTTTCTTTCTCGATTGCCGGCCTGAATGAAGATGCAGTTTATTTCAGGTATGCCCTGACGCCAGATGATGAAAGAGATAGACTGGATCCAGCACAAAGCCAGAGTTACGGCCGAAATCAACAATGTTGCTACACGGACTTAGGGTCATGCACATTTCGCATGCCCTAAGCAGCAGAAAGATAGTTTCCAGTGACCAGTGAGAGTCTGGTCACCCTTGAGGGGTCCACTACAAGACAAGTAAGAATGTAGCCCTGCTGGGTTGCATCTATGGTCCTGCGAGCCGGGAGCAATGAACACGGCCAGAAGTACATATGCATGGACTTGGAGTCTATATTCGTAACACCCTCCCCCTGACTAGAGAAATAAAACTAGAATCAGAGGACCAGGCCTTTATGTGCTTCAGACTAAATATGCAACACAATATTAGCTACTTGTATTTTCTCTACCGCTCTCCCTCAAACCAAGACTGTACCCTAATAAACAAAGTCTCAGACAGCATAGATATAGCACTCTCCCTCGATACTAACGCACAAATACATGTATTTGGTGACTTCAATGTCCACCACAGTAACTGGCTAGGATTCTCTAATCACACAGACGTAGCTGGTAGCACAACACATAGCTTCTCTATATCCCATTCCCTATCTCAGTTGGTTACATTTCCGACACGTTTCCCATACCAGCAAGATCAACATGCCTCACTTCTAGATCTCTTTCTGACAACGATTCCCAATGACTGTACAACAAATGCCTACAGCCCACTCGGGAATGCTGATCACGCTGTGATAATGGTAGAAATCAGCCTAAATTCTCGCCCTAAAACTGAAGACCCACTGCTCAAAACAACGAGGTATTACAAAAAGGCTGATTGGGAAGCCATCAGGGAGCTCATCAGAGATGCCCCATGGCAAAATATCTTTACTCTTCCAGCGGAACAGTGTGCAAATGAGACCACTGAATGGTTCAAAACTGCTATTGAAGCACATGTTCCCGCACGGAAATTCTATAGCAAGCCCCACTCCCCCCAATGGTTTACTTCTGCTTGTGCAGCTACCATTTGTCAAAGGCAGCATGCGTTCCGCAGATTCAACCGACATAAGTCCATCTCAAATAAACAGAAGTTTATAGAAGCTAGAAATAATTGTAAGAGAGTGATAGAGACAGCTAAGACAGATTACTCTGAAACCACCAGAAAACGCATCGAAGCACAGAAATTAGGAACCCGGGATTTTTGGAAAATCTACAACAGCGTAGTAAATAATGGACAGTCAACTATTCCCCCACTATCAAACGATAATGAGGTTGCTTGCACGGCAACTGACAAGGCTAATCTGCTTGCCAGTCGGTTTGCCTCAAACTCCACACTGAACTCGGTACACCACTCACTCTCTGATTTTCCTCTGCGAACAGACGCCTCACTAGACGATTTGAAAATCACCCCTTCTCAGGTACATGCTATTATAAAAAAACCTAGACACCTCAAAAGCATGTGGACCAGATCTCATCCCGGCTGTGCTATTAAAAAAAATGCTCTGCCGAGGTTGCTCCAGTTCTGTCCAAACTTTACAATAAATGCCTTAACGAATCTTGTTTTCCCGACTGCTGGAAAACCGCCTCTGTGGTACCAGTCTTCAAGAATTCTGGTGAAAGAACTGACCCACTAAATTATCGCCCCATTAGCCTCCTCCCGCTTTTCGCCAAAATATTTGAGTCCTTAGTTAATCAAGCCCTAGTCCAGCACCTTACAGCTGCTAAACTCCTGACTGACAAACAATATGGATTCAGGCAAGCCCGTTCAACAGCAGATATCTTAACTGTAGTTTCTGAACGTATATACCGTTCATTGGATAAAACAGGGGAGGGTAGAGCGGTGGTCCTCGATATATCTAAGGCTTTTGACAGGGTATGGCACGATGGTCTTCTAAGGAAAATTAGATCATATGGAATCACTGGAAGAATTCATAATGTAATTAAATCCTTCTTAAGTAATAGAAAAATCAAAGTTGTCCTCGACGGTCGTACATCCAAACAATACGACATAAATGCGGGAGTACCTCAGGGGTCTATCCTTGGACCTCTATTATTCCTGATATTCATAAACGACCTCCCTGATAAAATTGTTTCGGAGATGGGTATATTTGCCGATGACACCACTCTCTATAACAGATATGAGGGGAAAACAAATGAACACATATCCAAGGAAATGGCAGAAACACTAGAGGATGACCTCCAATCCGTAGTGGAATGGGGACAAAAATGGTTGGTCACATTCAATGCTGCTAAGACTAAGCTTGTTTCCTTCAATAACTACAAGAAACCTTCTCTACCACCAATAGCAATGGCCAAGAACACATTACCTGAAAGTACTTCTTTTAAACTCCTCGGCCTAACGTTTACAGGGAATATGAACTGGAATAGATACATTGAGAGCATTGCCAAGGCTGCTGCAAGGAAGGTTGGCTCCCTCTACCGTGCTAGAAAACTACTTACGCCTGACAGTATCCTATACCTCTATAAGGCAACCATTCGCCCATGTATGGAGTACTGTTGTCACATCTGGGATGGTGCATCTGCTTCTTGTCTCTCGCTCCTGGACAGGGTTCAAAAGAGAGTCGCCAACCTGGTAGGTCCTGAACTGTCATCTAGGCTTCAGCCTCTGTCCCATCGACGAGATGTTGCATCCCTTTGCCTGTTCTACAAATACTTCAATGGTGAATGCTCTGATGAACTGCAAACACTTGTACCTCCCCGACATAACTACCCCCTGACAAACCCGACACTAAGTCTCATCCCTTTACAGTAGAGATCCCTAGGTGCAAGAAAGCCTTTTACTCCAATAGTTTCTTCCCCAGAACTGCAGGTCTTTGGAACTCCGTTCCGGGATTCTGCTTTCCTAACTGCAATGATATGCAGAAGTTCAAGTGTAATGTTAACAAACATCTTTCTACTCATCTCCCTTCATAATGACCCCGCTAATTAAGTCCCTGGTAGTAGCCCCTTGCTTCAAAGTGGCACTGTGCCTTGTTTGGGGTGAAAATTGAATTAAAAAAAAAAAAAAAAAAAGAAAAAAAGTACATCATAAGTATGCTCCCGTGAACCAGGTTAGCGACGGATGCGGCCCGGCCCTCGGACAAGAGAGGACATTAGGGTTATATTAATGTGCCGATGACCTAGGACATCACATCTCTGAGATGTGCATGAATGAGTAACCACAAACACATTTTTGAAGCGTCTGGAACTCAGTTTTCTGGGAAAAATATTGAAAAATATAAGGAAAAAGGAAAATGACACAGAAAAAAGTTTTTAAGAAAAGAATTGGGGGAAAAAGAACCCTTGAAAAGAAAACTTATTGAAAAGAAAAAAAAGACTGCCATTGAATTTATCGGAAAGAAAAGAAAGATTGAAATTGAACATAATAGCCAGCCGTCAGAATGCATGAAAAGAAAAATGGTGCAGCAAGGAGGACCACGAGAGACAGAGAAAAGGAGAGATGGAAAGAAATGAAGCAGATAATAAGAGAGGTAAGGGCAGATTTTTATTGGTTCCTATTGCTTCGCTCAAATTTGTTTTCTTGATTAAGTCTTCTGTAACGAAAGTTTTGTCTTAATATGCAAAGTATTGTTGATTTTTCTTCCACCCCCAAAGGAAAAAGTGAAAATGAAATATGTTAGACTGGTTGATATGTCATCGTTGTATAAGAACGGACGCGCATATGTTGTCACTGATATGAGAGAGAGAGAGGGGCAAGTCCCCTTAAAAGGATAGCAGTAAACAGATTTAGTAGACATGGAAGGAAGGAATGTGTTGAGGGGAGAAATGGTTAGAAAAGTCAATATTAGGCTTATCATGAAGGGGAATTTAGTGGCCGTGTGATTGAAAAAAAAAGAGAGAAACAGTGACTAGAAATGAATAAAGAAAAGAAATAAGCAGAATGGAGAGAGCGGTAGATAGATATGGCGAACGGGTTTGGAAACGAACGGGGTTGGAAAAAGAAAAAGAAAAGACGAAGTAGAGATGAGTGAAGAAAAGAAATACAACTACGACAGTTGACAGTTTAAAAAGAAAAAAGAAAATAGAGAAAGAAAAGAAAACATACAGAGAAAGAAAGCGACAGTTGACAGTTTTGGAAGAAAAAATATGCGATCGTTTTGTGGTTTCTGAAATTGAATTGGGTTAGGGTAGAAAAACGAAATGTGTGATTTTGTTTGTATAATTTAAATCATAGTTTATCGGCATGGACTGTAAGGAGATAGTGAGAAATAAATAAGGAATTTCACGAAGTTACCGGCTGATTGGGAAAATGCATAGTCGGTGGTGTCGTGTGGGCGGCGGATTGAGGAGGAAAAATGCATCGAGGAAGCCAGAAAGAATTGGCTAAATACGATGTGATCCCCGCGGAGGGTGTGTGAAAAAGTGCAGAGTGCACTGTGTATGAGCTATAAAAGTAGAAACGGAGAAATGTACAAGGTGTACTGGCTGTAAAGGCATGAAGAAATGTAATAGAAATGCGTCGAGGAAGTCGAATAGAATTGCCCAAAATGGGATGCAAATCCCGCGGAGGGTGTGTGAAAAAGTGCGGAATGCACGGTGTGTAATACATGGAGTTTGACGGTAGATTTAACGAGACACTGGGTGTGTCTGCGTGAGATGCCATGGAAAAGGCATGTAAGAATACGAATATCATGGATATGTGATCTCTTCGCCCAGTCCGCAGTGCATGACAGACACTGTGACCTGACCCACTGGTGAACGGGAAAACTCTTATTTGACCTTTTTATCTCATCGTGCATTATTGCACGATGAGATAAAAAGGTCAAATAAGTGAGAGAGAGAAAAAGACGCTCATGCCGAGATAACCTGAAGAATGGTTGTGAAAAGGGAAACCAAAGAGGGATTGAGAGAAGTATACCGATCCTTAGAGAAATAGAAACCGGCGGTATCGATGCCGTTCTGATTTTGTAATGAATAGAAGCTCTCGTAAAAATAAATTAAAGATGAAGTAATGATTTGCCTGTGTGGTGAGACATTTAGACTGTCAAATAAAGGGACATTTGGTTGGAAAATTTTATTAAAATTAAAGGAAAAAAAAAAACTGAGATTGGGGAAAGCAAGGTTCCTGTCAGCCTAAAAGCGGTGAACCAAGTAGACCAGAAGTAGTTAACTGGGTAGCGGTCTGATAGTTGACTGGGTTGCAACTGTTGGTGCTGTTGTGTGCATGTCGGGCCCTTGTGCGCACATGGTATTGACAGGCTGTGCTACGGACCACTCTCTCAGATGTGCTAGGAAATAGAAACCAATGGGGATAGACAGGAGAGAAACTAAAGCATGTGTACCATGGAATTTGAACCTTAAATCTTGAAGGATAGAACAAATGAAAATTGATAGAACCGTAATTTGATAGAAGAAAAAAAAAATAAATAAAGGGAACTGTTTCGTCTATTTTAATATTTGTATTGAAATGTACTAATTTTTTTTTTGAAAAAAAAAAAAATTTTTTTTAGATGAGGACTGATAACATGTGTAATTGTTGTGTAGCATTCTCACCTGTTGTGAATAGAAAATCAGTTGGCCTGAGAGTTTTCATGAAATGTGAATAATATATTGTTGGAAGTGATATTAAGGCATTTAAACTGTTGAATAGAAAATCACTGGTCTGAGAGTTTTAATAGAGTGTGAGGTGGTAAATTGGTTGGAAGTGGCATTAAAACATTTAGGCTGTCAAAGAAAAAAATCATTTAGCCTGGGAATTTACATAAAAAATGAAATCAATCGCATGGTAAATGGTTTTGAAGCATTTAAACTGTCGAGTAGAATGTCTTAAAGAAACTAACGGTGCTGATATTATTGTTTTGAAAAAATTAAAAATGCTTCAGTCAAGAAGGATTTCTCCTTCACAGGACGGGGATTGAATATGTTGAGTGTAGTGTTGGAACAGTTGTTATACTTGGTCCCTGGCCAGAATGGCGCCGCTGGGACAGATTAAGGAACTGAAGGGCAGGATTGCCTCGGTCGGGGAGGATCTTTCTTTAGCCGGATGAGAATAGTGCATGTTGTGTGTGGCATCATTGTTCTGGGTGAGAGAATGTTAACGTATAAGAAAGAGTCTTGAGAGTTTAGAAAAAACTGCACAGGAAAGTGTGACATTGTGTAAGTATGGTTTGTGAAACATATTGGCTGTGGTGGAGACCTAGTTCTTTGCACCAGGATAGTTAGGGTTAGGGTTAGGATAGTTAGGAGGAACGGTGTTCACCTTCCTTGGCATATAGTGTTGATTTATATTTGGGACTTCTGTGAAGAAATTATAAGTTGTAAATGGAGATGCTCTGTGGGTTAGCAGACAATATTGGGTAGTAGAAGCAAGGGTGTTCTGCAACTTGGCAGGAGATATGCAGTCCATTGAGAAGGTTCTGACGCCAGATGATGAACGAGATAGACTGGATCCAGCATGAAGCCAGAGTGACGGCCGAAATCGACAATGTTGTCACACAGACTTAGGGTCATGCACATTTCGCGTGCCCTGAGCAGCAGAAAGATATTTTCCAGTGACCAGTGAGAGTCTGGTCACCCTTGAGGGGTCCACCACTAGACAAGTAAGAATGTAGCCCTGCTGGGTTGCATCTATGGTCCTGTGAGCTGGGAGTGATGAACACGGCCAGAAGTACATCACAAGTATGCTCCCGTGAACCAGGATAGCAACGGATGCGGCCCGGCCCTCGGACAAGAGAGGGTGTTAGGGTTATATTGAGAGCTCATCAAATCTTGCCCAGTGACACTATGTTGATAGCCAATCTCTGACCCATACATGCCATTCCTCTGGGCAGATACTACTTTGGCAGACATTAGTTTTTGTATGTTATTCTGTACAGTGCTAACATTTTGTTTTAGTTTGCTTATGTTTTTTGTGATCAGTCAACAATGCCAAAATTGTTTTTTGTGATCAGTCAACAATGCCAAAACTGTTAGTTATCATTGTTGGTTAATTGGAGAATCATTCTCTTCAATGCTAAAATATTTGTATTTTTCCTACTTTTCGAGGTTTTTGCTGTCAGTATTTTCATCAAACTGTATGTTTTCCATTTGGCCCTACTTCCCAGCTCTGATGGAGCACTCGACACATTTGTCCAAACCAAACTCCATTCCAATATCTCTGGAAAAGTTATGAATGATCTGCAAGAATCGACCTAAGTCAGCATCTAAGCTGGCATGCAGCTTAAGGTCATCTATGAAGAGCATGTGGTTGAATTTTTGGTTTGGGTTTTATTGGCGGCCCTGGCTTGGATTGTAGACACTCTAATTTTTATGGAGTAACTTGCTTTACGGATCTATTGCCAGACAGAAGAGTATTCCCTTTGAAGATTCCTCTTCTGATCTTGATGACAGGGATTTTTACAATTTCTATTGCATGGTTTTATGCCATTATTGTTTTCCACATTTTTACATGATTACTAAATGGATTTTATATAAATCAATACGTATGTAGTAGAGATTTAGAAGGCTATCACAATGCAAGGAATGAAATATAGTCATTGTTGGTGAAAGGAGACGAGAACAAGTGGCAATTTACAAATCAATAAGTACATACATATATGTTTATATATACATATATTTATTCAGTTGTATTAGCTACAAACGTCTTACTTGTTATGTCTGCGACAATATCCATTATTAATTTCGGAAAAAAATTCCCTTTTCAAATGGTAGACGTGACAGATCGATTCAAAGCATGCTAGATAAAGAAGCGGAAGTTGGATAGCTGTGTAGGGCCCTGGAGCAAACGTGAGGAGGGGATTTATGTATGGTCTGATTAGGTAATTAACATGTTTATATTTTTATTTATTTTTATTTATTTATTAGTTTTTGTTAAGTTTTTTTTTTAGTTTATAACTGGTTGCTTTAGAGTGAGCTTTTTATAATTTTGATGTTCTCTGTCTATTTTGTTGTCTTTATTGTTATTATTATTTATTTATTTTTTTTTTCTGCTGACATGTATTAGGTGGAATGACTTTGTGTATCTAGGTCACGTAAGTCGTAGTAGGTTGCGTCCAGTTAGCTTTTGAAAGATAAAAGTAGAAGTGGGATGTGAGAGAGGAGGAGAGGGGAAGGGTTCGGGATGGTTCGCTCCCAGTTGGCTGCTGGGTGTTTAGGTTGGTGTTGCGGTTGTCAGGAATAGGAAGATAGGTGGGAAGGGGTGGCACTGGGTTGACATTCCTTGGGAGTTGTTTGAATAGGTGGGTTGACTTAAATCAAAGGTTTTTTTTTAAATTGGTTTATGTTACTTCAGTTAACTATTTTTTTTTTAAATTATTTTTTGTTTATATATATATATATATATATATATATATATATATATATTATGATATGATTACTGAATGGATTTTATATAAATCAAGGTACCACAGGTTACTCTGCCTCTCTCTACAATCCTCAAGTATGATCTTATTAATCAACACATGATCATTGATGCCTAAACACTCCATCCTGTTCTTTTTCCAGATATACTAACAGAAGAAAATAGATGATGTTTGCAACCATACCGGTGAATAGTTGTGAGACAACAGATGGATCTGTACTTATTAGGGCATTGTGTTTCACTTGTGTTGAATATGAAGGTTGTATCACCTTTTAACATCCATGCTGGTGTGGCTTCTTCACCCCTCAATAGTGAAGCAACTTTCATTATGCACCTTTGAATGTATTGTCAAACCACTTGCTAATTTACAAACCAATCCACAAATATTACGACAATACTTGGATGGTCTGTGTGGCAACACATCCTGATAAAAATGTTGGTCTTGCCTAACATTGTGTGAATTCACGTGGTTTATCAAACTTTAAACAAAAGTAATCTGCTACAGATTGTACATTTCACTTGTTAAAAATCGTCAGAAATTGCAGATTCATCCTGCTTTTTGAGAGCATATTTGAATACATGTTTAATATTTGAATACATGTTTAATATTTGAATACATGTTTAATATTTGAATACATGTTTAATATTTGAATACAGCATGTTTAATACATTTCTTCCTCAAACTTTCTACATCTTTCTCTGTCTACTTTTCTACAATGATTTTGACCCACAGTTTGAATTTCCTAGTTATTCATATGAATTTCCAGCAACTAAAGGTTATTCCTCAGTGCATCCTTAAACCTTTTCATAGGTTTCTGCTACAATCTGTTTTCCATGGAAAGCTCACCATACAGCAGTTGTTTTGGTAGTTTCATTTCTTACCTTCACAAATTTACAATCCAGTCCAACACATTTAATTTTTAACAATCCTCATTTCTAGCTGCAGTTGTTTGATTGTTCAAGGACAGCAGTATCAGTATAAATAATTATTTCATAATAAATATTTAATTATCTATATACATATACGTTTCATCGATACAGAATTATCAGTGTAGCAATAATCATCCAACTAATATTCAATATTTTACACTTTTGATAAAACCTCTCCAGAGTTTTGAGATGTCTTCAGTATATCATCCATGTTTCTGATGCATACAATAGACAAAATGAGACACATGTCTCATACACACTGATTCCTTTATCCAACCATACATGCTTTTCAAATTTACCTGAGCTATATTGTGAGTTATTTCAGCATCTAAGGTTCCATCTCTACTCAGCATATTACCAAAATATTTAAAGATATCAGAGACCTTCAATTTCCTCCCACCAACCAGAATAGTTGGTTCCAGATATGACACACCAGAGGTGAATACATAACGTTTTTTTCTTAAACTAGTGATCAGACCGAAAGCTTTGCAAAGCATTGGAAAATTTATCCATTGTCAACTGCATATCCTTCTCTGTGTGTGCAACAAGATCTGTGTCATCTGCACAAAGGTAGGTTTTTGAATCCGCACTCGAACGTCAAAGATTGAACAGTCCATCAGAAGCTCAAAAACACAAAGACACTCCAACATCACTGTCTTCAAAAAGCATAAACAAGAATTGTGGCAAAATAAATTGAAAAAAGCATAGATACTGACATGTCAGCCCACTTGACTCCATTATTTACTGATATTGGTTGAGACAATATACCATTAATGTTCACTCGGAACTTCATGTTCTGATGCAACTCTTTCAACATTTCTATGAAATGAACAGGAAATCCAAGTTTGTCTAGAATAATCCAGAGTGCATCATGATTGATGATGCCGAAAGCTTTGACCAAGTCTTGGTACAACGACACCTGTGGCATCTTGCAGTTTTCCATTAATTGGCAAGCAGAGAAAATCATGTCAATTGTGCCATGCATTTCTGAACCCAGATTGGCTTTCAGGAATGATGCAGAGGCAAATATACATAAACATAATTCAACAGAATCTTTGCTAACACCTTACCTACAGCTACAAGCAACATGATTCCTCTATAATCACCACATTCAGACTAATATATAAAATTATTTAAGAATAAATATTTAATTATTACCTATACGTATTATATTATACATATACACATTAGTGTAGGAATAACCATAAGCCAGTTGTACAATTTGTATCCCAGAACAAGCCTCATCTTTAATTCAATTCCTAACTGATGAGACTACTAATAAGATAAGAAATAAATCATATTTATAAATCAAGTGGGCAGACAATTACAACAGTCTTCAACAGAACGGAACTTACATTTACGAGGTGCCTTAAATAAGTTTCCAGACTTTTTTCATATGGACACTTTTCTTGACAGCACACACATGAAGCTCTAGCCACTTTGAAGTAATCTCCTCCAGCTGCAATGCACTTGTTGCACCGTTCCAACAACTTCTGAAAGACCCCATGGAAGTCCTCTTGTATGAGTGTTTCAATGACCCTCATCGCAGCCTTTTTCATCTCCTCAATTGTCTCATAACGACAGCCGCTAAGGTTTGCCTTAAGCTTAGGCAATAACCAAAACTCACTGGGAGCAAGGTCTGAACTATAGGGAAGGTGAGGAATGGTCTTGATGCTCATCTTGGTCAAATAGTCTGAGACAAGGATGGAGTACCCTTTGGGACAAACTTCATGCAAATCTTCCGCATCTTCAGTTCCTCGTGAATAATTTTGTACAGTTCCCACATTGACATCAAACTGTGCACTTATTGTCTCTTTAGACACATGATGGTCCATCCATGAAATTCTTTATTTGGCAAATCAACTCTGGTATTCTGACTTCCTTACTCCTCCCTTAGCTTTTGTCATCCTTCACAGACTCCCTACCTTCCTTGAATCTCTTATGCCACTCAAAAACTGATGCTCGATTCATGCAAGATTGTCCAAAAGCAGTCTGAAGCATCTCATATGTTTCTGTGTTATTTTATTTTCAAGTTTAAACAGAATTTTATTGCATATTGTTCTTCGAAAGTATCATCATGTTCAGATTGCAGTTTTTAAATTCACCAACTGTTATAATCAGGCATTAGTAGGGTATATTCCAATTCCTTCTGTAGCTGTTCATTTGAACTTGAAATCATAAAAATTAGTCAGTCATCTCATAAGATGTATAGCAATAACATAGTGAATTTTCAAGAATCTACAACAATTTTAAATGCGTGTACAAAAAAGACTGGAAACTTATTGAAGGCATATCCTGTAGCTGAGATTGGAGAGTTTTATTATTACTTATTAAATGTTCAAACTTTTATTATTACTCATTAAGTGTTCAAGCTTTTATTATTACTCATTGAATGTTCAAGCTTTTATTATTACTCATTAAGTGTTCAAGCTTTTATTATTACTCATTAAATATTCAAGCTTTTATTATTACTCATTGAATATTCAAGCTTTTATTATTACTCATTAAATGTTCAAGCTTTTATTATTACTCATTAAATGTTCAAGCTTTTATTATTACTCATTAAATATTCAAGCTTTTATTATTACTCATTAAATGTTCAAGGTTTTATTATTATTCATTAAATGTTCAAGCTTTTATTATTACTCATTAAATATTCAAGCTTTTATTATTACTCATTAAATATTCAAGCTTTTATTATCACTCATTAAATGTTCAAGCTTTTATTATTACTCATTAAGTGTTCAAGCTTTTATTATTACTCATTGAATGTTCAAGCTTTTATTATTACTCATTAAATAATCAAGCTTTTATTATTACTCATTAAATATTTAAGCTTTTGTTATTACTCATTAAATATTCAAGCTTTGTTTATTTCTTATTAAATATTCAAGCTTTTATTATTACTCATTGAATGTTCAAGCTTTGTTTATTACTCATAAAATGTTCAAGCTTTTATTATTACTCATTAAATGTTCAAGCTTTTATTATTACTCATTAAATATTCAAGCTTTTATTATTACTCATTAAATATTCAAGCTTTTATTATTACTCATTAAATATTCACGCTTTTATTATTACTCATTAAATATTCAAGCTTTTATTATTACTCATTAAATATTCAAGCTTTTATTATTACTCATTAAATATTCACGCTTTTATTATAACTCATTAAATATTCAAGCTTTAATTATTACTCATAAAATGTTCAAGCTTTTATTATTACTCATTAAATGTTCAAGCATTTATTATTACTCATTAAATGTTCAAGCTTTGTTCATTACTCATAAAATATTCAAGCTTTTATTATTACTCATTAAATGTTCAAGCTTTTATTATTACTCATTAAATGTTCAAGCTTTTATTATTACTCATTAAATGTTCAAGCTTTTATTATTACTCATTAAATGTTCAAGCTTTTATTATTACTCATTAAATAATCAAGCTTTTATTATTACTCATTAAATATTTAAGCTTTTGTTATTACTCATTAAATATTCAAGCTTTGTTTATTTCTTATTAAATATTCAAGCTTTTATTATTACTCATTGAATGTTCAAGCTTTGTTTATTACTCATAAAATGTTCAAGCTTTTATTATTACTCATTAAATGTTCAAGCTTTTATTATTACTCATTAAATATTCAAGCTTTTATTATTACTCATTAAATATTCAAGCTTTTATTATTACTCATTAAATGTTGAAGCTTTTATTATTACTCATTAAATGTTCAAGCTTTTATTATTACTCATTAAATATTCAAGCTGTTATTATTACTCATTAAATATTCAAGCTTTGTTTATTACTCATTAAATGTTCAAGCTTTTATTATTACTCATTGAATGTTCAAGCTTTTATTATTACTCATTAAATATTCAAGCTTTTATTATTACTCATAAAATGTTCAAGCTTTTATTATTACTCATTAAATGTTCAAGCTTTTATTATTACTCATTAAATGTTCAAGCTTTTATTATTACTCATTAAATGTTCAAGCTTTTATTATTACTCATTAAATGTTCAAGCTTTTATTATTACTCATTAAATATTCAAGCTTTTATTATTACTCATTAAATATTCAAGCTTTTATTATTACTCATTAAATGTTGAAGCTTTTGTTATTACTCATTAAATGTTCAAGCTTTTATTATTACTCATTAAATATTCAAGCTGTTATTATTACTCATTAAATATTCAAGCTTTGTTTATTACTCATTAAATGTTCAAGTTTTTATTATTACTCATTGAATGTTCAAGCTTTTATTATTACTCATTAAATATTCAAGCTTTTATTATTACTCATAAAATGTTCAAGCTTTTATTATTACTCATTAAATGTTCAAGCTTTTATTATTACTCATTAAATATTCAAGCTGTTATTATTACTCATTAAATGTTCAAGCTTTTATTATTACTCATTAAATGTTCAAGCTTTGTTCATTACTCATTAAATATTCAAGCTTTTATTATTACTCATAAAATATTCAAGCTTTTATTATTACTAATTAAATGTTCAAGCTTTTATTATTACTCATTAAATATTCAAGCTTTGTTTATTACTCATTAAATATTCAAGCTGTTATTATTACTCATTAAATATTCAAGCTTTTATTATAACTCATTAAATGTTCAAGCTTTTATTATTACTCATTAAATGTTCAAGCTTTTATTATTACTCATTAAATATTCAAGCTTTTATTATTACTCATTAAATATTCAAGCTTTGTTTATTACTCATTAAATATTCAAGCTTTTATTATTTATTATTAAATATTCAAGCTTTTATTATTACTCATTAAATGTTCAAGCTTTTATTATTACTCATTAAATGTTCAAGCTTTTATTATTTATTATTAAATATTCAAGCTTTGTTTATTACTCATTAAATATTCAAGCTTTTATTATTTATTATTAAATATTCAAGCTTTTATTATAACTCATTAAATGTTCAAGCTTTTATTATTACTCATTAAATGTTCAAGCTTTTATTATTACTCATTAAATGTTCAAGCTTTTATTATTTATTATTAAATATTCAAGCTTTTATTATTACTCATTAAATGTTCAAGCTTTTATTATTACTCATTAAATGTTCAAGCTTTTATTATTACTCATTAAATGTTCAAGCTTTGTTTATTACTCATTAAATGTTCAAGCTTTTATTATTACTCATTAAATGTTCAAGCTTTTATTATTACTCATTAAATATTCAAGCTTTTATTATTACTCATTAAATATTCAAGCTTTTATTATTACTCATTAAATGTTGAAGCTTTTATTATTACTCATTAAATGTTCAAGCTTTTATTATTACTCATTAAATATTCAAGCTGTTATTATTACTCATTAAATATTCAAGCTTTGTTTATTACTCATTAAATGTTCAAGCTTTTATTATTACTCATTGAATGTTCAAGCTTTTATTATTACTCATTAAATATTCAAGCTTTTATTATTACTCATTAAATGTTCAAGCTTTTATTATTACTCATTAAATGTTCAAGCTTTTATTATTACTCATTAAATGTTCAAGCTTTTATTATTACTCATTAAATGTTCAAGCTTTTATTATTACTCATTAGATGTTCAAGCTTTGTTCATTACTCATTAAATATTCAAGCTTTTATTATTACTCATAAAATATTCAAGCTTTTATTATTACTCATTAAATGTTCAAGCTTTTATTATTACTCATTAAATATTCAAGCTTTGTTTATTACTCATTAAATATTCAAGCTGTTATTATTACTCATTAAATATTCAAGCTTTTATTATAACTCATTAAATGTTCAAGCTTTTATTATTACTCATTAAGTGTTCAAGCTTTTATTATTACTCATTGAATGTTCAAGCTTTTATTATTACTCATTAAAAAATCAAGCTTTTATTATTACTCATTAAATAGTTAAGCTTTTGTTATTACTCATTAAATATTCAAGCTTTGTTTATTTCTTATTAAATATTCAAGCTTTTATTATTACTCATTGAATGTTCAAGCTTTGTTTATTACTCATAAAATGTTCAAGCTTTTAATATTACTCATTAAATGTTCAAGCTTTTATTATTACTCATTAAATATTCAAGCTTTTATTATTACTCATTAAATATTCAAGCTTTTATTATTACTCATTAAATATTCACGCTTTTATTATTACTCATTAAATATTCAAGCTTTTATTATTACTCATTAAATATTCAAGCTTTTATTATTACTCATTAAATATTCACGCTTTTATTATTACTCATTAAATATTCAAGCTTTTATTATTACTCATAAAATGTTCAAGCTTTTATTATTACTCATTAAATGTTCAAGCTTTTATTATTACTCATTAAATGTTCAAGCTTTGTTCATTACTCATTAAATATTCAAGCTTTGTTTATTACTCATTAAATGTTCAAGCTTTTATTATTACTCATTAAATGTTCAAGCTTCTATTATTACTCATTAAATGTTCAAGCTTTTATTATTACTCATTAAATATTCAAGCTTCTATTATTACTCATTAAATATTCAAGCTTTTATTATTACTCATTAAATATTCAAGCTTTTATTATTACTCATTAAATATTCAAGCTTTTATTATTACTCATTAAATGTTCAAGCTTTTATTATTACTCATTAAATGTTCAAGCTTTTATTATTACTCATTAAATGTTCAAGCTTTTATTATTACTCATTAAATAATCAAGCTTTTATTATTACTCATTAAATATTTAAGCTTTTGTTATTACTCATTAAATATTCAAGCTTTGTTTATTTCTTATTAAATATTCAAGCTTTTATTATTACTCATTGAATGTTCAAGCTTTGTTTATTACTCATAAAATGTTCAAGCTTTTATTATTACTCATTAAATGTTCAAGCTTTTATTATTACTCATTAAATATTCAAGCTTTTATTATTACTCATTAAATATTCAAGCTTTTATTATTACTCATTAAATGTTGAAGCTTTTATTATTACTCATTAAATGTTCAAGCTTTTATTATTACTCATTAAATATTCAAGCTGTTATTATTACTCATTAAATATTCAAGCTTTGTTTATTACTCATTAAATGTTCAAGCTTTTATTATTACTCATTAAATGTTCAAGCTTTTATTATTACTCATTAAATATTCAAGCTTTGTTTATTACTCATTAAATATTCAAGCTTTTATTATTTATTATTAAATATTCAAGCTTTTATTATTACTCATTAAATGTTCAAGCTTTTATTATTACTCATTAAATGTTCAAGCTTTTATTATTACTCATTAAATGTTCAAGCTTTTATTATTACTCATTAAATGTTCAAGCTTTGTTCATTACTCATTAAATATTCAAGCTTTTATTATTACTCATAAAATATTCAAGCTTTTATTATTACTCATTAAATGTTCAAGCTTTTATTATTACTCATTAAATATTTAAGCTTTTGTTATTACTCATTAAATATTCAAGCTTTGTTTATTTCTTATTAAATATTCAAGCTTTTATTATTACTCATTGAATGTTCAAGCTTTGTTTATTACTCATAAAATGTTCAAGCTTTTATTATTACTCATTAAATGTTCAAGCTTTTATTATTACTCATTAAATATTCAAGCTTTTATTATTACTCATTAAATATTCAAGCTTTTATTATTACTCATTAAATATTCACGCTTTTATTATTACTCATTAAATATTCAAGCTTTTATTATTACTCATTAAATATTCAAGCTTTTATTATTACTCATTAAATATTCACGCTTTTATTATTACTCATTAAATATTCAAGCTTTTATTATTACTCATAAAATGTTCAAGCTTTTATTATTACTCATTAAATGTTCAAGCTTTGTTCATTACTCATTAAATATTCAAGCTTTGTTTATTACTCATTAAATGTTCAAGCTTTTATTATTACTCATTAAATGTTCAAGCTTTTATTATTACTCATTAAATGTTCAAGCTTTGTTCATTACTCATTAAATATTCAAGCTTTTATTATTACTCATTAAATGTTCAAGCTTTTATTATTACTCATTAAATGTTCAAGCTTTTATTATTACTCATTAAATGTTCAAGCTTTTATTATTACTCATTAAATAATCAAGCTTTTATTATTACTCATTAAATATTTAAGCTTTTGTTATTACTCATTAAATATTCAAGCTTTGTTTATTTCTTATTAAATATTCAAGCTTTTATTATTACTCATTGAATGTTCAAGCTTTGTTTATTACTCATAAAATGTTCAAGCTTTTATTATTACTCATTAAATGTTCAAGCTTTTATTATTACTCATTAAATATTCAAACTTTTATTATTACTCATTAAATATTCAAGCTTTTATTATTACTCATTAAATGTTGAAGCTTTTATTATTACTCATTAAATGTTCAAGCTTTTATTATTACTCATTAAATATTCAAGCTGTTATTATTACTCATTAAATATTCAAGCTTTGTTTATTACTCATTAAATGTTCAAGCTTTTATTATTACTCATTAAATGTTCAAGCTTTTATTATTACTCATTAAATATTCAAGCTTTGTTTATTACTCATTAAATGTTCAAGCTTTTATTATTTATTATTAAATATTCAAGCTGTTATTATTACTCATTAAATGTTCAAGCTTTTATTATTACTCATTAAATGTTCAAGCTTTTATTATTTATTATTAAATATTCAAGCTTTGTTTATTACTCATTAAATATTCAAGCTTTTATTATTTATTATTAAATATTCAAGCTTTTATTATTACTCATTAAATATTCAAGCTTTTATTATTTATTATTAAATATTCAAGCTTTTATTATTTATTATTAAATATTCAAGCTTTGTTTATTACTCATTAAATATTCAAGCTTTTATTATTATTATTAAATATTCAAGCTTTTATTATTACTCATTAAATGTTCAAGCTTTTATTATTACTCATTAAATGTTCAAGCTTTTATTATAACTCATTAAATGTTCAAGCTTTGTTCATTACTCATTAAATATTCAAGCTTTTATTATTTATTATTAAATATTCAAGCTTTTATTATTACTCATTAAATGTTCAAGCTTTTATTATTACTCATTAAATGTTCAAGCTTTTATTATTTATTATTAAATATTCAAGCTTTGTTTATTACTCATTAAATATTCAAGCTTTTATTATTTATTATTAAATATTCAAGCTTTTATTATTACTCATTAAATATTCAAGCTTTTATTATTTATTATTAAATATTCAAGCTTTTATTATTTATTATTAAATATTCAAGCTTTGTTTATTACTCATTAAATATTCAAGCTTTTATTATTTATTATTAAATATTCAAGCTTTTATTATTACTCATTAAATGTTCAAGCTTTTATTATTACTCATTAAATGTTCAAGCTTTTATTATTACTCATTAAATGTTCAAGCTTTGTTCATTACTCATTAAATATTCAAGCTTTTATTATTTATTATTAAATATTCAAGCTTTTATTATTACTCATTAAATGTTCAAGCTTTTATTATTACTCACTAAATGTTCAAGCTTTTATTATTACTCATTAAATATTCAAGCTTTTATTATTACTCATTAAATATTCAAGCTTTTATTATTACTCACTAAATGTTCAAGCTTTTATTATCACTCACTAAATGTTCAAGCCGCAAGATAGAAATTAATTTCCTGAACAAAAGTATTTCATCATTTTTATGTCCCATCAAGATATAATGTTACTATACCTTATGTCTAGAATCTTTATTCGATTATGATAAAAACTCACTACATCATTTTGATTCTAGAAAATGTTTATAATTGAAGGATTTAAATTCCGATATAAAACCATGGAAATGATATTACTTACCCGCCACGGGAAGAACTGATCTTTTTTGTTAGCAAAGCCTAAATTTCCGAATTTATTTTTACCCCACATGTACAAATCACCACGATCTGAAAAATAAGCAACAGAATCAGTTAGTTTTTTTTCCAAAAGCTTTTTTTTTTCATAAACAATTAAAAAAAAATATTTTGAAATACATTTTTAATATTGTTTTGTTTTTGTCAATTGCCAAATTATATTTATTCATAATTGTTTGTTTTTTTCATTTATACATTTAACAAATTTTTTTATAAATTTTTATGACATTTCAACCATGTACATTCTGTCCTTCCTCACATGCCATTAGATGAAACATGTGTTGCTGTGTGTTGATTATTAACATTGAATATTTTTCAACATTTGAAGATTCATCAATCAAATGCATCAATCAAGTTTCATGACAACACATTAAAATCACATTATTATTAAAATGAAGATTTCACATTATTATTAAAATGAAGATTTCACATTATTATTAAAATGAAGATTTAAAATTATTATTAAAATGAAGATTTCACATTATTATTAAGATGAAGATTTAAAATTATTATTAAAATGAAGATTTAACATTTTTTTTTTATGAAGATTTCACATTATTATTAAGATCAAAATTTCACATTATTATTAAAATGAAGATTTAAAATTATTATTAAAATGAAGATTTCACATTATTTTTTAGATGAAGATTTCACATTATTATTAAGATGAAGATTTAACATTATTATTAAGATGAAGATTTAAAATTATTATTAAAATGAAGATTTCACATTATTATTAAAGTGAAGATTTCACATTATTATTAAAATGAAGATTTCACATTATTTTTAAAATGAAGATTTCACATTATTTTTAAAATTAAGATTTCACATTATTTTTAAAATGAAGATTTCACATTATTATTAAAGTGAAGATTTCACATTATTATTAAAATGACGATTTCACATTATTTTTAAGATGAAGATTTCACATTATTTTTAAAATGAAGATTTCACATTATTATTAAGATGAAGATTTCACATTATTATTAAGATGAAGATTTCACATTATTTTTAAAATGACGATTTCACATTATTATTAAGATAAAGATTTCGCATTATTATTAAAATGAAGATTTCACATTATTATTAAGATGAAGATTTCACATTATTATTAAAATGAAGATTTACCATTATTATTAAAATGACGATTTCACATTATTATTAAGATGAAGATTTCACATTATTATTAAAATGACGATTTCACATTATTATTAAGATGAAGATTTCACATTATTATTAAAATGAAGATTTCACATTATTATTAAGATGAAGATTTCACATTATTATTAAGATGAAGATTTCACATTATTTTTAAAATGACGATTTCACATTATTATTAAAATGAAGATTTCACATTATTATTAAAATGACGATTTCACATTATTATTAAAATTAAGATTTCACATTATTATTAAAATGAAGATTTCACATTATTATTAAAATGAAGATTTCACATTATTTTTTAGATGAAGATTTCACATTATTTTTAAAATGACGATTTCACATTATTTTTAAAATGAAGATTTCACATTATTATTAAAATGAAGATTTCACATTATTTTTTAGATGAAGATTTCACATTATTATTAAAGTAAAGATTTCAAATTATTATTAAAATGAAGATTTCACATTATTATTAAAATGACGATTTCCCATTATTATTAAAATGAAGATTTCACATTATTATTAAAATGACGATTTCACATTATTTTTAAAATTAAGATTTCACATTATTATTAAAATGAAGATTTCACATTATTATTAAAATGAGGATTTCACATTATTATTAAAATGACGATTTCACATTATTTTTAAAAAATGACGATTTCACATTATTATTAAAATGACGATTTCACATTATTATCAAAATGACGATTTCACATTATTATTAAAATGAAGATTTCACATTATTATTAAAATGAAGATTTCACATTATTTTTTTTATGAAGATTTCACATTATTTTTTAGATGAAGATTTCACATTATTATTAAAATTAAGATTTCACATTATTTTTTAGATGAAGATTTCACATTATTTTTAAAATTAAGATTTCACATTATTTTTAAAATGAAGATTTCACATTATTTTTAAAATTAAGATTTCACATTATTTTTAAAATTAAGATTTCACATTATTTTTTAGATGAAGATTTCACATTATTTTTTAGATGAAGATTTCACATTATTTTTAAAATTAAGATTTCACATTATTATTAAAATTAAGATTTCACATTATTTTTAAAATTAAGATTTCACATTATTTTTTAGATGAAGATTTAACATTATTATTAAAATGACGATTTCACATTATTTTTAAAATTAAGATTTCACATTATTATTAAAATGAAGATTTCACATTATTTTTTAGATGAAGATTTCACATTATTATTAAGATCAAAATTTCACATTATTATTAAAATGAAGATTTAAAATTATTATTAAAATGAAGATTTCACATTATTTTTTAGATGAAGATTTCACATTATTATTAAGATGAAGATTTAACATTATTATTAAGATGAAGATTTAAAATTATTATTAAAATGAAGATTTCACATTATTATTAAAGTGAAGATTTCACATTATTATTAAAATGAAGATTTCACATTATTTTTAAAATGAAGATTTCACATTATTTTTAAAATTAAGATTTCACATTATTTTTAAAATGAAGATTTCACATTATTATTAAAGTGAAGATTTCACATTATTATTAAAATGACGATTTCACATTATTTTTAAGATGAAGATTTCACATTATTTTTAAAATGAAGATTTCACATTATTATTAAGATGAAGATTTCACATTATTATTAAGATGAAGATTTCACATTATTTTTAAAATGACGATTTCACATTATTATTAAGATAAAGATTTCGCATTATTATTAAAATGAAGATTTCACATTATTATTAAGATGAAGATTTCACATTATTATTAAAATGAAGATTTCACATTATTATTAAAATGACGATTTCACATTATTATTAAGATGAAGATTTCACATTATTATTAAAATGACGATTTCACATTATTATTAAGATGAAGATTTCACATTATTATTAAAATGAAGATTTCACATTATTATTAAGATGAAGATTTCACATTATTATTAAGATGAAGATTTCACATTATTTTTAAAATGACGATTTCACATTATTATTAAAATGAAGATTTCACATTATTATTAAAATGACGATTTCACATTATTATTAAAATTAAGATTTCACATTATTATTAAAATGAAGATTTCACATTATTATTAAAATGAAGATTTCACATTATTTTTTAGATGAAGATTTCACATTATTTTTAAAATGACGATTTCACATTATTTTTAAAATGAAGATTTCACATTATTATTAAAATGAAGATTTCACATTATTTTTTAGATGAAGATTTCACATTATTATTAAAGTGAAGATTTCAAATTATTATTAAAATGAAGATTTCACATTATTATTAAAATGACGATTTCCCATTATTATTAAAATGAAGATTTCACATTATTATTAAAATGACGATTTCACATTATTTTTAAAATTAAGATTTCACATTATTATTAAAATGAAGATTTCACATTATTATTAAAATGAGGATTTCACATTATTAATAAAATGACGATTTCACATTATTTTTAAAAAATGACGATTTCACATTATTATTAAAATGACGATTTCACATTATTATCAAAATGACGATTTCACATTATTATTAAAATGAAGATTTCACATTATTATTAAAATGAAGATTTCACATTATTTTTTTTATGAAGATTTCACATTATTTTTTAGATGAAGATTTCACATTATTTTTAAAATTAAGATTTCACATTATTTTTTAGATGAAGATTTCACATTATTTTTAAAATTAAGATTTCACATTATTTTTAAAATGAAGATTTCACATTATTTTTAAAATTAAGATTTCACATTATTTTTAAAATTAAGATTTCACATTATTTTTTAGATTAAGATTTCACATTATTTTTTAGATGAAGATTTCACATTATTTTTAAAATTAAGATTTCACATTATTTTTAAAATTAAGATTTCACATTATTTTTTAGATGAAGATTTAACATTATTATTAAAATGACGATTTCACATTATTTTTAAAATTAAGATTTCACATTATTATTAAAATGAAGATTTCACATTATTTTTTAGATGAAGATTTCACATTATTATTAAGATCAAAAATTCACATTATTATTAAAATGAAGATTTAAAATTATTATTAAAATGAAGATTTCACATTATTTTTTAGATGAAGATTTCACATTATTATTAAGATGAAGATTTAACATTATTATTAAGATGAAGATTTAAAATTATTATTAAAATGAAGATTTCACATTATTATTAAAGTGAAGATTTCACATTATTATTAAAATGAAGATTTCACATTATTTTTAAAATGAAGATTTCACATTATTTTTAAAATTAAGATTTCACATTATTTTTAAAATGAAGATTTCACATTATTATTAAAGTGAAGATTTCACATTATTATTAAAATGACGATTTCACATTATTTTTAAGATGAAGATTTCACATTATTTTTAAAATGAAGATTTCACATTATTATTAAGATGAAGATTTCACATTATTATTAAGATGAAGATTTCACATTATTTTTAAAATGACGATTTCAAATTATTATTAAGATAAAGATTTCGCATTATTATTAAAATGAAGATTTCACATTATTATTAAGATGAAGATTTCACATTATTATTAAAATGACGATTTCACATTATTATTAAGATGAAGATTTCACATTATTATTAAAATGAAGATTTCACATTATTATTAAGATGAAGATTTCACATTATTATTAAGATGAAGATTTCACATTATTTTTAAAATGACGATTTCACATTATTATTAAAATGAAGATTTCACATTATTATTAAAATGACGATTTACCATTATTATTAAAATTAAGATTTCACATTATTATTAAAATGAAGATTTCACATTATTATTAAAATGAAGATTTCACATTATTTTTTAGATGAAGATTTCACATTATTTTTAAAATGACGATTTCACATTATTTTTAAAATGAAGATTTCACATTATTATTAAAATGAAGATTTCACATTATTTTTTAGATGAAGATTTCACATTATTATTAAAGTGAAGATTTCAAATTATTATTAAAATGAAGATTTCACATTATTATTAAAATGACGATTTCCCATTATTATTAAAATGAAGATTTCACATTATTATTAAAATGACGATTTCACATTATTTTTAAAATTAAGATTTCACATTATTATTAAAATGAAGATTTCACATTATTATTAAAATGAGGATTTCACATTATTATTAAAATGACGATTTCACATTATTTTTAAAAAATGACGATTTCACATTATTATTAAAATGACGATTTCACATTATTATTAAAATGAAGATTTCACATTATTATTAAAATGAAGATTTCACATTATTTTTTTTATGAAGATTTCACATTATTGTTAAAATTAAGATTTCACATTATTTTTAAAATTAAGATTTCACATTATTTTTAAAATTAAGATTTCACATTATTTTTTAGATGAAGATTTCACATTATTTTTAAAATGAAGATTTCACATTATTTTTTAGATGAAGATTTCACATTATTTTTAAAATTAAGATTTCACATTATTTTTTAGATGAAGATTTCACATTATTCTTAAAATTAAGATTTCACATTATTTTTAAAATTAAGATTTCACATTATTTTTAAAATTAAGATTTCACATTATTTTTAAAATTAAGATTTCACATTATTTTTAAAATTAAGATTTCACATTATTTTAAAAATTAAGATTTCACATTATTTTTTAGATGAAGATTTCACATTATTTTTAAAATTAAGATTTCACATTATTTTTTAGATGAAGATTTCACATTATTCTTAAAATTAAGATTTCACATTATTTTTAAAATTAAGATTTCACATTATTTTTAAAATTAAGATTTCACATTATTTTTAAAATTAAGATTTCACATTATTTTTTAGATGAAGATTTCACATTATTTTTAAAATTAAGATTTCACATTATTTTTAAAATTAAGATTTCACATTATTTTTAAAATTAAGATTTCACATTATTCTTAAAATTAAGATTTCACATTATTCTTAAAATGAAGATTTCACATTATTATTAAAATGAGGATTTCACATTATTATTAAAATGACGATTTCACATTATTTTTAAAATTAAGATTTCACATTATTATTAAAATGAAGATTTCACATTATTATTAAAATGAGGATTTCACATTATTATTAAAATGACGATTTCACATTATTTTTAAAAAATGACGATTTCACATTATTATTAAAATGACGATTTCACATTATTATCAAAATGACGATTTCACATTATTATTAAAATGAAGATTTCACATTATTATTAAAATGAAGATTTCACATTATTTTTTTTATGAAGATTTCACATTATTTTTTAGATGAAGATTTCACATTATTTTTAAAATTAAGATTTCACATTATTTTTTAGATGAAGATTTCACATTATTTTTAAAATTAAGATTTCACATTATTTTTAAAATGAAGATTTCACATTATTTTTAAAATTAAGATTTCACATTATTTTTAAAATTAAGATTTCACATTATTTTTTAGATTAAGATTTCACATTATTTTTTAGATGAAGATTTCACATTATTTTTAAAATTAAGATTTCACATTATTTTTAAAATTAAGATTTCACATTATTTTTTAGATGAAGATTTAACATTATTATTAAAATGACGATTTCACATTATTTTTAAAATTAAGATTTCACATTATTATTAAAATGAAGATTTCACATTATTTTTTAGATGAAGATTTCACATTATTATTAAGATCAAAAATTCACATTATTATTAAAATGAAGATTTAAAATTATTATTAAAATGAAGATTTCACATTATTTTTTAGATGAAGATTTCACATTATTATTAAGATGAAGATTTAACATTATTATTAAGATGAAGATTTAAAATTATTATTAAAATGAAGATTTCACATTATTATTAAAGTGAAGATTTCACATTATTATTAAAATGAAGATTTCACATTATTTTTAAAATTAAGATTTCACATTATTTTTAAAATTAAGATTTCACATTATTTTTAAAATGAAGATTTCACATTATTATTAAAGTGAAGATTTCACATTATTATTAAAATGACGATTTCACATTATTTTTAAGATGACGATTTCACATTATTATTAAAATGAAGATTTCACATTATTATTAAGATGAAGATTTCACATTATTATTAAGATGAAGATTTCACATTATTTTTAAAATGACGATTTCAAATTATTATTAAGATAAAGATTTCGCATTATTATTAAAATGAAGATTTCACATTATTATTAAGATGAAGATTTCACATTATTATTAAAATGACGATTTCACATTATTATTAAGATGAAGATTTCACATTATTATTAAAATGAAGATTTCACATTATTATTAAGATGAAGATTTCACATTATTATTAAGATGAAGATTTCACATTATTTTTAAAATGACGATTTCACATTATTATTAAAATGAAGATTTCACATTATTATTAAAATGACGATTTCACATTATTATTAAAATTAAGATTTCACATTATTATTAAAATGAAGATTTCACATTATTATTAAAATGAAGATTTCACATTATTTTTTAGATGAAGATTTCACATTATTTTTAAAATGACGATTTCACATTATTTTTAAAATGAAGATTTCACATTATTATTAAAATGAAGATTTCACATTATTTTTTAGATGAAGATTTCACATTATTATTAAAGTGAAGATTTCAAATTATTATTAAAATGAAGATTTCACATTATTATTAAAATGACGATTTCCCATTATTATTAAAATGAAGATTTCACATTATTATTAAAATGACGATTTCACATTATTTTTAAAATTAAGATTTCACATTATTATTAAAATGAAGATTTCACATTATTATTAAAATGAGGATTTCACATTATTATTAAAATGACGATTTCACATTATTTTTAAAAAATGACGATTTCACATTATTATTAAAATGACGATTTCACATTATTATTAAAATGAAGATTTCACATTATTATTAAAATGAAGATTTCACATTATTTTTTTTATGAAGATTTCACATTATTGTTAAAATTAAGATTTCACATTATTTTTAAAATTAAGATTTCACATTATTTTTAAAATTAAGATTTCACATTATTTTTTAGATGAAGATTTCACATTATTTTTAAAATTAAGATTTCACATTATTTTTTAGATGAAGATTTCACATTATTTTTAAAATTAAGATTTCACATTATTTTTTAGATGAAGATTTCACATTATTCTTAAAATTAAGATTTCACATTATTTTTAAAATTAAGATTTCACATTATTTTTAAAATTAAGATTTCACATTATTTTTAAAATTAAGATTTCACATTATTTTTAAAATTAAGATTTCACATTATTTTAAAAATTAAGATTTCACATTATTTTTTAGATGAAGATTTCACATTATTTTTAAAATTAAGATTTCACATTATTTTTTAGATGAAGATTTCACATTATTCTTAAAATTAAGATTTCACATTATTTTTAAAATTAAGATTTCACATTATTTTTAAAATTAAGATTTCACATTATTTTTAAAATTAAGATTTCACATTATTTTTTAGATGAAGATTTCACATTATTTTTAAAATTAAGATTTCACATTATTTTTAAAATTAAGATTTCACATTATTTTTAAAATTAAGATTTCACATTATTTTTAAAATTAAGATTTCACATTATTCTTAAAATTAAGATTTCACATTATTCTTAAAATTAAGATTTCACATTATTTTTAAAATTAAGATTTACCATTATTTTTTAGATGAAGATTTCACATTATTTTTAAAATTAAGATTTCACATTATTCTTAAAATTAAGATTTCACATTATTCTTAAAATTAAGATTTCACATTATTCTTAAAATTAAGATTTCACATTATTTTTTAGATGAAGATTTCACATTATTTTTAAAATTAAGATTTCACATTATTTTTAAAATGAAGATTTCACATTATTTTTAAAATTAAGATTTCACATTATTTTTTAGATGAAGATTTCACATTATTCTTAAAATTAAGATTTCACATTATTTTTAAAATTAAGATTTCACATTATTTTTAAAATTAAGATTTCACATTATTCTTAAAATTAAGATTTCACATTATTTTTAAAATTAAGATTTCACATTATTTTTAAAATTAAGATTTCACATTATTCTTAAAATTAAGATTTCACATTATTTTTAAAATTAAGATTTCACATTATTTTTAAAATTAAGATTTCACATTATTTTTAAAATTAAGATTTCACATTATTTTTAAAATTAAGATTTCACATTATTCTTAAAATTAAGATTTCACATTATTTTTAAAATTAAGATTTCACATTATTTTTAAAATTAAGATTTCACATTATTTTTAAAATTAAGATTTCACATTATTCTTAAAATTAAGATTTCACATTATTTTTAAAATTAAGATTTCACATTATTTTTAAAATTAAGATTTCACATTATTCTTAAAATTAAGATTTCACATTATTTTTAAAATTAAGATTTCACATTATTTTTAAAATTAAGATTTCACATTATTTTTAAAATTAAGATTTCACATTATTTTTAAAATTAAGATTTCACATTATTCTTAAAATTAAGATTTCACATTGTTCTTAAAATTAAGATTTCACATTATTTTTAAAATTAAGATTTCACATTATTTTTAAAATTAAGATTTCACATTATTTTTAAAATTAAGATTTCACATTATTTTTAAAATTAAGATTTCACATTATTCTTAAAATTAAGATTTCACATTATTCTTAAAATTAAGATTTCACATTATTTTTAAAATTAAGATTTCACATTATTTTTAAAATTAAGATTTCACATTATTTTTAAAATTAAGATTTCACATTATTTTTAAAATTAAGATTTCACATTATTCTTAAAATTAAGATTTCACATTATTCTTAAAATTAAGATTTCACATTATTTTTAAAATTAAGATTTCACATTATTCTTAAAATTAAGATTTCACATTTTTTTTTAAATTAAGATTTCACATTATTTTTAAAATGAAGATTTCACATTATTTTTTAGATGAAGATTTCACATTATTCTTAAAATTAAGATTTCACATTATTCTTAAAATTAAGATTTCACATTATTTTTAAAATTAAGATTTCACATTATTCTTAAAATTAAGATTTCACATTATTTTTAAAATTAAGATTTCACATTATTTTTAAAATTAAGATTTCACATTATTTATACAATTAAGATTTCACATTATTCTTAAAATTAAGATTTCACATTATTCTTAAAATTAAGATTTCACATTATTTTTAAAATTAAGATTTCACATTATTTTTAAAATGAAGATTTCACATTATTTTTTAGATGAAGATTTCACATTATTCTTAAAATTAAGATTTCACATTATTCTTAAAATTAAGATTTCACATTATTTTTAAAATTAAGATTTCACATTATTCTTAAAATTAAGATTTCACATTATTTTTAAAATTAAGATTTCACATTATTTTTAAAATTAAGATTTCACATTATTTATACAATTAAGATTTCACATTATTCTTAAAATTAAGATTTCACATTATTCTTAAAATTAAGATTTCACATTATTTTTAAAATTAAGATTTCACATTATTTTTAAAATTAAGATTTCACATTATTCTTAAAATTAAGATTTCACATTATTCTTAAAATTAAGATTTCACATTATTTTTAAAATTAAGATTTCACATTATTTTTAAAATTAAGATTTCACATTATTTTTAAAATTAAGATTTCACATTATTCTTAAAATTAAGATTTCACATTATTTTTAAAATTAAGATTTCACATTATTTTTAAAATTAAGATTTCACATTATTCTTAAAATTAAGATTTCACATTATTTTTTAGATGAAGATTTCACATTATTTTTTAGATGAAGATTTCACATTATTCTTAAAATTAAGATTTCACATTATTTTTAAAATGAAGATTTCACATTATTTTTAAAATTAAGATTTCACATTATTTTTAAAATTAAGATTTCACATTATTTTTTAGATGAAGATTTCACATTATTTTTAAAATTAAGATTTCACATTATTTTTTAGATGAAGATTTCACATTATTTTTAAAATTAAGATTTCACATTATTTTTTAGATGAAGATTTCACATTATTTTTATTTGAATGTCCAGAATTACTCCTATATCAAAAAACAAAAATAAACAAAAATCTGTATGATGTATGTGCCTGTGAGAAAACGGAAATATCATATTCCAAAAATCACCTAAATGAATTAGGTGGTTTTATTTTTATAAAGAAAATCATTTTTAAGTGATTCATAGGAATTCGTAGGCATTACAATAAATCTAGTATGTATTGTGGTTATCTCTCTTTGTTACTTAACATTTTTTTCAAAATGGTGGGTGAGATTGTGCAGATTCCTGAGTGCAATACAAAGACCTGGACAGAAATAAGTTAGTTTGAAAATCAATTTGATTTTCTTATTTAAAAATAATACTACTTGATCAGTTTAAGTAATTTTTGGAATATGATTTTTTTTTGTACTTTCACAGGTACACTCATCATTCAGATTTTTCTTTGTTTTTGTTTTTAATATGTTTTTTGCTTTTAATATGGGGAATTCTGGAAAAAAAAACAGTTTTTTTCAAGTTCCCAAATGCTTTTGCTTTCAATCATAGTATAGATCCCTGCTTATGGATGATACATAACCAATATGCCTACAATGAAAAACTAAAATAACAAAATCTGACAAAGAAATCCTACATAAAAAAGAACAAACTGTAACCTCTCTCTCTCTCTCTCTCTCTCTCTCTCTCTCTCTCTCTCTCTCTCTCTTGCAATGAATTAATGTTTCCTTTTGTTTTGCCTTTTTTTGTTGCTTGTTCCACTTGGCATTTTCACACATTATCGTAAAACTCATGATTTGTGTTTTTGTTTAATTTTCTTCCCCACCTCATCCCATAGTCTAATTTTGTAATAAAATTGATTTAAACTTTAATATTTGTGTTTGCGCTCTGCTGCTTCAACTGTGCTGTTCATTTGTCCATTCCAACTTTTTGGGGTTTTGAAAGAGTCCCCCATCCCTTTTTGTTTGGCGAAATATATCGAACCCAGAGGACCTTTTCCTTTTCTTTTTTTTCTTAATTTTTTTTTTTTTTTGTTACATGAGTGCCTTTACGTAGTCCCAACGTGAGGTGTGATCATAGGAAAGTCAATGTAATCAACCAAAGGAAAAAAATCCAAGTGCTGTTACATTAAAACAACACAAGACAACTACTTGCTGTAAATTAGCTGAGTTCTATCATGTGCGTGTGATATCGTCACATAGCAGAGAAAAAGTAACCCCAAATGTCACTAGCTACCAGTTGCATCAGTCCACAACAATTTTATTCTCCACCCAATCTATTCTCATCCGGCTTTGACTCCAATCAATCTGATCTTTCTAATGGGACTTCCAAGCTGCCAACTGCCTCAAAATGTTCCTGTCATCAACTGTTGCAAAATTCACTGCAATTCCTAAAACTGTTCATAAATTAACGCTAAATATATCAACTTGTATGTTTGGTCTTTGGTCCCAGTCACCTGCCACACCTTAATTAACAATATATATTGATTGCAATATATGCAAAAAAATATATATATATATTTCAGCTGCTTTTGTGTTCCTTGGAGAAGAACTTCCTCCCCATTGTTTTTCAACTATCCTTATTTCATATAGTTTTTTTTTCAGCTGATAAACATATTTTCTTTTTTTTTTTTGTTATAGTTTTTTAAAAATTTTGTTTTTACTTCCCTAACGTCAATATCATCACAATATATGCAAAGTAATATATATATATATATATATATATATATATATATATATATATATATATATATATATATATACAGTGATGATCATATTTATTGGCACGGTAAAATAAAAGTTAAATTTTGTCTAATAAATTCTAAAAAAGGATTAAATTAAAGAAAATAACAAAGTATATTATGTATTTTTAACTGGCCTTTCCGATGCAGCAATCGGATTTTAGAAAAAATAAATAACAAAGGAACAACAAACATAATTGCAAAAAACCCTTGTTCAAAATTATTGGCACGGCTTTGTTTTTCTTTTAGTATCAGTATAATATCAATCAATTTCCGGTTTACGTGCTTTCTGAACTTTTTTATAGCCATATTATGCTTGTTTAACGCTAATTCAGTGAATAATTTTTTTCAGATAATTTTTAAATAGCGATTTATTTAAACTATTATAAGTGACTAAATTATAATTTTCAATCGCCATGGTTAAAACTAAGGAACACAGCGAAGACGTCAGGAAGCTTGTTGTAGCATGCCATACCAATGGGGAGGGCTATGATAAGATTTCAAAGAAGCTAAACCTTCCCAAATCCACTGTTAGAGCCATAATAAACAAGTTCAAATCGCAAGGCCACGTTATGAGTTTAGAGGGTAGAGGGAGAAAAAGGATTCTTTCCCCAAGAGATGAACGGAAAATTGTTCGACAAGTAAAACAAAACCCAAGGATCTCTGTTGGGGAGATTGTTGATGAACAGAGCACCTCTGGAGTGAATGTATCTCGACATACAGTTGGTAGAGTTTTGAAGAGAGCTGGTTTAAAAGCATGTCGTCCGAGAAAGACTCCCTTATTGAAGCCTATGCACCTGAAAGCAAGGCTAGCCTTTGCAAAACGTCATATTGATAAAGATGTTGCATTCTGGAAACGTGTTCTATGGACTGACGAAACGAAAATAGAGTTATTTGGCCATAATAAAGTGTCTTATATTTACAGAAAATCTGGCGAAGCTTTCCTGCCTAAGAACACCATACCCACAGTGAAGCACGGTGGAGGCAGTTTGATGTTTTGGGGATCCTTTGCTGCCTCTGGACCAGGGCGACTTGTTAAGGTCACAGGTAGCATAAAAAAGGAAGATTATGTTAAAATATTGGATGAAAACCTGAAAGACTCTGCTAAAGAGCTCTCACTTGGTCGTCGTTGGTGGTTCATGCAAGATAATGACCCAAAGCATTCGGCTAAACTGACTAAGAAATGGCTTGAGGACAATCATATTAATGTTTTGGAGTGGCCATCACAAAGCCCAGACCTTAATCCAATTGAAAATTTATGGAGAACATTAAAATTGAGGGTAATGCAAAGGAAGCCTAAGAATCTTATTCAATTGGAGGATTATTGTCAGGAAGAGTGGGCTAAAATTACTACTGAAGAGTGCAACAACTTGGTTGTAAACTATGAAAAGCGACTGAGGAAGGTAATCAAGGCCAAAGGCTATACAATTGATTATTAAATAAATCGTGCCAATAATTTTGAACAAGGGTTTTTTGCAATTATGTTTGTTGTTCCTTTGTTATTTATTTTTTCTAAAATCCGATTGCTGCATCGGAAAGGCCAGTTAAAAATACATAATATACTTTGTTATTTTCTTTAATTTAATCCCTTTTTTAGAATTTATTAGACAAAATTTAACTTTTATTTTACCGTGCCAATAAATATGATCATCACTGTATATATATATATGTATATATATATATATATATAGAGATAGATGTATAGATTTATATATATATATATAGAGAGAGAGATAGATGTATAGATGTATATATATATATATATATATATATATATATATATATATATATAGATAGATAGATGTATAGATGTATATATATATATATATATATATATATATATATATATATGTAGATATTAAAAATGTGAAAACAGATTAGACAGTAAAATATTTAGATTTGGTTAAAGGAAAACAGAAAAAAAAAATCTGGAAGGAAAATATAAAAAGGCAGAGAAGAAGGGTGTTTACTGGTATAGACATTGTCTGGATTTTTTTCCACCAAATGTAGAGTGAGTTTAGTGCAGGTTCTTTGAAAGTAATGTTAAAAAAATGCATTTGAAATCATATTATTTTGCTTCATTGGAAAAAATCATAAGAACAGAAATCTAATGAATATCCGTTTGCAAGAGGAGGAGGTGAAAGAATATGAAATATAAAACAGGTGAAAATAATTTGAACACCAGGCAACATTTTGCATTTTGGGATTGAATTCAAGCTTCACAGAAAATTCTACGGAAATTCTATTTTTTGTATTTTAGTTAAACATGAATTTGTTTCTTGAACTAAATTTTTATGGCTGCCTAGCCCATGTCACATGTAAAGAAAATCTGAAAGTCATAATAATGGAGAGAAGTGATAGAACATAAGATTATTTGTATCATTTGGATTCTTTTCACTTTTGTTCTCATCTTGCGTGTCATTCTCACAACGTTTCAGTTGATGTAACCGTCAACCTTCTTCAGGTGCATCTTGTTGAACCCAAGAATCTTTCTGTTAAACTCAGGAAGCTTTCTGTCAACCTTGGGAATCTGCACAGAATATTGAATGGAACCTATTTAGTCTATGAGAGTACCATGCTCTTGTTCCATCAGCCATAATTTGGTAGAAATCCTAAGTAATAAAGTGTTCTATTCAAAATTTTGTGCAGATTCCTGAGTGCGATACAAAGACCTGGACAGAAATAAGTTAGTTTGAAAATCAATTTCTAAAAGATATCCAATACATAAAATGGATGTTAAGCTGATGATGATGATTATGCTGTTGTTGCTGCTGCTGATGATGATGATGAAGACGCCATAAGTCACATGTGTTCGCATGTCACACATGTGTTTGAAAGAATTATAGAAGCATTTACATATGATAAAAAGATAGAGAAATGCTGATTTATTGATTTCATAAAAAATTAAATATTTTAATGTAACTAAAAAACTGATTCAGACAAACATGATTCATGTTTCAAGGAAGATGTGGTTTGAGTGAGACGTCCGTCACTTACTGTTAATCAACCCAAATCAAGGATACTCACAGAATCTCAAATACAAAATTTGCATGAAGAAGTTTTCATTATTGAAATATTGGTTATTTATAAAAATTTTGCACTTACTCGTAATGGCCGCAAAACTGTAAACTCCACATTTCAAGTTGACAACTTTCTTTCCAGCATCAATTTCATTGGCGCCAAATAATGGTGAGGGTAACTTTGTTGGAATCGTGGTTGCTTGCACATTGGGACCCAAACCCAGAATACCATAACCCCATGTAAAAACTTCTCCATTCTCTGTAGAAATAAGAAAAGAAAATAAGAAATTTATTTAAATCATAATATAATTTAGTTTTTACTATTTTACCATGCAGGCAACTCCAAACCATTTACTTGAAACTGTACTTAAGTTGCATACACACATTCGTCCATGTGTTTTTCTCCTTTTTATTATGCATGTCTGTACAACTTGCTGTTGGGATGTGCATTTGAAACAAAAGCTGCCAATATAATAAAGAATGCAATTAATTTGAGAACATCACTGTTAGAGAATGAAGTCACTTGCATTAGAATTGCATTGTTATTGGTTGTTTATAAGTTGGGATTGTGCAACAGTGGCAATATTTATCAACAGTGAAAGAAAATCAATTAGCAAAGTTCATTGCCTTTTTTTTTTACTCCTTTTTACCCCCCAAAAAGGCATATTGCCACTTGGACATAACTACTATCATGTCTGACAGGGGATTGTGGAGAGTTAAGCAGCAAGATGTCTGTTCATATTACATTTAAACTTTTGTTGATTATGATTGTTCTCATGGTTTGACTTCTCCAGTTAGGATTGACCACTCATTTCTTTGGACTTTTTGTCGGCAGCACTCTAATCAGTAATATGTACTAGCTAACATATCTAACAATGCCAATATCATACAGAGTAGCATCCAAATATGTTGTTGTGTGACTCTTATTCAACACGAGAAAGACATATTAAGTTCTGTTGATAAACTTAAAAAGAGCAACAATGACGCACTAGATATTGCGATGTGATGCTGATGCATACTAATCTAAAAGGATGCAGCAAATCTAAAAGGATGTAGCAAATCTAAAAGGATGCAGAAAATCTAAAAGGATGCAGCAAATCTAAAAGGATGCAGCAAACTTGTGCACATTCAACACGTCGATAAAAATGATGCTGAAACAGAAAAGAAAAAGACTTACCATTGAGAAATCCACAGATGGAACCTCCAGAAGCAACTTTAACAATTTTTCCACAAGAGGCTGAAACTTGAATGCGTTTTGGAATGTTTACTTGTGTGTGGTCTGTGATGAGAGCTAATTGGTTATATTCAGAATTGCCCCAACCAAATACATCGCCTTTGTCTAAAAACAAATACAAAAAAAAACATTAACACAAAAACAAACACAAACATTTATTTAAATTCTATAACCACAAATAGAAGCAATCACTTGTAATGACTCGTATTAAAACTTCAAGTGAGTAAATAATAATACAGGAGTAAACAATCACATTTTGACCCTCTAACAGGTAAGTGTGGTCTAATGAGAGATGGGATTGAAACTCAGTTCAATTTTTGTAGCCACTTAACTTCTGTCTGTCTGTCTGTGTGTATGTCTGTGTGTGTGTGTGTATATGTGTGTGTATGTGTGTGTGTGTATATGTGTGTGTGTATGTGTATATGTGTGTGTGTATGTGTGTGTGTGTGAGAGAGCTGTAATAAAATATTTCATTATTAAGAAAATTTCCAAAAAAAAGGAGTAAAAATATTTATTTGTATTTGTGTTACAGAAGATCAGAACAACATTCATATCATCAGTTTTAAATCCAAACAAAATAGTTCAATATTTGGTCACTTATGTCGGACTCTCTTCAGCCTCTGTTTATATCTGGAAATAGCATCTCATGTGCTGTGTGACTTTCTATGATATTTTAATCCTGATCTTTATTTTTATTTTTGAAATCTTTTTATTTTTAAAATTGGATTTAAGCCGACAATTATGCCAAAATATACATTATATGGTATAATCGCGTTGACGCACCGGTTCTCACCAAAGTTAAGCAATGTTGAGCCTGGTCAGTACCAGATAAGTGACCATTTGGGAATACCAGGTGCTACATGTAGAAAAACGTCTACATCTCCCTGCAAAAGCTGCAAAAACCTAACATTATCTCCCTTGACAGGGATATCCATGCGACTGGAGACTTCTTGTGAATTTCAGACTCCCATGAAACTTCCTCCTTCGGAGGAGGACGGTTCAGCCCATCAGTTAGTGACGCTTTGGTACAGCAATCGATAGCCTTTGCTTTACTTCTCATCTCGAAGAAGTTAAAAATTAAATCTAAAATATAAAGTAACATTTTTTTTTTAATTTGAAAAACAATAAAAACTATTTTTATACAAAAAAACCTAAAAAGTTTAATGTTTTAACTTAAGTCCTCGTCACCCCCCACCCTTACGCGAAAAGGGTAAAGAAAGAGAAAATTTAGAATTGCGGACTGATATTTGGTGTCAGCACATATGGAAGCCTAACTTTACTATAGGGTAAATTAACTCTATAATAGTAATGCATATTATTAAAGGGAAGTAACTACTCGAGATTAGGAATAAAAATATTATCAAGTTTTACTAATTTGAATACAAATATAATTAAATATATTAAACAATATACATTGAATTAATTTAATATATTTAATTATAGGTGTCAAAACAGAGTAATGAATTCAAGACAATTATTTAAAGATAAAATTAAAAGAAAGTAAATATTAAGAAATTCTAATCTCAAAATGTATATGTTCGAGCCAACTGAAAGCCATCCCAGTTGAAATCTAAATTGACAACATTCCCTTCCACTGATGCTGTAATTCATGCGTTGTAATTTCAAGTTGTTCTTTTCACTGCCAAACACTCGACACTCAGTTCTCCCCAATTTGGCATTCTTAATGTTGCTAATTCCTTCATAATGCCTTTCAGCCCTTTATACACTTGTTGACTTGTTGACCACAAAAAAAAAAAAAAAAAAAAAAAAAGGATAAAGTCTGATTCTTAAATTGTAATCACACTTCTTCATATGACGATGCCAATTCGGAAAAAGTTCAACTCTCAAATCATAATTAACAACTTTACTTTCTCGCTTTTTAAAGTCACTTGATCTTGTGTTTCTAAAATTCACAAAGAATTAAAGGTTTAAGATAGAACGGTACGAGATGTTCGAGAACACATGGCTTTATTTGGTGAGTGCAGAACAATGTCGTGGTCATCCTAGAAGATCACAAAAGAACATTGTCAGAAGGAACAATCTGAAATGTTGCCTTGCATCCAGAAAGACATGAGATACAAGAAATTTTGTGATGAGTAAAGTTCATTTTACACCAAAAACGTAAAAGAAAATCGTTTAATAAGAGCTAATAGATTCCTAAACAATTTTTAAATTTTCATGATCACATGATATTTTCATGATCACATGACATTTTCATGATCACATGATATTTTCATGATCACATGACATTTTCATGATCACATGACATTTTCATGATCACATGACATTTTCACTCCTAGTTCCCAGATATCAATCCTTTGGATTATGATGAATGGGGTTACAGTGAATTGTTGGCTAGTTGAATGTCAAGATGCTGAGTCAGCTGTGCCTGTAGATTGTCTGATAAGAAAGAGGTAACCAAAGTTTGATATAAAATACCAACATCTTCATTAATATAATTTTAATTTAACATGAACATAGGAATACAGGAAGGTAAGCAAGTTGGCAGGTACGTATTAAAGTAGAAATAGTTTTTACTTGTCTTTTAATTTACTCCTCTGTCAAAGTTACAACGAGGTGAGTTACGTCTGTTGTTTTTCAACAGTTTATATCTGGCACGAATCACGTTTTGAGCGATTAGAAAAGGCTGTGTGTACTACAGTGATGCGCTAATCACCTACATATTACTATGTGGATGTGTTTTTGCCAATCAAATCTTGCTACACAAGCGATTGCATGTACATACAAGAGCAAATAGATCTGTTGTCTTGTTGGGAAAAAAGTTCATGAGAGATTGAGGTAGAATTAAAATTTCCATAGAATAAAGTCTGTCGAATATGGACGAGGATCACCTTTAGCATATAAGCGATTTATATCTTGCATAAAATTGTTTTCAAATGATTTTAATGAATAAAATTATTATTTAATATATTTACTCTCAAAAACACATTTTCATTAAAAGGGAAGCAATTCTTGACTTTCATAATTATAGATTATGTCCCGTTTATTTATCTGGAAGGTAAATAAAATTATCATTTTTTTTAAATTGCTATTTAAAACAAAAAATTAATATTCTATGTATTAATAATCTCTAAAGATAGATCATACTAAAACTCAAATTCCATACAGAGTTCATCAAAATACACCTGAAGAAAGTCAAAGTGCTGTGAGAATAACACTCAGGACGAGAACCCAAATAATATAAAACTCAACGTTATATCTTTTATATTGAGCTTTTCAAAACTCAAGGGAGAAATCTTAACAGAGTAATGATTTCTATGTATGACCAGCTTAAGTGTGACGTTATCTACAGCATGTGGAAGCTGTTTAAGGACACAAGTTATTTTTATTATAGCAGGAATATTATATAATTTCGTATTTTCTATATTTCACAATTATCAGTGACAGCCATTAAAATACCACAGCAAATTAAGAGGCACACAGTTATTTTAACGGCGGAATATAACAATTTGGAAATTGTACCTCTTTAAAAGTCACCTGATTTTTCATTTACAAAGTTTGCAAAGAGCTAAAGGTATAAGATGGAAAGATACCACTGTTATTAAAATGTAAGATACACTAATAGCATTAATACAACACATTAATTTATTCAGCAAATACAGCACACCATCAGTAGCAATCATAGAACTATGAGATAAATTGTGTATCAAAAACACTGTGTATCAAAAGGAAGAATCTTTCAACAAAAACATCAGATGCAAGTCTTATGTGATGAGTAAAAGTCATTTTATGTCAGAAAAAGAAAATCACTTAATCAGTTCTACTAGACAAATTGAATAGTTTTCATGATTACATTATTCTTAATATTTGGTCTCCTAGATCGAGTTCTTAAGACATATTTACTGTGAAAGAGGCATAAAAACATCTGGTAAAATGCAAAGATCAAAAAAGCAAAGTCAACCATGACACACTTTGATGGACTATTTGATGGATTATTGTCAAAATATGTACAGGATTATTGTCAAAAAGTTGAGCTGTTTTGAGCTATGGATAGCCGTCCACATTGGAGAGGCATGGTTGCCAATGTCGTTAAACAGCAGGGTCACTGATGCTGATGATGATGATCCAAGTCTACATCTTTTGGATTATCATGTATGGAACGTAGTCGAGAAAAACTTACTAAGCACTTTCTTAACATTAAATTATCCCTAAAAGTCTTCATAGAGTAATGTCCAATATAAACAAGGACTAATTGATCCTAGCACGAAAGTAATATAAACTTCATTATTCAAATTGAAGGAGACTTTATGAATATAATTATAAAACAACATATTTATTGTTAATCTCAAATAAATGTCATAATTATACGCTTCAAT
This sequence comes from Euprymna scolopes, assembly GCF_053919585.1. Lineage (NCBI taxonomy): Eukaryota > Metazoa > Mollusca > Cephalopoda > Sepiida > Sepiolidae > Euprymna > Euprymna scolopes. Next base: position 105,294,658 of record NC_136488.1, read on the forward strand.
GAGTTTCGTTTTGTGTATAAGTTTATCCTCAAACGTTATACAAACATTAAATAGTATCTCGGGTGTGTTTTCATCATGCGTTTCCAACCCTTTTAGGTATGCAGCTGCTGGTCCTAACTTGGTAGTTCAACAGGAAACTCTTCTAAAATCCTATGTGGCCATATATACAGGCGTTCCCTCAGAACGGTTTTAAATGTTCAAAATCATTTCAGAAATAGAAAGTCATGGGCGTTTGCTGCTCCTTCCCTAGGAGAAGGAAGAGGAATACTTTATCTTTTGTTTCACCTTTTAATTTTGCTGAACATCTTTCACATTTCACACTTAACATCCATTCAACTGAATCAGCCTAATGTTGGGAAACATTATTCACACCTATTTCATCAGACATTGTTGTGAATAGAAATTGCATATAAATCCAAACCTACATACCTGCAGCTACTTCAAAATTTTGCTGGATTTCAACAAGATTAGCAGCAGCAGCAGATAACCAGAGCATATTTCAATGTTGGAATATTCACTAACTTCCAGGGCTCAAAGATCCAAATGTAGAAAAATCTGTTCCAACTAGCATATCACCGAAAGAGAACAAGAAATAGAAGTGCAGCATCTGAAGAACAGATACTACACTTTGATCTTGTCCCGAAGGCCAAGGGAGCATATCACTGTAGCCAGTTTTCCGCAAGACTTTATTGCACCTGATTTGCCCTCCTCCAACTCCAGCACGGTAAACGATAAAAAGAAAGATCACCAGAGACTAAAATAGCCTATAGGTGGACAGGACTTACCAGAAAGTGCAAGAACACAGTCCGCAGAACAAGCTATCTGGACTATCCGCTCTCCTTCAAGGTCACCTTTTACTTGAGATGGCCGACCAATGCTTTGGTAATGACCCAAACCTGCATAAGAAATGAGTGCAAAAAGAGAATTTCAGAAAAATCAATTCAATGTAAGATGTTTTATTGAGATTATTGCGACTTTATAAAAAATCGGATTTGAGGGAAAAAGGTTGAAAATGTTCAAATTTAAATAACATTCAAGTTTTAATTATAGATATTCTGTATTATGTTTTTAATGACGATTGATGATTTGGATTATTTGATTTATTCAGACTATTATCAGTTGGTTACACTGATTTGGTCAAAGCAGCAATTCTAGAATTTTTGAGGTGGAAGGATGGAGGAAACTGGATGACCCAAAAAACTTTGATGCAAGCCATTAACAAAGATTTGAACAGAATTACCATCAAACTTTAGGATTATTCACTTCATGGGGGTAGATTGTTTTCATTATCAGCCATATATTATTTTAGTTATTTTAGTTATTCAACCATAAAAATCCAGAAGAATATCACTTGGATCTGTTGTATAACTGGTGATAATCTTCTGAATGATAATCTTCTGAAAGTTGAATATTTTTTGCTTTCTGCAGTACATGACAGCATTCACTCTTGATCGATTGAGCAGGCTCCTTCCAATGAATTCAGAGTTCTGAATAAAGGCTGTCCAAGCAGAGAGGGTAGAATACCCAATAATGACAACTATTGCAATATTATTTGTATTATTAATTTATGGGGAAGGGAGATAGGCAAATAAAAAATGCAGTCTTATACAGAGGATGAAAATGAGAACTGACCTGTCTGTCCATCGGAACCCAAACCACAGCTGTAGACAACACCTGCTTTTGTAAGGAATAGAGTGTGATCTTGTCCACAGATAACCTAAAAAGTTAAAAAGAATAAAAATGGGTGATTTTATGAAGACAATATTCTTGCTTTGGGTATGTTATAGCAGGTTAAACTGATTATGAAATAAATGACCAAAGCAAATATATGTTCACAATAAAATTTGTTAAATTACTTATGATATGTATGTAAGTATGTATAAAAAAATATATAAAAGAACACTATACATTAATTTGATTGTCTATTGATAACATTGCTTTCACAGAAAAACTGAAAAGTGAGTTTGCATGGCCAAAGATATCGAATGAACTATTTAGTTAATGTTAAGGTGATTCAACACATTTTTTTTTCCTTTTTGAGTCATCATAACATCCAGTGGAGAACTGATGCACTCGTTATCAGAATGAGTTTCCAGTTTTTCTGTGAAATCAAAGGTATCAATGTGAAAACAAATTTAGGCATAAAAAAATATGTGTTCTTATATTTGTAATTAGGCATTTTGCTTATTTCTAAAAATAAAAAAAATACACAATAAGAGACACATATGTAATCCATGATAAAATATTATATATAAAATAAAGGATAGTATTTTAAATTCCAATGAACAAATCTTTATTCATATTTTTACTTACTGAATAAATAAATAAAAAATTCAATGTATTTCTTAACAACTGTTTTGCACAGAAACAAACAAGAATAAACACATGCTTACTAAATCAAATCACCATATCACTTCCAGAGGAAAAAAAATTCTTAAAAAAAACAATCTCTAAAAGAATCAGGAGATCCATTCATAGTCCACCAGCCATTTTGTATCCCTCATAAATATTATATATATAAATTATGCACTATATACAAGGATCATACCAAAAGTAAGGCCTACTATTTTTATACAAAAAAACCTAAAAGTTTGAAGAGCTATGAAAACGGAAGTGCTATTCAAAGGAACAATCTTTTGTACTCCAGAATTTATTTTTCGACATGAACATTTTTGATACACTTCTGCCAACTTCTTTTTATTACCACTTCTTATACCTGGGTCATAAAAGTCCAGAGCATGCTGTATCATTCATATCTCTGCCGCCACTCTAAAATCGATAAATCTATCTTCTAACTCTGCTAATATCAACTGCATCAGCTTCATAAACGTTCAACAAGCACCGGTGAATGTTGATCGATTCATTTTTTCTGCATGGAGGAATTCAATGACATATCTCTGCTTCTTATGTACATCCATGACAGGGGTTGCTTTCTTCGCATCTCACACTGTCAATATCTACCGGATAGTACAGCTAGTGTATAATATATATATATATATATATATATATATATATATATATATTAAATGCTAAAAAAAACTTATACATACAAATATTTTCCAGAAAGAATAAGCAAAAATCATACACACCAGACACTTCTTTCATAAACAGATATCTTTTACCCACCCACGCCAATAATATAATGATTTGCAACAATCTAAAGAAACTAGAAATTCCAATAATACAAACCACACCACAAACTATAAAAGATGAAAAACAACCAAAAATTTCAAAACAAACCTACATCTAATGCAGGTATATATACTGTCCTATGCCATAATTGTCAATTGAAACTCAATGGTAACTAGAGAAAAGTCTTAGTAAATATAAAAAACATTAAAAAACATTAAAAAAAATAGCAATTCCCTGAATTATTATCTCATTCATTGCAGTATGGTCATTCCTTTAACTTTAAACAAGCTAAACTGATTAAATTCATTTTTAATAGATTTCAGTGAACACTTCTTAAATCAACACTGATTACAAACTCAAACGCAATCAAACAGTGTGATGGCTTCTACAATTCATCTCCTTTAATCAGTAAACTTATATTAAAAAAAAAAAAGAATTTAAATTTAGATACATTTACTTACACTTCAGAAAATAATATTGATAATAAAATAAAAAATCAATCAATCAAAACTCATTTTATTTCATATACACATCCAACATTTTGAATTCTAATGACTATATTCATTCCAGAAAAGAACAGAAACAACATCATATCTTTAAATTCTGACAACTATATGTTGTTTTAAAAAAATTTCATTCACCCCATGCCATAAATGCTATAAACACTTTGAATTCTAACGGCTATTTATTTTGTCAGGTAATAAAACAAAAACATCCATTTCAAATTACAAGCATAAATATGTTTTCAAATATTCCACTTGTATTTTGTTTCTTCAAATTAATCATCCCAGGGTAATAAAGATGAAATATTGATGAACATATAATTTTGATTTGTTTCTTTTTAATCTCTCTCTCTCTCTCTCTATATATATATATATATATATATATATATATATATATATATATTATACACTAGCTATTACTGTCCGGCATTGTAATTTGTTTTGTATATCTTTGAGGTTTTTTTTTCAAAAATATTTGTTTTGTTCCAAACAATTGTAAACTTTTAATAAATGTAATTACATCCATTTTTTTTAAGATGGCATCTACATGAAATATGTTTTTATGTATCAGATTAAAGATTGATGATATTAGTGCATTAATAATCAATATGTAGAAAAAATTGTGTTCACCACGGCCATCTTAGACAATCTCTTAGAGTACAGAGCAATCAAGAGAAGAGCACCATAACAAGGGAAGTAACCTTTCTAAAGCTTAACGAAAAGTGGTTTCTCTTTATTAGTGTACAATTTGAATGGGTCACTTTTGCATACAAGCAAAGTAGAGAGGCGTTTTGTATAGATAACAGAAGTATTGGACTTTTTATAACTTGAATAAAATAATATTTTGAAATAAATTGAGTATTTTTCTTTGTTTGATGTGTCTTTTTTACATCAGATGTGGGTTACATGTTGGAAGCACCAACTGATTTCCCTATGAAATGCTATCATTTACGTTAGTTTCAATGTCATGTTGCGTGAGGTCATCTTAACCTGCATTTTTCTTGCTTACCCTCAATTGAGAAAAGTGTACATCTGTTTATCTCACCAAAGCTTTGTCCAACTGCTCATAGGTAGTTTCAATACAGAGCCAACCCTAGTCTGGGCATCTTTATCTTCAAAAGCAGTTAGAACTGTGTCATCAAGATGCACTCCACAAATCCACTTAATCATAGCAATGTTGTTCTGCAGAAAGGACTGAACTAGCAGCAATCCAGCATTCACTCACATGTAACAAGGTACTATAAACATAGCTGTTGTAAACACAATCAGAGTAATAACTGAGAATGAATGATACATTAAAATAGGAAGAAGTTCATAAAATTTACCCATGCAATCCATACAAGCAAGATTAAACTTAATTCACATCCTCCACCAGCACAAATCACAATAAACACTAATATAAAAAGGATTCATAAAAGCTTTAGAAAAAAAGTGATGTCTCTGAATAAAAAAAAAATCTCCTACTTACTTCAATGACATCATCTGGCAATTCTTTGATTTTATAAACCGTCGGATTTCCACTAAAATAAAACAAAAACAAAATATAATCTTCAACTCTCGATAGATACATCACATTGCATATACATGCTTGACTCTTCCCTTGGTTCTGTTGATTAGTAATGATTAGTAATGATTAGTAATGATAGAATTTAACTGAATTTCTTCTATCCACTCCTAATTCTTGCACTAGCACCTGCTCCACTCTGTGCTCCAATGTTATCACTAATGTAACAAACAGTTATTAGCTGAAGTTATTAGATAAATCATATAAACTTTAATAAATTAAACAATTCTGAATTGATTTTTGTCAAATTTAAACTAATCAATTCTCACACTCATTAAAATACCTAATTAAATTTTAGCTGATGTATCCAGAATTTCTGAATATAAATTGTCTACAGCTATTATGTAGATTAAAATGATGTTCATTTAAAGTTGCTAAGAACATGTTACTAACATTTTGTTTTTCAGAATAACATACAGTCATTAGAAATTAACTTCCTTATATTATTTCATGCTTGTAATTTATTAATGAAATATATATTTTACAAGAAATGAATACGATAAGAAAGTAGACATCATGGAGTTTTACTTAGAATTCAACATCTCCAGCCATTACCAGGTGTAAAGTCTATGATAACTGCATGTGAAGTCGATGTTATATGGCAGTGAGTGTTAGGATATCACCCAAGCCTCACTTGCCAAATTCCATAGAAATGACATGGCAAGGATCAGGTGGATATGCAATGCAAAGCCAGACAAGATCCTGAACATTATGGCAGACATTCTTCTTGAGAAATTGGCGATTCAAAAACTTGATCTCTTAATAAAGGCAAACCGTCTGTTATATTTTAACGTATGTTAAAATAAGCAAGAGGTATATCAGCACTTGTAAAGACTTAACACTGGACAGCAAAAAGAAAGTCGAGCACCTGAAGAAAGCATATAAAGAAACCATCAGGTAAGACCGTAAACAATGTATATATACAATAGATACAGTCAATGTCCAAAATTGTGGTCACTGGAGACTTAGCACAAGAACAATCAGATAGAGTCGAACCTTTATCAGAGTGAACATAGATGATAAACCGAGATACTGAGTGAATACAAGCATCAACATTCGCCACCAGCTTCTCGTGTTACCTTGAAACCACATTAACTGATTTTCCAAGCGACTTTTTTCTTTTTTAACTCATCATTTACCAAGACTAAAAGCCATTTGTGGATAAAAATAATGAACTGAATGAATTCAATGATGAATACTATGAGGATTGAACATTTCTACATACAACCCATTCAAAATAACTGTTGACCAACACATAGTTTTATGTGTATTGATTTGCATATCAGTGAGGCTTTGTCCCCACAAAGATGTTATAAAAGACTAAAGTCAAGAGGGCAAGAAGGTTGAGTTCTTGGAACCAAATTGAACAGATTGTAATTTACAATGTTATACAAACACTGACAAGAATCCTTTTTTTTTTTTTTTTTTTAATTAACAGCATAAAATTTAACATATGTATCTATTATATCTATATATTTCCCTTAATCTTTTGTTTATCTCTCCATTTCACTTTTTTTGGAAACTACTGGGCCAATGTGGCTAAAATTTTGTATGGAACTCTCTTATGATAAGGTGCAGTAAACTAAGTATTATGGTATCCAATCCATGCACAGTAAGAGATAATAGGAATTAGTCACCACAATACCACATTTACTCTAAAAGTCTGACATAAAGCACTTATTTTTATTTATAGAAAATAAAGAATATTGTAGTAGTTACTGTTTGGTACTTTACCATCATAAGTATACAAGATAACTACAACAGAACTTTTAAGAGAGGTGGTAGTGGTAAAGTGTACTGATGATGTGGCTATTCAAATCCTGTCCATTCCATAGCAACACTTTCACTATGGCTGCTGGCATATGGTCCACCTTCTAAGTACCTGATTCTAGAAACGAGTGGAAAAAAATCAATGCCAAGAACAGAATCAAGTCAGTCCAAAAGTTATATAATACTGTGTTATATGAGTTCACCTCTTTTTATCACTGACCTCACACACATTTCTTATGCAGGTTTTATGCATTTACATTTGCTCATGATAAAATACTGAAACTGGGATTTCAAAATTATGCTTTTAAATTTGATAGCAACAAGTTTGAAAAAAAAAATCATGAACATCAAATATCATACCTGTATTTTTCATTCTCAATTATAGATCGGCCACACTGACCATATGCATTGTTTCCAAAGCTAAAAACTATATAAAGAAAAATAAAGAAAATATGAATAAAAAATATATCACCATGTTAACACTATAAATTTTGACTGTTCATTCATTATGTATTTTTTGATAAAGTCCATAGGGTAAAATACTGAATCTATTAATTACTTTTGTTTAAAAAGCAAAATTACAACATTGCTGTTAAAAAGCTACATAAAAGGTCATTTTTACCATCTTGGTTACATAGCAAATAAAGAGATGAAAAATTACTCATTTTTTACAGAAAATTTTCTTTGACTTCAAAATGATATTACAAAAACTTAAAAATCTGCTTAATTTTCAAAAGGTCAAAAAAGAAATAACTTGAAAAAAAATAATATCAAGAATTGCACTAAATGACAAATAATCTTACAGATGTTACATTTCTTTGTTGTGCTGACTCTTTTTGTCTTGTTGTAGGGAAGGTACTGGGAGGACATCTCGTTTGCCAAAAGAATTTGTGTGGTGACATGCATCGCATGTGTGCGTAGGCAGGCTCAGCTGCAGTGCAATTCGATTCCAGACCTCGAAATTATGGCTGGGGGTGATGTTGCAGAATATATATGTATATATAACTACTTCATTTACTCACATAAAATTAATATACGAAAGTATAGATTTATGCGTAAACTTTAAGTATTTACTTCAAAAGTGCTCAATACGTAGGTAGAGCTAGTTAGTAATTTATAAAATATATATGGCGATCAAGCTACACTGAATATTCACAGAATTCGCGCATAAGCCTAACGAATCCTATAGTGGATGAAACGCAGAATATTCAGTGTAGCTTAATCGCCATATATATTTTATAAATTACTATATATATATATATATATATATATATATATGTGCATTGTTTGTGAATGAAATCTTGAGGTGCCAAGTCACTGAACAATATACGATCTATACACATGTGATGGCAAGAAAGACTATGAAATAGAGCTGAATTATGTTGACAGGAGAAAGAGGAATATGTTCCTATCAAAAGAGGAATTGACATATTGCAATCATTTTTGAGAGAACAGAGAAGTGAAAAAAAGTATCCACTAATTGTGGGTTACATTTTTTTTTAGACTGAGAATAACCGTGGCAAATTTTTTTTTTTTTTTTCATTTCCGTGTGAATGATATGATTTTTAACGTTCGTATTTTTATAATTCTAAATGATACTTTTTTAACAAGTTTTAATACTTCTCAGCAGCAATACAAGTTTTTTAAATGTAATTTATATACATGTGAAGGCAGGAAAGTTTAAGAAAATATGTAACACTGCCATGGTAATAAAGGACTTGTATGATTGCGTATTCTTTTCTTCTACTTTTCTCTTTGTGAGTAGAATAATAGAAACAATTAAAAAGAACAACAAATAACTCCATTATTTGCAGTGGGCTTTGGTTCATTTTTTTCTACAATAATCTTTACAGAAATTTATATCAAGATGAACTGCATCTTTCCCTTCCAGCCCTCATAGAATGATGGAAGACTCAAAAGCAATATCTTCCCAAAAGCAAGAACTTTATCTTACTTTTCTGCTATGACACAACTTTCCGTACATGTAACCTTACTTCGAACTTGATTTCTAATGGAGAATTTCATCTTCTTCCTTAAAAGTTTACATTTTTAACATAATCTTTACAAACAAAACAACTAATTTTGCTACACATCAATGAGCATAATATATTAACCTGAAGTTTCTAATTCAAATATCACCAAACTCTAAATCAGAATTAATATAATGAATTTACTAACCTCCTTCCTTATCTGTGAGTAAAACTGTGTGCGCACGACCTCCGTCCATATTCAAAATCTTCGTCTTGCTTGAATGAAGTAGAGGCAAATTTATCTTCGCTGGCTCAATTACATAGTCTAAGTATCTTTCTGAAAAAGAAATAAATAAAATTATTTGTCAATAATCATTATTATTTGGAGCAAGATCATAGTGTAGTATCTGTTCTGATGCTGCACTTCACATTTTCTGTCCTCGATCAGTCAAAGAGGGGTTCTTCATGACTGAAACAATTTTATTTTTGTTCCTCTCCAGAGTGCCCCTTTTTGGGGAACTGGATTTTCCCCACATTAAAAGTCGAGCTTGTTTCTAACTCTATCCTTGTGTAAGTAAATAGGAACAATCATTATTAGATGTCTACCTTGAATAATTGATAACCTCCCTTGCTAAATATACACTTGGACTATTTGGATTATGTAAACTATTTTCATATTGACTATTATTTTCATAACAATTCAAGGCATTGTTTTAAAATTCGAAATCTTCATATTGAATTCTGGAACCTATACAGATTTCTGAGCTTAGTTGGCATGAAGGCGAATGAAAACTGATATTACTTTCTACATAGATACTAAACATACTCAACAAACTGACAAAATAAATCAACCTATACATGCATTTCTTGCGTAGAACATTCTTGATAGAATACAAAATCCACTTCACAATCTCCTAGGGAGAATGATCTTTTCTCTACGGCCCCTTTTCCCAATCTTCTGTTAGTTGTTGTCATCTATATCATTATTTCCATGGAAGGTGTTCAATTCAATTTTAATCTCTGGTTCCTTCCCGTAAGACATTCACAGTATGAACTCATCTCCCTACCACAACGGCAAAAAAGCTTTCCTTTCTTTCTCTGTGTGCCTAACATAAAATGGAATTTCCATGAACAGATTTTTTCGCCTAACTTCCCATCTGTGGAACACATTACTATAAAACTACTTCCCTGCAGGCAATAATATGGTCATCTTCAAATGCAATGTTAACAAACAATTGTTCATTATAAGCAATCAAATTTTGCAGGTTGCATTGTTTTCAATCCTCTCATAATATTATTCATCATGCAATTGACATGGTTCAAATGATTCACTTATTTAAAAGTATAAAATTTATTTTTTTATTCTCTTAAAAATATTGACCTACTTTTCCATATTTTAAAAGAATTTTGTCTAACTTATTTAAAAAACATTTCTTTAAATGAAGAAACCCAGTGGTAGGTTAGTGATTAAGGTGCGAAACGTTTGCATTTTTTCAACATTTTTAAAGTTATTTAAAACAAACTTTCACATTATTTTTCCACATTTTGTCAAAATTTTTAAATTTCTGTTTTTATCTTTTGTATGTTTTTATTGTTTTGTTTTTTTTTAAAAAAAAAGCAACACATTTAAATTCAATTGCTGATCAGAAATATTAAAATACCAAAAATCGATCGGATGTAATTAAAATAAACTTATTTTTAGTTTTCGTTTGTTTTTTGATTTTTAAGCAATGCACTTATATTAAATTGGCAATCCGAGGTGTTAAAATGCCAAAAGCTGATTCCATTTTTCATGTTTTCGTAGACACAACCACAACAATATCACTCAAAATCCTTGTAGTGTCTATTAAGAATGCATCTGAAATATTTGGAGGCAAACAGGATGCTTCAAAGGGTAGGACTTAAGACCCTTTCTTCAAATCTATTCCATTAACACTTCCTCCATTAATAAAACTACAATTTACAAACAATGCTTAGGGCATCCACTGCTTGTATAACTCATGTGCCAGTCTTCAGGTCGACAGGGCCAGTGACAAATATGCAAGCAACCATTGTTCTGATTATGAAAGAAGTTAGAATCACAGGCTGAAATGTGCACACACAGTGCAGTGAAAGAACTCAATCTCTCACTATGAAAGCACTTAATAATTACAGAGTTGGTGTGGGCTGTCTTTTGGAAGTCTACCTCCTGGCTAGTGGCCAGAGTTGGATCAAAGTGCCAGAAATGGAAACCTTTTATGATCTTTACCACAGTTGAGTCACCGATAATAGCGGACTTCTTGGAGTTGTGATTGCAATCCTTCCACATGTGCATGCAGCTTTCCTAGAATGGGAACTGATCGTGCATAGGTTCATCATTCATAGGTTCATCATTTATAGGTTCATTATTTATAGGTTCATCATTCATAGGTTCATCATTCGTAGGGTCATCATTCATAGGTTCATCATTCATAGGTTCATTATTTATCTTAGGGGTATTGTTGTGAATGTTAGCATCATCTCAGTATACACACCAATACTCAATATAACTGAAGAGAAAAATGACATTTTCATCATGACTTCCAGTCTGTTGTTAATTGTACATCATCATCCTTGTTTTAGTAGACAGGCATTAGAATGTTTTACATAAGAGTACCAAGTTTCATCAGAATCATTTAAAAAATAAATAAATAGTGTATAAATTACTGAATTTCTTGACACTTGACCCATTAAAAATGGATTATTAAAGAAAAATGTCAAATAAAAAACACAAATTTTAGCATTTTAAATTCTTATAACTTTGGAACCACAAATGATATTTTGCAAAATTCAAACGGTTTTGGACTTCTTTTACATAGTTCTGTTCACCCAAGTTGATAAAATAATAATTAGCTAAAAAGGAAAAAAATCAAATTTTAATGTTAGATAGCATAGACACATTGAATTTAAATTAATAATACTATTGAATAAAAGAGGTTCATACTTACTTTTAAAACATTTTGAAAAACCCACTATTAAACAATTCTCCATGAGCATAAACAAGTTTTTTTTAGTAATCAAGTAAAGAGTGAGTCTGAATTTGATTGGTTACAAAGGTGAATTTTGTTAACTATAATTATTATTATGAATTCTTTATTTCAAAGTTTGCACTGATCACTGCAAGGATGATAGCGTGAAAATCTTCCATTTTTTTTTCATTTAAAAGTTTGAAGATGATTTACATTTACAACCTTTATTATATAATCAGAAAGAATTTAGTTATTTGCTGATTTTTTACAAACATGATACATTCATTGGAATTTTTACAATGTTTCTATTATGTTCAATTTTATTTCAATATGAAAATTACTCTTTAATGAATGTTATGAAGATCTGAGAAGCCAAATGACTAAACACTTTTTTTTATTTTAGCCTAATGGTTATTACTTTATTTATAGACATAAAACATCCTCTAAAAATGATATTTATTTAGATCATACAAACTACTATTTTCATCTTCGTTGTTATCTTCACAATGTTTTCGCAGATGTAAACCATGACTTGTTTCAAGTGCATCATTTTGAACACGGGAACCTTCTTACTGTATTCGAGAATCTATACAGAATTTTGAACTAAAAGCAGATTGCTCTCGTGGCATCAGCTATAAACTGGTAAAAGTAGTAATTAATTATTACATTACAGTTAGTTATTATTGCTTTTATTTAGGACTAGCAGGGGTACCTGGCGATGCCCGGGTGTTTTGAGGTGTGTGTGGTTTTGGGTAAATCCAAACTCCAGGGGTGGGTGGGGGTTAAAATAAAAAAAAAGTTTTGGTAGGTGAGTATGAGGATCGAACCCGAACTCTTGAGGCAAAGTTGGAAATGAAAGTGTGAAAGAAAGACGTACGACGTTAACCACTGGACCATGGAGACATACAAAGGAAACACGTTTGAGTTTATTTATTTAACTATTGACAGGTTGTATCAATAAAAGTTAACTCTGCTGCTTCTATTTGACCTAATTAATGAGGTCAAATAGAAGTCACGCAGTTAACTTGGGTTTGTTTACCCAACTTTGACTGGTTTTTTCCCCAACAGATGTTGGGGAGGGGGAAACCAGCTCCCCATTGTCCAGATTGATTAGCAATTGTCTGATATGAGAGGAGTTTGTCCCAACATTGATCAAAGCTGATTGCTTCTGGACATTTCCCGGCTCGATGCCGAGAACGTTGTTAATTTTGAATTAGTTTCGCTTTTTATACGAAAAAAACAATTAACAAGCGAGAAGCCAAAATAGCAATAATTTTGTAAAAGTCGATGTAAATAAATTTATACGCTACGCGCTTTCCCAAATCCTAGATATTATTATCTAGGGCCTATATAAACAATTGTAAGCGATAGTAACGACCCCGGGAGCGTGTGCGAAAGAAGCCTTTGCGAGACATACACGAAATGGTCACACACATTTTGCCTTTTATATATATAGATGCTTTTATATATATAGATTAAACCTTCCACCCTCAGAAGACTGTCACTTAGAATTGATTGTTAATCAATGCCTTTATCTATTGCAATGTCATATGGATTAAATAAAAGTTTAAGTTCAATATTCAATATAGCTTCCCAAGATTGCTATAAAGATTTAATTTGCAACAGATGTACCTGAAGATGAAAATAGTAGTCCGAATAAAGTAAATAATATAAATCATCAATTCTTATTTTAACAATTATGAAAATTTGGCCTGTTCAGTATATATGGGAGTTATTTCCCTTGAACGATACTTGTTATCTCCCCTAACCACCAAGAAATGCATTATATATAAGGAGTCACTCTAAATTTTTTTTTTTTAATTTTCTTATTATTTTGTTCTGACAAGGAATGGGGCATCTTACGGAATGCCAGATATTCGCCTGCTATTTCAGATATTCCAACTGAGAGATCTTTTAAGATTCTAACGGTTCCATTAAGTGCAACTGTTTGGATCTCTCTTGAACTTGGTATATTTGCCATGTAGTTTTCTTTTTCATGAGTCTGATTGTTTCGATACATGTTGGAATGATAAAATTGTCTAGAAAAGACAACATGATTCCATTTCATTTGATAAAAACCGGTTTTTGTTTTTTTTGTTGCAGATCATCTACTAGTTGGCCAGTTGTGTACTAATCTCAAGAGTAATAGGAGCCTCCTATCATGTCTGAAAGTTACAAAATGTTCAACAAGCAAGATCAGAGATGTGTCACTGTACAACTCATGCTCTCTACCAATGCAAATTATGACAACAGGACCATTGCCAGCACCCTCAAAATACAAATTTGGAAGTTCAACACTTGAAGGCACAATTCAACAAAGTTTGTAGCAATGGTTATGGTCTTTAGTGTCGTTTCAAGTGAGGGTCAAATCATGCCACTTCACATCTTTGAAGTCAGCTTAAAAGTCAACACTAAAGTGTACCTGGATGTGCTGAAAAATGTGGTGATCCCCTGGTGCAATAAGGTGGCCACTAGCAGACACTGAGTGTGGTATCAGAACTCGGCACTGGCCCATAAGTCCAAAGAGACCCAGGCTTGGCTCCAGAAGGAGTGCTACAACTTTGTACCCTTCTCTCACTGCCACGCCCCGTCCTCCTCCAACTTGAACCCACTGGATTACTTCGCTTGGTCATACATTGAGAACATAACCAAAATGACCAACAACACCAAAGCCAACCTGATCATTATCATCCCCTGAGCTAGGATCTAATGGGCCTCTTCATCATAGGTATCTTCATTTTCATGCAATAATCCTTTAGCTGTTGCTTTTCGGGGAGCTTTTCTACCTTATAAAGTTAACTTAGAATAGTTGAGCATTTTTCTTCAACTGTTTATTTTCCGTTTTTTGTCCTATTCTTTTTTTCTTTGGTAAGTGTTGGTACTCTACCATCAAGTTTTCTAGCTACGTTTTTCAACTCTCCTACTCCTGTTCCATAATTTTTACTTAATCATGTTCTTTAGCTGTCATTGCACTGCAGAAGCGACAAGGAATTGTTTTATTAGAGAGAATTCCTTTCTGCAAATGTTCAACTGATTTTAAAGCTTCTTTTTCCAGCGTGGTGTTTGTTATTTTTACTCCGGACTCCCATTGTTTTTCCTGTTGGAAATTAGGGACTATTTTTTTAACAATGTAGAGTTCTGCAGCATAAAATATCCGGTTCAACTCTGTGAGGGGTGTGTTATATGGTACAAGTCTCTGGAGAGAAACATTAATCCTTTTTATTGCTGCTCTGATAGCTCTCATAGTTTGTAATTTTGAGGCCTTTCCTTCATCTCTATCCTCTAGACCTCCTCAATGGTCTTACGTAGTTCTTCCCCCAGGACCAACAGCTTATCGTCCAATTTCAGCAGTTCCTGAAGTGGTGCTAGTACAGGAGTTGGTAGTATTCTACTTGTTGGGGAAGAACCAAGGTCCAGTGAGAGACTGTTTTGGGTTTTTTTCGTTGTTAGTGGTAGTAAAAGACCTGTAGAGAAATCATTCAATAAAGATGATACTGGTGTTAAAGTGGATCTTTGTTGAGGTGTTATGCGTACATTATGTGGACTGATCAACAAGTGTCTTGACATGATTCATTGGTCAGTTATGGAAATTTTGATCAGGTTTTCCAGCAGATTGTATTTATTTCTAATACTTTTTTTTCATGTATTCCATATCAGCATCATTAAAAATCTACAGACTGTTGTGTCGTTGACAGGTTATTGGGGGGAGGGGGTACCTAGATAGAAGTAGAAGAATATTTCTGTCCAGGTCTCTGTCCTTTGTTTCTGTTTAGCATATTTTCTTTGCCATAAGTGTCTATTTTTCCCCCATTTCTCATTTAGACTCTTGCCTCCATATAGTCTCCTCTTCCTTGATGGGTAGTCATTTTCTGCCTCCTTTAAGGCTGTCTTTTTAATAAGGTTAATTTTCTCTTCTGTCATGTATATTCCTATCTGGGAAACCAGTGACCTTAGTCAGGCAACCGGTATATTTCTTTTCTCTTCAGGGAGGTTGGACTCTTCTTTTTTCTGGTCAGGATTTGATTGTTTTGCTCCACTTTTCAAACTCTGTAGAGATAGCAAAACAGCAACACCTTTTCAGCAACAGTCCATGGCTTGGTTTTTAAGCCTCCTATTTTCTTATTTCTTATTGCCAAATATGATGGGGATAAGGGCGCTAGTACCTCTAGTATCAAGGCTGATGGCTAACCCTGGTTGGCCTCTGTCATAGCTGGAGTGTCATTTCCAGTGATTAGAAGGTTTACACCATCATTTGCCTCTTCCTACCTCGTGTATAAACGAGTTGAGAGGCTCTTTTTATCTTGGGTGCCGGTACGTGTTTTTACTTTTTAAACAACTGTACAGAAAGACTGAAGATATCTGAGGATGGTTTCTAGTAGGCATTCAAGTTCTCTCTAGTCTTTCTATGTTTGTGTGGCCAACTGACCATGCCAAAGCTGTATGTTATCACAGGCACGGTAAAATTGGTTAATGGTAATTACTTAGTTTTTGTTAATTTATTTATTGCGGACTGTTATTCTCATCTTTCTTAGATGTTGTTTTACGACGTTTCGGCCAACTATTCCCCTGGCCTTCAGGTGGTAACCGCGATGGGCTAGGAACTTCAAATCTCCTAACTGCATTCTCAGCAATTATTGGCATCCATAGTTGTTGTCGTCTAACCACGTTTTGGCCAAGTAAGCCTCTGGCCGGCTTTGGGTAGGCTTGAAACCGCTATCTTCAGACAATTCTCACTTGGAACCGTAGAGATTCAACTGCACTATAAATTCACATGAATGTACATATTCCTAAACCTTCATTCTATATATTTTATATTATATTTACCTTTTAGTTTTCATATATCATTCTTTATTATTTGTCAAAATAAATTGTTTAATTAATATACAAGGTTGTTGTTCTCTCTCTTCAAAAACTGTTACTCAAAATTCAACTTTGAACAATTGTAATCTTATTTTCTCTCATACAAGAATTGCACTTTCTTTCAGGGACACAGATTTTGTACATTTGCTTACCTGATTTATTATCTACGGGATGATAACCAATTTGGGAATCAGTGTTGATTCCAGTTCCTAAGATTTCATGACATCCTTTCATTCGATCTACCAAAAACAGTGTAAAGCCATAGCCACAGGCAACATTCTGAACCTGAAGAGAATATTAAAACAATTACAAAAATATTTTTTAGACAGATGAAGCAAACTTATGATTGAATAATTGCTAATATCATCAACTGATGCTTCCTCATGGTCCACCATAATATATTATTTTTTATATTGTCCAATGAGATTCATTTAAATCAGCCCATTAAGCAGTTATTATCTTTTCTAATGGGTTATGAGACCAGGTTTCAATTCTGAATAAAGTCATATCAAAAGACTAAAAAGAAAAAAATGGTACTTAATACCCTTATTAAATGCATAACATTATAAGGTAAACGTCAATGATAAGTGAATTAAATGTGGGAAAAAGTTAAGGTTCTTTCTGTAATCTTGATGTAGTAGCCAATGGAAAGGAAGCCTTCGGATCATCCTCAATCAAGGTTGACTGTATTTTACTCCCCCCCCCCCAGAGGCATATATTATGATACATAGCACGGACAGCATAATTACATTGACACACTAGTTCTCATTAGATCACCAAAGTTAAGCAATGTTGAGCCTAATTAGCAAAAGATGGGTGACCATTTGGGAATACAAGGTACTATATGTAGAAGGAATATATTAATAGATTACGTCCCTTGTTTCCTAAAATAGATTATCTCCCCTTATCTGTTTCATTTATATCGACCTATTTAATTGGGCAAGATAATTCTCTTTGACTGATGACTGGGTGCTAAAATTAATTTTAAGTGATACGAAGGCGAAAAGCCATTTTCATCCTCTTTTTGAAAAAGTCTTCATTTGGACAGGTCATATTCAGAGCCTTATAATGTGACGTTAAATCAACATTCTTCTTGCTATTATACAGACAGTCATACAAGTAGTATTGAATAAATTTGTCTTTTAATTAAGCCACAAACACACTTTGTTTTCAAGACATTTCTTATATTATTACTTCAAGATATATATCATTTTTCACTGTTTTCTTTCAGCCTATCTTTCCCACATTCTCCAAACTCTTTTCAAAGAGTACTGGTGATTCAACTACTTTCCAATATTTCTTAGTGCTAGTGAGCATTTAGAAGGAGGGAATTTTTTTTCAGTATACTTATGCAATTTACACATGTCTATTAGAAACAAATATGCAAATTGGATGGCAAAATAATAATCTGTTTTATTTATAACAAATAATAATGATGATAACAAATAACATACAATAATTATAACAAATAATAAAAGTAAAGAAATTTATTATTTTTAGTTATGCAAAATGAATGTCTTAATGTCACATTTTATGAATTTTCAAATAGAATCAAAGCAGAATAAATGTGTTTGTGATCCAACGTCTAGTATTTTCTATAAACCTTACTTTCATATTATTGGATTCAAAAAATTTCATCTGTGCTGGTCTGTTCATGCTAGAAATTGCTGTCTGTTTCTTCTGGGGTCGTAAGTAGGACTTGATGCCTGAAAAATTTGAAAGATGAATAATCTTAAATCATTTTTCAAAAAATATAATTGGTAGATATTTATTTATGAGATGATGAAGCCTACTTAAATGAATAATACGAGAATTTAAAACAAAGATGTACATTGAGCATATCAATGTTTGTTTATTCAGTTTTGGCATTAAGGTTCTATGAGTATCCCGTCACATGCCTATAATATAGTAATAAGATTTAATGTAATGTAGTAAAAAGATTTATCATGATTGTTATATACATCAAGTAATACGAGTTGTCTCCCCTTGACTGGGATTACTCCCACTATCACCATTGCCTACAACCTCCCACCACATAATCACGTAGTATATCGTAGTAGCAAAAACTACTACTCTTTCTCAGTGTTAATAAAGATTTTGTCCCGTTCACATAATACAAATTTTTGTCACAGTCCACATAATACAACAATGATAACTGAAGTATGGTTTACTGAGGTGGCTACTCTGCCTTCTCACTCTGTCAAAAGTTTTAGCATTTGAGATTCTACTATTTCCATAGTCAAACTGTATGTCTGATGTTGATCTTTCAGGAGAGGATCATCTATCTAGCTATGATGGAAATTTTTGGCAGAACATCAATTTGTCAATGACTGCCACAAGAGCCTACTGCTACTCAGGCTGAAGCAGCTCATAATAGAAGAAGGTATATATAGTTACATAACATTCCAGCACATATGTGACCACAATTGTTCACTAATGAAATTATTGGTCAAAACCACCTTAATGTTAACTACCTCACATTTGTTTGTTAGAGCATGCTAGTAAAATGTTGATGTTTTTTTTACTGATGTTTCTTTTCTTTTTGGTAAGTTGCTGAAATATCAGAGGGAGGTTAATAGGTGCTATATTTTACTCAAGAATGACCTGTACTATTCAAGGCAGGATCATTTAACTCTCTGAGGTATTTTACATATCCATCTATTTCAATATGTAGAGAAAGTGCAGAGAAAACATGTTGAGAGAAAACACATTAAAAAAAAAATATGTTGAGAAAAAACATGTAAAAACAAACATCGACAAGTGTTAAGACAAAGCTGATAATTTTAGCACATCCTTTCATTTCATTAATAATAGTGAAGTAGTTCTAATCAGGATCCAAGAATGGAGTTGCTGGCTCCAAAGCACTAACATGTTTGTACAACAAATAGATGTTTCTTTGTACTATTAATGGGTTTGAGAGATCATCGATGACTGGAAAGTATCAGAATATTCGAATGATGGCGTGAATGATCATAATTGATGCTAAAAAGTGCAAAATGTGTGTATGTGTGTATGTTTGTATGTCTGCCAAAAACTTATCGTTTCGTTTTAAAGCTCAATGTCTTAGACGACTAATATCAAAAAATTGACCAAAAGCATTATTCCTTTCACTGTCAAAATTCAAGTAAGGCAATATGAACTTTGGTGAGAAAGATGGGCATCAGAGTGCTGACTATGACTGAAGATCTTCACTACTCCTAATACAAAAGCTGCAAGGATCATCTCCTCATCACAAAGACTCAAGCAAACTATCTTATGAAAGCCAAGAAACTCTCAATGTAGTCAAACAGTCAAGCAGAAAATTATCTGGTTCTTCTCAGGACCAGTTGTACAATAGACAGAACAAGTGGCTAGCCTAGAGTTTGCACAAAGTCCCATGTGTCATGAAGAACAAGTTCCATTAAACTGTAATCGTTTTTGGGTGTGTTTCCAGTGAAGGCCACACCATGCTGCTTTACATCTTCAAAAATAAACTTAGACTCAATTCAAATGGCTATCATGAGTTGCTGTTCACTATTGTCAAGTGTTGGATGGAGAGGCTGGCTTTGAGAAGGCCATAAGCAAGACTCAACTTTGTGTCATATCACCAAGAAAACTCAGAAGTAGCTGTCTAGGACCGCCATGACTTCACCAGTTTCAACAGCAGAAAACCACCTTGATTGTAACACTATGGACTATTATGTGTTGATCACAATTGAGAAAGATACCAACCTCGCCACCTGCAACACCAAAGATAAACTGATTGCCAGGATCAAATGTACATTCAGGCATCTCTCAAAGGACAGTGAAGATCATATGCTCTAAGTTCATTCCATTTGGAAGCTCAGGGCAGCTTCTTCAAGTGAACTGTATTTGACAAAAGATATTCTAAGAGATGCATTTTGAATTTTGAGAATATATCATCATTAGGCAAAATATGATATTGTTTTTGGTTCTTTTTCTTTTTTTTTTTCCAAAAAACATTAAATTTGTCTTGAACAACCTGCAGAAAAGAAAAAAGGCATTGGGTAACTTTTTTAAACAATCAATAAAACATGTATTGCAATTAGACAACATATGTAAATATGTCAATAGCATCTTTACCAAGAGCACCTGTTGCTGCAAAACCCCAGACATAAATTCTCTCTTGAAGTTGGTTAACATTTTCAACTGTAAATTGGTAGACAGTTTCTTTGATTTCTTCTTGCTTGATTTGTCGTTTTTTCCAAGTTGAAGAAAAACGGTGCACATTCTTGTAGTATTTGCTTGTCCGACACAACCAACAAAGTCTTCCAGTCAATGCCATCTGTTAAAGAAATAAAAAGCAATTAACTCACCAAGTTATCAATATCTATCTCGCCTATCCTCTCTCATTATATGTTGCTTGTTCTTATTTTATAGTCCCTCTCTCTATATATATATGTTTATTAAAAGTCAAAGGTCATACAGAAAGGAAAGAATTGGAATAGTCCATTATAAACAAAACCACAAGTAGTAATACTATTTAATCCATAGTCAGATGGAAAAAGAAGGGATGATCAGAAAGAGACTGTAAATTAATTGGATTATACAAATTACTATTTTGATCTTGGATCGTACGTTAGATAGCAAAGGGGGTGGTGGTGGGAGAGGGCTGAAGTGACACTCTAAAAGGGAGAGGCATAAAAATGGAAGTCGAAAAACTATATGACTTCTGCCAGAGAGTGTCTTATCCTCTTTGACTGCTGACAGCTCAACTGAACATTAGTGCTTCCATATATGGGAGGGGGATGCATACAGCGTAGCTAAGAGATAGACGATGTGTCTATGTTATTGGCATCTCTCTCATTGCCCCTCTTTATTCCATGAACATGCATTCCTATTTTTTTTTTCACTTGTATTTTTTTTTCACTTGTGTTTAGATAAAACTTTTTAAAACCAAACCAACATTCACATGGTAGAAACTACCAAATAACCGAATTCGGAATGTATTGTCAACAACCTGGCTTACAACAGAAAGGATGCATGTGCACAACAGTTTTTATACGCAGCAATAACTCGTATCCAACAGTTAGTCTCACAAAATTTTGGCAGATGTCACCTCTGGCCTTCTCTAGATACATCTTGTCAAACTTGGGAATTGATACTGAATTTCAACTTGAATATTTTTAATCCATGGGAGTAGATTATTCTCATTCTATCAGTCATGAGCAAAAAGAAGTCTTCAATAAATTTTATTTTATTCAAAGTTAATATCACCTGCACTAACTATGATGAGCATGTGCAGAAACACTCAATATTTGTGTGTCAGTGTCTTAGTCAGACCCATGGGTTTGTCCAAAGGCTACAAAAAGACAATGCTAAAGTCATTCAGAGAGTAACTGCCGAGGTTGTCTGGTAGTGTGTCAGATCATATCGATGGTATTGTTTGGGATTCTGTCAAGTTGTATCAACAGAGTTTTTGGGATTGTGTTATATTGACAAAATTGTTTTCATCATGTTGCATCATGTTGATGGAATTGTTTGGGACCATGCACCAAGTCGTGATGATGGAATTGTTCAAGACTGTGCTACATCGTATCGACGGAATTGTTTGCATCATATGGAGCCATGTCAACAGAGTTGTTCAGGATCATGTTGGGTTGTGTTGATGGAATTGTTTGGGACAGTGCCACGTTATGGCAACAGAATTGTTTGGAACCATGCCAGATCGTGTTGACAGAAGTGTGTTGCACCGTATACAGTCATATCAATGGTATTGTTCATGTTGAGTCGTTTAGGTGAAAGCATTTGATTATGTTTGTTGATTGACTTGACAATTGACACAGTTGTACTGCCATGTGTGACAACAATCTATATATATATATATTTTAATTGGGTTCATCTCTCTTCCTTCGTGAAGTTACAGTAAGGATTGAATCTTCAGTCTCCAGAAACTGTCACTCATTATCATCATATTCGTTTGAATATTCATTTTACATATTAGCATACATTGGATAGGTTCAAGAAATTAACTTCCAAACTAACCTATTTTTGGTCTTTATCTCTCCTTCAAATCCATTCTGATCACTTCTTTCAATCTTTTCTTTAGTTTTTCCCTCTGTACTGAATCTGCTAATTCAACTATGTGAATATATGTATGTAAATTAAACCATCTCTGGCCAGGTCATTTTCTCAAGTTCATTTTTATCACTTTTTCCCATGTTTTCCTTGGCCTTTTTCTGTGAAGTAGACCTGCTATCTTAAATGTTCTACATCCAATAATCCAAGAACTCATATTCAATATTTTAGGTTATGGGAACATGTGAAAAGTTAGAAGTAATTTTTCTCTAAAGTATATTTGTTAATGGTTTATTTGTCTAAAAATCGAATTAAAAAAATGAACAAAAAAAAGACAAAAAAATCATTCGTTTTTTACAAAGTCAGTTTCAGTTTATTTTATAAACTTATTGCAAATCAATAATACCCTAGCCACGACTGACCATTAACCACTATCCTCTGACAGCACTTGTAATGTTAATGCTATTACATAACAGCTTGGAAGCATTTAGATATTCTTCAACCACAATAGATTTTTTTTTTCCTTTTTGTTCATATATCTATAATGTGCAAGCCAATTTGAACCGGACTTCACAGTGTATGTCTACCAACACAATATATTTACAATCGAACAAAAAGAAATTAACACAACACGTGCAACACAGCATTGTGCAGTGAATGTGATTGATTTATGATAAAAAGTCAACTGTATACAGAAATGCCTCATAAAAACAAAGTTAAAGAAGTTTTAGGTAATCTGAAAATGTAATGTTTTATCAATAATCCAAAAACAAAAATAAAATAAATATTCAATAACAAAAAAATTTATGTTCAGTCATACACAAACATTTTGGTCCAGGTCTGATTAAAAAAAAAAGGTATTTAGCAGAGAAGCCAACAATGAAGAAAAGGGCCAAAAATTCAAATACATAACAAATAAATGTTACCAAAGGCAAGATAAATTACTCTTCTACATACCTGGATAAGTTTTGTGTATTTTAACAGAATTTTAAGAGTTCGAAAGACAAGTAGCGTTGAGTAGGTACATTAAATCCACAATCAAGATGGCCGACGAAAGCGTGCTGTCTTCAGAGTATTGATAATGGTTCAAAAGTAGAAAAATTAACAAAATACTGAGAGAAATCCACTATATAAATGTCACAAAGTGTCACAGTAAAACTTACTGGGTGGATTTCTATCAGTATTTTGTTAATTTTTCCACTTTTGAACCATTATCGATGCTTTGAAGACAGCATGTCGATTGCGGGTTTAACTTACCTAGTTGACACTACTTGTCTTTCAAACTGAATAAATGCTTAAAATTCTGTTAAAATACACAAAACTTATCCAGGTATGAAGACTAATTTATCTTGGCTTTGGTAACATTTATTTGTTATGTATTTGAATTTTTGGCCTTTTTATTCATTGTTGTCTTCTCTGCTAAATACAAAAAAAATTTTAAATAAGAATAAAAAAAAATATATACACTTGTTCGTATAATCAAATCTATGATCATAAATTTAGACAAAAGATTAAATTTTTTGGTTGATGGGGGTACTCTTAAAAAATGCCAAAATACCTTTTATTTACAAACAATATATGTAATATAATGAAATAAAAAACGTTGCCATTTGACTGAATGGTGCCCGAAAAACTCGTCCATTTTTGCTAGATAGGAAAACTGGTCCATTATTGAATAAATATCGATTGAAAACACATTTTATGACAATTCTTGAAGGAGACATTGTTTTTAAAGGGGACTACACACCCCATTATATTTTTAAAAAATATTTTTACTTGTTTACTGTTGTTTTAAAAAAGATAAAATTAATTTTTCTAAGTGTTGGTTTTCAGTAATGTCCAAGATCAGTGTTCGGAAAATTTCGAACTACTGGAAGTGCATACAGTGATTATGTAACGTAATCAGACAGAATGAAGTCACTGAGTCAAGACATGAAAAACGAAACTATATATTTATTAAAAAATACTTTAGTTTTAACAATTCTTATGTTATTATGAAATAAAAAGAAAAAGAAAACAATTCATGTATGATTAATAATAAAACAAATATTTTATTCAGAAAAAATAATTTAGTTTTAACACTGTGTTATGACGAAACAAAAAAAAAAGACTTCTTGTATTATCAAATAATAAAAACAAATATTTTATTCAAAATAATTTAGCTTTAACATTAACAATGTAATAAATTATTTTATATAATAATTTAATAAGAAGTGTTTGGTTTTTGGTTTTGTAATAACACAAAAAGTTAATTTTTCAGGAACCCTAGTAAACATTATGGAGTAGACAAAGTTGGAACACACTTTCACTATTGAGGTATTTTTTTTCAAGCAGTCGCTCAATCGTCGCAACACAACATGCATTCCGTAGACATTTCACTCCCCCCCCTCCCCATGGTCGTGTTCCTGGCCTGCAGTCAATTGTTTCATGGGTAAACAATTTCATGGAAATGGGTGATGTAAAGAAAAAGTAATCTGGCCTCCGATGAACAGCAAGGTCACCCGAAAACACTGATTCAGTGAAACAATCTGTTTTGAGATCTTCCCGACGATCTGCCCACAAACACGCATCTGCTCTTGGGTTGTCTGCTCGTTCTGTGAGACGAATCCTCCATGAAGAATTGAAATTTTATCCCTACAAATTGGTTATGGTGCAGGAACTTAACCCATGCGATTTTATTGCTTGTGAAAATGCATGTGAGGCGCTTTGGGGCTTGCCTGACGACACATTTTTTTCTTCAGTGATGAGGCTCACTTCCATCTTTCGGGATCTGTAAATAAGCAAAACATGCGCTACTGGAGTCCTGAAAACCCCAGAGAACTACATCAACTTCATCTACACGCACTATGTGTAACTGTTTGGTGTAAGTTGGCATAATTGGCCCATGGTTTTTTGAAGAAAACGAACAGGCAGTATCAGTGACATTTGACCGTTATGTCAACATGAGCAATGAGTGTTTCCTGCCAACACTGAACCAGATGAATGTGAGAAATGTGTAGTTCCAGCAGGATGGTGCCACGGCATACACAGCGCACATGGCAAGAACCGTTTTGCGACAGAACTTCCTAGGACACCTCATCTCCTTGAGGGGCGATCTGCATTGGCCAACACGGTCTCCTGATTCATCACCATCTGACTATTGTTTCATGGGGATATCTGAAATCCATTTTTTACAACAATCGTCCTAGCACCTTGACTCCCCTGAAAAACAACATTCATCGAGCTGTCGCAAGCATACCCATCGATATGCTGGAAAGAGTTGACAGAAACTTCAGAGTTTGATGAACTATGTGTATAGAGAAGAATGGACACCATCTGACTGATCTTATATTTAAAACTAGTAAAATATCAAAATTTGAATGTTGTACTAGTTGCAGTTGAAAGAATTAGATGCATACCTGCATTACTTGTGTTTTAATTGGTATTCCAAATAAGCAAGTTGCTCTATCCCACCCTGTAATTATTAAAATGATAAAATAAGAAGTGTAAAAATATTTAATATATTATTTTAAAAAGACTATTTAAAGAAATATACAAGTTGAACATTTTCTTTTAGTTTTATTTTTTTATAATACCAGAAGTGTTTTATTTCTTTATTTTTTTTGTTATTGTTTCTTAAAAATGCAAGAAGTGCTAAAACTAAAGTAATTTTTTTTCAATAAATATATGGTTTCGTTTTTCGTGTCTTGACTTCGTGACTCCATTCCGTTCGGTTGTGTTACATAATCAACCATATCAACTTCCGGTAGTTTGATTTTTTCTGAGCAATGATCTGTGACATTACCTCGTTTTCTACCTAGCTTTGTAAGTTTTTAGTGGTTTAACTTATTTAAAGCATTTATTCAGTTAAAAAAAACAAGTAATGTCGAGTGTTACTTTAGAACAAAAAAAAATGTCTGACATGAAAGAATCACATCTTGGAAGTCTTGATAATCGCTCGAAAATAGAAAATTAAAGGAAATACTGAGGTAGCTAGTTTTAAAAAGAGCACACACACACACGGCAAAAGAAAATAAATTTTAATATTTTTTAAATATAATTTAGGAGGTGGAGAGCTTTTTAAAAACTATATTTCCCTCAAAAACAAAACAATAAACAACATCATCAAAAAAAAAAATGAAATTAAAATATTTTTGAATATGTTATAAATTGTATAATTACATCATGCCTCCCATTGTATTTGTTTTGGACCAATAAAATTGGTCGATTGTATTTACTACAGAGCATTTCGCTTTTGCAGGTTGTTTGTATTGCATGCCTTTGCTTTTCAGTTTCATCAAGTCAGCCATAGAAGAAGAATGTTTTGAAACTCACCCTCCACATGAAGCATAATGGAGCCTCAAACTATCGTCTCTTTGAGACTTATTTTCAAGCCTAAATAATTAGGCTCATTAATTATTATTTAAGTCCACTAGAGATTTTTTTTAGGTCTGAATGGCTGACCTGACTCCAAGGACTTTTCCTACATGAACATTAATTATGAACTTCTGTAAAATCCCCTCAGTGTGAGAACTGAATCTTTTTACATCAGAAGGCATTATATCGACCTCTTCAATGGCTGCAAAATTCATATCTTCGAAAAAAGATGAACCAGCTACTAGTTCCTGTTGGAGATGAAAGACTATCACCTTTCGAGGTTGTTAACAACTCTGTCTACAGAGGCAAAACGGGCATTCCTTTTTTGCAATCGAAGATCTAATAAAATTTGTATTGAATTTTAAGGTAGGACTTGTTGTGTTTGTCTTATTTTACCACTGTATTGGAGCAAAAAGCAGTTGAGACAAAATATCTAACAAATAACAGAAGTACAGTTTTTGATAAAATTGATAAATAAATTTCTTTATCTTTATTGATTACTTTTTTCTTAATGATTTAACAATTTTGAAGTAAAAATAAGAAAAAGTAAAAATGACTATATGATAGATTTTCAACACACATCCTCTCTCCCGCCAAAAAATATTTCGCTTTTTATTTACAGTTAATTACAATTTTTATATTTTTAGTGTTTAGGCATTATATTTTCTGGCACTTCTACAATATGCAGACGGCGGGGCTATTTTCTTATTTATAATATTTTTTTTAAGTATAAAAAAAAATTAACAAAAAAATAAAATAAAACAGGAGGAGGGTTCCAGCCTTCTCTGGAATTTTCCGGTAGTTTTAGTTTTGTTTTTGTTATTTAACTCAATTATTATTATTTTTTTTTTGCACTTCTGCATGTCAGTGAGATGAGGCGAATGTGTGTATTTTAGTTTCAAGAACCTACAAATAACAGGGGTCGATAACTCCTTTTCTAAAAGTGTAAAAACTAAAATTATATTTTGCTACATTTTATACAAAATCTTACCATAAAAAAACAAATAATTCTAAAAACAATCTATAAAAGTTTCATGTTTTTATCATATTTATTATTTTATTTTCAGTTCTGAATTACTCATTGAAAAAAATTTTTATTGATACATTAAAATTATATTTTGATCATTTTTTATACAATAAATATTTTGATTTTCATACTTTTGTGTTATTTATTTTGTTATTATATATTTTTGCTTATCGTAAACACTTGTTTATATTTGAGTGTCGCATAGTGGCCGCTAGAGATCATTTCTCTTTCGAAGAACAGGGTCGATAACTTGTCTCTGTTGCTAATATGTCACTGACATGCAGAAGTGCCCTTTTTCATTAATACCAAATGCACAAACTCATTGTTTAAAAAAGAACAAAAAAAATCCTGTTATTCAAGAATCTTAGTAATTTAAGTTTTTTGTTGTTTATTTATTTTTGTTTTTGAGAGAAATATAGTTTTTAAAAAGCTCTCCCCCTTCCTAAATTATATTTTAAAAAAATATTAAAATTTATTGTCTCTTGGAAGGGGAGGGGGGGGCCTTTTTAAAATTATATCTACATCAGTATTTTCTTTAGTTTTCTATTTTCGAGCGATTATCAAGACTCCCAAGATGTGATCCTCTCATGTCGGACATTTTTTTTTTGTTTTAAAGTAGCACTCGACACTACTTGTTTTTTAACTAAATAAACGCTTTAAGTTGAACCACTAGAAACTTACAAAATTAGGTAAAAAGCGAACACTTAGAAAAATCAATTTTATTTTTTTTAATTCCAATTGCAATTTAGGGAACAGCCCAGAAATGGTTGCACTGTTACATAACAGTCAATTAGTACTAACATTAAATGAAATTACAGTAAACAAGTAAAAATATTTTGAAAAAATATTATGGGATATACATTCTCTTTTAAAAACAATATCTTCTTCAACAACGGTCATAAAATGTGTTTTCAATCGATATTTATTCAATAATGGACCAGTTTTCCTATCTAGCAAAAACGGAAGAGTCTTCCGTGGACGAATTTTCCGTGGATGAATCTTCCTTAATTTAACTGAATATGAGGTCATTTTTCAAGATGGCTGCATCTTTTTAATGTGGTTATTAATGCATTATTATCAAAAAGAAAAAAGAAACATGTGGAAATTTACCTCAAAATGAACCTGTGTATTTTGCATATATTTTAGATAAAATTTATTGATTTCAAATCGGCCCTTTTGCAGTTTAGATAAACCAATATATGAGGGAAATACTGGCACATATTTAGAGCTTCACCGTCTGTAAGAATGTAATTTAATTGGCTATTCACATTCTGACGAGCGGTGCATCCCAGTATTTTCCTCATATTTTTGGTTTATCTAAACTGAAAGAGAGCCTTTAAATTGTACTTTATATACTTCTATAATAGTATTCATATTGTACATTTCCAATTGCAATTTAGGGAACAGCCCAGAAATGGTTGCACTGTTACCTAACAGTCAATTAGTACTAACATTAAATGAAATAACAATTTGATATTTTTCCTTGATTTGAAGCTATTATTGTTAATGACCGTTTTTGGTTGAAAAAAGAAAAAAAAAGTCTACTCATGTGGGCCCAGTACTACGAATTTGGAATAGCGGCATGTGAGTGATAAAAAAATGATGTGAGAAATTCTAGTTACAATGCCAGTTCATGTTTTTAAGCCGCCTACGCACAATTCTAGTAGGCAGCCTGTGATTGGTTAATTTGTATGGGTCAAGATAATTACTTGGCACCCTTTTTATAAACATCCATTTTGTTTTCAGTCTACGATAAAACACCCGGCAAGAGAGACTCACCAAAAGTCGGCTCCGAGAAGAATGCCTTATTGAGAATGGAGCCACAACAATTTCTTCGTGTTTATATCATTATATCACATAAATGTTTGGTGAAAAAAGGACTTGAAATCTCTATTGTGCCAAAGATATTTCAATTTCATCATGTTTATATCACCTAAATGTTTGAACTTTTCTCAATTCAATTAGGGTTCTTAGGGACTCGATTTATGCCTAATTAAAGGCACCAGAACTCTTGCCGAGAACACCATGAATTTTCATGAACCTTTTCAAAGGAAAACCACACTACCACTCCAACAAAAGGAGTTAACTACTGGCTCCCTATTTGGGAGACAAAACTGACCCACCGTTTTGCAAGGACTGTACCCGGACCAATAACCTTTCTTTGATGTCATAACGGAATAAAATTTAAGTTTTAAGTTTGTAATTTGTGGATTTATTTTGCTTCTGCCAGGGAGTATTGAGTTTATGAGATTAATTTTTCACAATGAAAGCAGAAACAGGAAGACAACAAGTACATGGGAACCTTTTTGAAAATTAAACATCGTAAAAAAGAAAACGTATCCAATGGTATTACTCAAGTAGTTGTCTTTGATTGGCCACTGCGAGAGGAATTTTTGTAAATGACTAATAAAGTTTGCATTGCATTGTCCCTCTCATTGTCCCGAATTTAACTTTACAAAGATTCTAGCTATCTTCTACACGATTTGTGTAAACATTAAGGTCATCTGGATCAGTAAAGGTATGTGTGTCTTTTAAACAATAAAAAATAATAATAGGTTAAGGGTAAGGTTCACCTCATTTCATTTTACTATTAGAAAAAAACTTCTTGAAGTGAAAAAAACAAAAACATTTAAAAGTAAGGGACTTTTCAAGGTGAGGGACTTTTTAAGGTCTTCACCGTGCAGTCGATAGCTTCGCAGAAATCCTTCGTAAACAATCACAGATGGAACTTCACCAAATATATCCTACCTCCATAGAGAGTCACAACCGACTTCTCTACACTACCCTCTATGGAGTCTTCAAACGTATATATGATTTTAATAAATTTCGTTTTTGTTTTAAATGTTCAAAGCACTAAAAACAGTCTTCTTGCTGTAAAGAGAAAAAACAACATGGCCGCCAGCGATTAAAACCTTAAACTATGATTTTAATGATAAGAACTTTAAAAGTAAGGAAGGGGGCTGATTCATTGCCGATCGCATCAGGCTCCCTTACTGGGGAATGCCGACGAGTCCTTTCTCAGCAGGTTTTGTGACCTGAGAGAGTTCTTTTTCACCACATTTTGCTATCATCACTCATCCTCTCAGGCATTGTTCATACCGGAGAAATCTTTGCGCCCATATTACCCCGGCCTATTTCCAACGATCTGGTGGGTGCATATTCAGAATTGTAATTATGATGGCAAAAGTACCATTATCAACCATACTCATGGGACGAAGATGAAAAATTTTGTAAAAAAAATCACGTAATTTGATGATCAGATAGTTTATTATTATTATTATTATTATTATTATTATTATTCAATAAAATCAAATTTTACGACTAATCGAGTCATAGTGTTTTCGTCGGCCATGAAATCCGATGAAATAAATAGGAGGAAAACAACTCAATTCAAAGTGTCGAAGTCAAAATTAGCCTTATGTTCAATACAGTTTAGTAGTAAAATCGCTACAAATCGTAAATTTTGATTTTCTTAGTTAAACACAAAATACTTTATCAATTTACGTAATTTTTAGAATATGACATCTTCGTTCCATAACGAGTACATACACGTATTTTAAATAAGTAATTCTAAGCACCAATTGACTTCATGTATACCTTTGTTGCAGTGGATAAAACGGTACATTTTTACTTACTTCCCTCCTTAACAATCACCTTTAAAATGACGACTTTACAGTTTTCGGGTATGCTGAAAACGAATATTGCATTTGAATTTTCCGCAAATAACTAGTTTTTCGGATATTAAGCAATTAATTTCTTATGTTATAAGTGATGGCGGCCATGGCCATTGTTAAAAATTAATCCTGTAAAGCCTAAGCGTTTTTACCGAGATACTCATCAACGAATAGAGTTATATATTTATTACACATTTTCATACAAATATTTTGGCTACCTATGTGCAGACCAGTGACCACCAACACTAGCGTAGTCGAGACATGTCTCGACTACGCTGGTGTATGTAAAGAAAAGTTAACAAAGACTTTTGTCAAAGGCCTACCGTTCTCTCACGTTGATAGGTTTCGGGTTTCTATTATTGAGAAACAAGCTCATTCTTAACACGAGGAGAGCGGAGAGGCTTTGTTAACTATTCTGTTTCTTTCTCGGGGCAGATCGTCAGTGACGAAGTACAGAATAGTTAACAAAGTCATTCCCTTCCTCGTGTTAAGAATAGGTTTCTAAATGATAATGTTATTTAGAAATACATGCTTAATATGAGTTAACCTTCACCATAAACATGATCAATATATGAAAATACGCGTTAAAAATAAAGTTAGAAACGAAAACGAAGCGAAATAACATCCCAACAGAACAACTGTTCACCTTACACCGGTCACGATTTTTTTTTTTTTTTTTTACCAAATATAACCGAATAAAAATATTTTATCGTTTTACATTAACTAATACTATATATTCTTATCACATATAGAAAACAAAATTAATTATTTCAAATTAAACAAGTTTAAGATCTTGAAATTAAAGCGAAAAATTAATACAAATATCCGTGAAGGACAGACACAAAATACGCAACTTCCGACTTATTCAAGGTCTTATGAGCACACGAATAGAATGTGGGTTTAAAAATATAATTAATTAAAAATAAATAATTAATTAAAATAAATAAATAAGTCACGCATCAATAAAAAAAAAGTTGAAGCTGAAATTGAAGTGTTTTAAACAAATCTAAATGACTAAATTAAAAATATAGTTATGTTCGTTTTCAGCGTTCTAAATTCTCCATTCAAAATACGTCATTCATTCGAAGCACATGTGAATTCTAAAAACATTTTGTTACAATTAATGGATTACAAATATAAATCATTCGAAATTCCAATTCTAATATTTCCAATTGTTAAATAATCAAATATTGAAGAAAAACGGCGCTACTCACATTTAATTATGTATTCGATAGCGGAGAAGAAAAGAACCACTTCCTAATGTTCAAAGGAAGACTGAAAGATTGAATTCTGCATTTCGAGTTCGAGTGGTGCCGTCGGATAGTTAAATTGTCAAAATAAAAAGAAAACAGTTTTAAAATTACAATTCATGGTGCTAGTGCACTTATTAATCCGCGGTATTTTTTTAAATAGTATTTTCAAGTTTGATTAAACTTTTACGATGTCTGCTTTTATTAAATTGTTAGGTGAAAGTAAAGAATAGGTACACACAACAGTCACAACACCCTCCCAATCCCATATAAAGAATGGCTTTCAAAATAATAACGTAATTATTTCAGCACGGATCAATAAGTGCATGAGTACCCAATTCATATATATATATTGTTATTATTATTATTTATTTATTTATTTATTTATTCATTGTTGTTATTGTTCTTCTTCTTCGTAGAATTTATTAGAAAAGTTAAAATCTCTATATTAATAAATTTGTGCATTGTGCAACCATTACCACATTTCGTGTCTTGTGTGCGTTTCTCGTCTCCATGTGACTTATACATTGCTTAATGATGTACTATGAAGTGATTATTCATTAAAATTATAAAAGGTTAGCATCAGCCTTGGCAACATACTCAGAGTTTTCGTTATTATAATTTTTAAAAGTTACGAAATTAAGTCTAGCAAAATGCATGTCATATCGTCCATATTTATCTTTTGTCAATAGTTGAAAAAGAAAAACAATTACTTTGTGACACTTTGAAATTTGACAGGAATTTTGAAGCATTTAAACTGTCAAACAGGGTCATTTCTGGTTTAAAATCTCTAAGAAAATCCTCGTGTATTAAAAGATTGAAAGTTTTTGAAAGTTATTTCCATCCAATCATTTTTATAGAGAAAGAATAAAACAATGATCTACTTGATGCAAACACGTTTGAGGTAACACTCATTTCGGACGTGTTTGCTGATGACAGCATGCTCTATTTCTGTCAAGAGAGCAAATTGAATGTCCACTAGCAATGATTAATTCTTGGAAAATGACCTCCAGTCTGTAGCAGAATGGTCACATTTAATGCTATCAAGACAAAGCTCATTCCCTTTAACAATTTAAACAAAGACTTCCCAACCACCGATTCTCATGGTCGACAACAAGCATCCGAATAATCTAATGTTTAACCTCTTTGGTCTGATATTCTTAGACAATATGAAGTGGAATAAATATATAGAAGATGCTGTCAAGTCTGCTGAAAAGAAATAAGCTTCCTCTACTGAGCTAGAAAATTTCTCCTATATCTCTATAAAACTACTCTTCACGCGTGTACATACCTCAATTTCTTTGTCAGACATAATGCAAAAAGGAAAGCTTGGAAGAGGACAAAACGTTTACTCATCTGCCCCCCCCTCTTGCCCAGACTTTTACCCAGGGGAAATCAAAAAGCACATTTTAAATACACGTACATGCTCCAGCATCTCGTGCACATTTTTCATAACAAGTGGTTAGGTGAACAGAAACAGATTGCTATCCACTCACACGCACTAATGGAACAAAGGTATGCTGACTCATAAACAGTGCCACACTGCCTATTACTCACACACACACAGATATTCACACTAAAACATATATAGACATTCTGCACATTTCTAGACCTTGTCTCGGCTTATTCACTTAATATCTTTTGCTAAAACACGAGTTTGCATGAACTTTTCCAAATTAACATTTCTTGACTAAAAATGGCCTTCATATTCATGTCAACTTATGGTTATATAATTGTCTCATGGTCTCATGTTATAGCTCCTTTGTCTACTATTAGAATAAAGTAAACACAAACATGCCATCAGCCAAAACCTGACATTCCCAGAAATACGTCATGATTACGTGGATTAAATACGTCATGACTACATGGATTAAATGCGTCGTGACTATGTGGATTAAAAGTAGTAACAACCCTTTCTTCAACACCAAAGAAAAAAAAAAAAAAAAAATTCAATTTTTCGCAATTAAACAAGATAACAGATTTTTTTTATTCTTGAGTGAAGAATAAAAAATGTACATGCAATAAACGCCACAGATATTTTTGCCTGTAAGAAAACCCATCTAAAATTAACTGTTTGTTTTTCAGCACGAGTTGATTGTAGCATGAACACTTACTCATAAAGCAAGCAGCTTTCACAGCAAATCATTAGAATGGTAAGGAGCAAGAAGCCTCTCTAATAGTGACTTTGACGTGTCTAATCAAATGGATTGCTCACTCCTGCGTTACCTCCAGCTCACTCCAGTGGTTCCTCAGCTCACTCCTGCTGCTCCAATGTTTGCAATCACCTGCTCCAGTGCCAACTGACATCTAGCTACCCATATCAGTGCCTACTGATGATGAACTACCCACACTAGTGTCCACTGACGACCAGCTACCTGTACCAGTGTCCACTGATTTCCAGCCACCTGTTATAAAGCCCACTGACGTCTGGCTACCAATTCCTACCTGAAGGATCTAAGAATCTCACCATCACGAGACACCTGTTTTTGCTCAGGCTGATTTTTAATCCATTGCCGTGCATTTTACCTTCTTTCTTGGTAAACAATAAAATACATTCTATCGTCTTAAATCGAACA
The DNA here is from genome assembly GCF_053919585.1 of Euprymna scolopes. NCBI lineage: Eukaryota > Metazoa > Mollusca > Cephalopoda > Sepiida > Sepiolidae > Euprymna > Euprymna scolopes. Next base: position 105,330,345 of record NC_136488.1, read on the forward strand.
TCTGTATTTGTCATCTTTCTTTGCTATTCTTATGACTTTCTTTGCCTTTTGTCTTCTTTATTAGTTGTATGGCACGTTCATGCCTCTCAATTGCTTTGTTATGTAATCAGGTTTTCGTTGATGTTTCATTTACAAAATGTCCATGTGTTAAGCTAGCACTTGCTAATTGGTAACCCTTTTTTTCTTCCCAATCATTCTTTTATTTCCATTTTATTACGCATGCATACTGTTTTTCTTTCTTCAGCATAACATAATATTTATAACCACATCTTTATCATTTATATTGCCAGTGTGGTTCTTGGTAAAATACAAAAAATGCAATCATTGTCTTAAAAAAAATACTTACATAAAGCTAGCAGACATCCCACATAATTACTAGCAAAAAGCTAGGGAAACTATGCTTTCTTTAACACACAAAGTTTTCGCAACCAATACATAAAATTTATTTTGTTCTTATCAAGCATAGTGTTTGCTAGTGGATGCTAATTATTATTTATGAATATTTTTTTTAAATTGTTACTGAAAAATTATGATTGAAAAATAGTTTTAAAAGAATTATTACTATCGAATCCTTTCCAAAGAATTATATAATTTATATTAAAAAAAAACAATGAATTAAATACTTTAGTTTATAATTTAAAATTCACTGTCGTTCACATATGAACATATTGTTGATTTACTTTGATTCACTCAAAAGATGGCACATTGCTCCTGAGACAAAATGGCTACTATAAACTTGGAGATCCTAAGTGAGGAGTTGTATGGTGAGATATTTAAATGTTCACATTACATTGAAATTTCTGCATGTTAGTACAGTCAGGAAAATAATTTGAGGAAATAAGCTAATAGAGTGGAAAGCCTTTTGGCACCTAAGGACCTCAACAGTAAAGGAATGAGATTTTGCTGATTGTTAGGTTGGTTGTGTGTACTTATATCAAACCAGAACAGTACGTTTGCCAGAGTTCATTCCATTGAAGTATTTGTAAAACAAGTATATGGTAGTGATTGTTGGAAGTCCGATAACTTTTGTCTTATCTCCATTCGTTTGTAAATATCTCATAATTCTTTGCTTGTGTTCAATAAAATTTCTTCTATCTGTCCACACGTGTCGTATATTTCCTCTTGAGAATTTCTGTTTATTCCTAATCTTTTTCACTGACAATGCAACTCGCAACAGTGATAAGGTAAGGGTTGAGGCTCGGTAGGCAGTGTTGGCCCTATTAGATTAGAGATTTTTTTAAAAACTTGTCTGGGAGAGAGAGACTAGTGACTAGTGCACCAGACCAGATGTGGCAACAATACTCCATGTATGTGTGAATGATGGCTTTGTAGAGATATAGGAGACTGATAGGTATAAAAAAATTTATACGCACAGTGGGGGAGCCCACTTTTGTTGCAGCAACCATGACATTATCTCTTGTGTATTTGTTCCAGTTCATGTTAGCAGTGAATGTTTGCCCAAGGAGTTTGAATGTTTGATTATCATGTCCAATGGAATTTTAGACGGTTGGATAGGATTCTATCAACCATAACAATTAGTTTCTAAAATGGTTTCTTATAATTATTTAAGGAAAGGAACTTTGTCTTAGTAGCCTTAAATGTTACCATCCATTTATTTTTCCATTCAACTACAGACTGAGGGACATTTTTAAGGAATTGGCCATTGCTTTAGATATGTACACATTTGTTTTACCGAGAATAGAGTGTTGGGTCATCAACAAATATACCGATTTCAGATACAATTGTATCAAGGAGTTGTTTGTGAAGATCAGAAATAATAAAGATCCAAGGATTGGCCCCCACGATACCCTCACATTTAATGTCATGTTGTTTGAATGTGTGAGCATCAAGAACAACTTGGATCTTTACTTTGGTTAGGAAGGATCTGATTATAGTAAATATTCATCCAGTAATACGGCAGACATTTACTGCTCCACTTCATCATGCTAAGACACCTCAACCAATGAAGACCTGCCCTCTGTGTAGTTAGGCTGAAGATCCAAAACAAAGCATTTCTTGAGCAAATGCAACTACCTTCCTGAATCAAACCATTGATATATGACCAAGGCTTGCCAGATCTGTCATGTCTTTGACAAGGAGGAGCTCACTTGCTCAAGATTTTAAGTGATTTACACATAAAAGAAGAAAATATGATAATCTCATGGCGAGTGAAAATTGAACAATCCCACTATATTGACATGGTTTCAAAACACCTTAAGCTGCAGATCGTTATGGACAGTGATGCCACAGGGAACATGATTCAACATTTAACAGCTAAACACATGGGTGCTAAAATCATGAAAACTTCCCAATCTGCCAGCTCAGTAGACAGATCCTCCCTACTAAATGTGATTGGAGAGACCAGGCTCAGTTTGGAGAGAGGGGGTATAATGTGCTACTGCGAGGAGTTGATTATTGAAGATCTCAATAGATACTTTGTGGCGTTCCATTCATGTGTAAGAATGACCTGTTAGTGAAGCCTCCTATGTCTGAGAAATGGATTGGTGATACCCAGTTGAAGTATGGCTCAACTATATCACGACAAGACATGTTCATGTTTTGCATACCCATATTAATCAAATCACAGTTTGGCCTGGTGAGTATTTGGAACTCTCCATGCCTGATGATAAGAAGAACGAATTTGCCATTGAGCCTCATTCATTCAGACCACATAGTATCAGTGAAACTATAATTACAATGAGTGTAGGAGGTAGAGTGCAGCTTTCTGATACTATTAGTGAACCACAACAAATACAAAGATCAAATAAACACCACCCCTAAAAAATAAAAGGTGGCTATAAAATGAGTGTTCATTTTATGTTAAATTAATACAGAAAAGTGATTAAACTATAATTTTAAACAATAAATTCTTCATATCTTGGAAAATACTTGTTTCCTGAGATTTTAATTATTATTGTTTCCAGCACGCTCCAAAACCTATAATAGTAGTAATTTTAAAGGATTTTTTGTGGGTGAAAAGATACTGCACCTTTACCAATATTTCAATCATAGTCAGTTGTTTTCCTAGTTTTGCATATGAATTACAAAATATCTGATATTTTCCCAAAACCTCTGGCCTTGATGGAGGGGAGACTAAAACTTGTTGCTATGGTTTCAAATGATCAAGGGGAAACTTGATTCCAAATATTTCTCATGTTATATCTCCCCTCTTTTAGGAATAGGGTACGATTATTAATATCCCCAGTATCAACTTATTACTTATACATTGTGATATTTACTTTATGGATGAAAATATTTGTAGGATAATCCCAACTAAATAAAGAAAGCTTAATATATGAGATAGAACAATAAAATAAATGGAAATTCTGAATTAAATCATGTGGATTCACAAAATATTTTAATGTTTGACAAGTAGTACAAAATATTTTAATGTTTGACAAGTAGTACAAAATATTTTAATGTTTGGCAAGTAGTACAAAATATTTTAATGTTTGACAAGTAATACAAAATATTTTAATGTTTGACAAGTAATACAAAATATTTTAATGTTTGACAAGTAATACAAAATATTTTAATGTTTGACAAGTAATACAAAATATTTTAATGTTTGACAAGTAATACAAAATATTTTAATGTTTGACAAGTAATACAAAATATTTTAATGTTTGACAAGTAATACAAAATATTTTAATGTTTGACAAGTAATACAAAATATTTTAATGTTTGACAAGTAATACAAAATATTTTAATGTTTGACAAGTAATACAAAATATTTTAATGTTTGGCAAGTAATACAAAATATTTTAATGTTTGACAAGTAATACAAAATATTTTAATGTTTGGCAAGTAATACAAAATATTTTAATGTTTGGCAAGTAATACAAAATATTTTAATGTTTGACAAGTAATACAAAATATTTTAATGTTTGGCAAGTAATACAAAATATTTTAATGTTTGACAAGTAATACAAAATATTTTAATGTTTGACAAGTAATACAAAATATTTTAATGTTTGGCAAGTAATACAAAATATTTTAATGTTTGACAAGTAATACAAAATATTTTAATGTTTGACAAGTAATACAAAATATTTTAATGTTTGGCAAGTAATACAAAATATTTTAATGTTTGACAAGTAATACAAAATATTTTAATGTTTGACAAGTAATACAAAATATTTTAATGTTTGGCAAGTAATACAAAATATTTTAATGTTTGACAAGTAATACAAAATATTTTAATGTTTGACAAGTAATACAAAATATTTTAATGTTTGACAAGTAATACAAAATATTTTAATGTTTGACAAGTAATACAAAATATTTTAATGTTTGACAAGTAATACAAAATATTTTAATGTTTGGCAAGTAATACAAAATATTTTAATGTTTGACAAGTAATACAAAATATTTTAATGTTTGACAAGTAATACAAAATATTTTAATGTTTGGCAAGTAATACAAAATATTTTAATGTTTGGCAAGTAATACAAAATATTTTAATGTTTGACAAGTAATACAAAATATTTTAATGTTTGGCAAGTAATACAAAATATTTTAATGTTTGACAAGTAATACAAAATATTTTAATGTTTGACAAGTAATACAAAATATTTTAATGTTTGACAAGTAATACAAAATATTTTAATGTTTGACAAGTAGTACAAAATATTTTAATGTTTGACAAGTAATACAAAATATTTTAATGTTTGACAAGTAATACAAAATATTTTAATGTTTGACAAGTAATACAAAATATTTTAATGTTTGGCAAGTAATACAAAATATTTTAATGTTTGACAAGTAGTACAAAATATTTTAATGTTTGACAAGTAGTACAAAATATTTTAATGTTTGACAAGTAATACAAAATATTTTAATGTTTGACAAGTAATACAAAATATTTTAATGTTTGGCAAGTAATACAAAATATTTTAATGTTTGACAAGTAGTACAACATATTTTAATGTTTGACAAGTAGTACAAAATATTTTAATGTTTGACAAGTAGTACAAAATATTTTAAAAGATTTCCAATGCATGACTCATCTCAACAGAGGAAATGCTATTAGCAAAATAGATGTAGGTAATTATAAATTTTGCTTATTAGCACATAAATTGGGAATGATGGTGAGGAAGGGGTGTTCCATGGTTGAATGAATGATAATTTTAAACTGTTCCTGTATCCTAATTCATTCCACCATGGAATGTCGTTTTCGTGCTGCCATTTGGAATTTAATTTTCAATGTTTGGGGGAAGGCTTCATGTTTTGACAAATTCCTGGGTCTGACCTTTATTCCTGATCTGAAAAAGAACACATACATCAAATCCGTTGCCAGGGTAGCTGAAAAAACCATGGGATCATTCTACTGCTCCAACAGATATCTTACTACTGATGCAATTCTCTACCTGTATAAAACCCAAGTACGTTCTAGAATGGAGTAATGTTACTACATCTGGGCAGGAGCTGTTAGAAGCACCTTATCCTGCCTTGACAGAGTTTAAAATAGACTTCGTAGCCTATTAGAGGATGCCTTTTTTTCTTCCCACAGAGGAGATGTTGTGAGCCTGTCTCTGCTCTATCATTATTTACATGGCAAGTGCTTGTCTGATCTATGGTCCCCCCTTGCCAAACTTTCACGAAAAACACTTGTCTATCTGAAACCACTATTAATAATTTTTTTTTTTTTTTTTTTTTTTAGAAGGGTGTCACCACTTATCAAGGCCCAGAGGCCACTCAAGGATAAGGGTTAATAGGTATACATTAGTCATTGTGATTTTAGCAGAGTAAACAGTGGGAATTTTGAAACTTGGATTACTTAGGGGGACGATTCAATTAGAACTTGTTCACATTGGACTTTTTTTTTTTTTTTTTCATAGGTATCAACTCATTATCAAGGTCAAAGAGGCAACTCAAGGATAAGGGTTAAAGAGTGTACAGTAGAAATTGGACAATATAATAATCATTAGTAATGAAAATTTGTTAAATTTGATAACTTATATGGAACGGCTCATCAAGAACTTATTTACGTTAGACTTGAAGACAACCATATTGTAGTCAGCCGGAAAGCAGGAAAACGGAAGACAATTCCACAGGCGTGCAGTTCTAATAAAAAAGCTTTGTTCATGGAATCTACGTTTAGGTTTAGGCACAGATAAAGAGTGGGGGGAATTATTGATAGTGTTTACAGCTAGACGAGTGTTTCTTGTGAAAGTTTTGCGAGGGGGGACCATAGATTGAAGCTCAGTCGAACACTTTCCATGAAAATAACGATACATGAGAGACAAACTCGCAACATCTCTTCTGTGAGATAGAGGTTGCAAGGAAGAGAAAAGGACATCTCCTACGAGGCTACGAAGTCTATTTTGAACTCTATCAAGGCAGGCCAAGTCCTTTCTAGCAGCACCTGCCCAGATGTGGCAACAGTATTCCATCCTTGGACGTACCTGGCTCTTATATAGATAGAGAATTGCATCAGCAGTGAGATATCTACTGGATCGATAGAAAGATCCCACCATTTTTCCAGTGGCCTTGGCAACAGATTTGATGTACGTGTTCCATTTAAGATCAGGAGTAATGGTCAATCCCAGAAGCTTGTCAAAACTTGAGGCCTCCTGAAGACGAGAGCCATTCATTTCAATTGATGCCAGATGTGGATCAGAATGTTGATGATGTAAAGAGAGGAGCTTGGTTTTAGATGCATTAAAAGTAACCAGCCACTCCTTTCCCCATTCTTTATCTGTGCCTTAACCTAAACGTAAATTCCATGAACAAAGCTTCTTTCTTAGAACTACATACCTGTGGAACTCTCTTCCATTTCTTTGCTTTCCAGCTGACTACCATATGGTCGTCTTCAAGTCCAATGTGAACAAGTTCTTGAGTAATCCAATTTATGAAATTTCTACTACTAACGATTATTACGATATTGTAGAGGAATTGAAAAGTTACTTTGTCCTCAAACAAAGAATAATTAAAACACGTTTTTCAAAACATGATACAACCAAATATTTACAGGATCAACACAACAGTTAAAAACAATTCCATACTGTACAAGGTGTAAGAAGATTACTTGTATGTGTGTAGCATACAAGTCTTTGCAGCAAATGCAGGAACGTTATTTTTGCGTGTCCGCATTGTCCTATGTCCAGGGAAGAACAGAGAGAGAGAGAAGAAAAAGCAGAAACAACATAAAGTGCTAATGCCCCCTTGTGGCAAAATTTTTGTTGCCGGAATTAAGGGGCAATAATTTATGTATTCTTTATTGTCACAGGTTTTGTGTTCATGTGTTCGCTGTGTGTGAATTTCAATTCCCACAATCCCCCCCCCCCAGATAGCTGGAAGCTAAAGAAAAAAGAGATTGCGATAAGAAAAGGTATCAAGCAAAGAGAGTTTATGGCTTGTCGAAGCCGTGTACCTTTGTGGAAAAGTCACAAGACGACCATTGTGAATTGTTGGACGAAGTCCAAGTTAGTCGCACACGGTCGCAAATGAGTCTGCAGGGAAAATGAATCCATTCTGTTGAAGCACGTTGTCAAAGTTGTTCAAGTGATTAATGTAACCAGTGGGTTGGTTGGATCATTGAACGCCTAGGATTTTGTCGTGTGCATTTTGCAGCTGAACTCATGTTGACTGGGAGAACTTCTGTCTGCAAGGTTGTTGTAAATTCCAGAAATTTACAGTGTTTGATGAATGTCCTTGTGTGTTTGTTTGCCATATTTGTTCTTGGAAAGGGTTGATATGCCATAAGGTGTTGCTGAGCTTGACTTTCTTTTTAACTTTGATATGAAGTCAAAACTCTGTGTTGTTGAGATGATGTACTGTGCATGAGACAACATGAGTCGCATATGTCGGCGCTGTTGCGGGCCAGGATATAAATACCCTAACTTGCTACAAAAGAAAATAATGAAACGAATGGAAAGAAGGAAACAAAACTCAATTGCTGAATAAAATAAACCTGTCGTTTATTTACTGCTGAAGAATGAATGTTTTAGGTGTAACACGTGTTCATGTCCGTGCGGGTGTCACGATCGTTTGTTGCGGGACTGGTGGTATAGAAAGAAATGCATGTTCATCTCACGTTCGGGTCACCATCGTTTGTTCGTGCGTGGAAAGAGAAGTGTGTAATGTAGTGGAACGAGAAATGGCAGTCCGGCATGTAGAAAGAGAAAGAGAGAGAGGGTTGACATCAGTTAAGCTGCACGCCATGTTAGCAGTCAGCTACGTGGAGGTGTTCTCAGGCACAAGTTGTAGAAGAAGTTGTTGATGGACCAAAGCAAAAGAAGTTGTAGAAGAAGTTGTTGATGGACCAAAGCAAAAAGGGAAAAAAGAGTGAGAAAGTAAATCCAGTTTATGGAGAGAGAAAGTGTATAAAGTGTACGTACTGTCTGTTAGCTTTTGCCCCACATAGTAGCAGGTGGCGTGAGGCACGCGGGCGCGTGTGCGCCACAAGTGAGGCGGCTGGTCAGAAAAGGGCAAGAAACAGCTTGTCTCTTGCTTTTATAGTTGTTTCCGGTGGTCTTTTGCGCATGTGTGGATTTCCTTTGAAAGGGGAAGTGACGTTGCCCATGTGTGCGTACGTGTGCGTGTATGTGAGTACATATGTGTACGTTAGCGTGTGTGTGTATACACATGAATGTGAGTGCATATACGTGAACGTGAATATATGTATGTGTGTTAGTTTCACCATGAAGATCATGAAGCAGATCAACATCGTTGCAGTGGACATATGTCTTGGGAGTTGCGTCCGTGGCTGAATTCATTAAAGAGTTGCTTCAATCGGGCTGTTTGCGAAGTGCTGGTCCATGCCAAAATGGCTTGTTTCAACGTCTTGTAAGGAGTATTACTGACAGGTGCACCTAGGATATCCTCTTCTGCTACATCTGTAGGTAAGGCTTCTGCTACATGGGAATACTTTGCGGCTGAGGAAGAAACTTTCCTGTTTGCAAAAACGGTCTGTCTGGAAAAACCCGATGTTCGGTCTGTGTGCATTGTGGGAAGGCATCCGAAAAGAGATTTAATCCTCTTAGCTCATGGGGTCAAGTTTGCTTTCGGCCATGAGTAGGAAAAAAAAATCCAGAAAATTTGGAAGAAAAAAAGTATGAGGAAAAAAAAATTTGTCTATTTTTTTTTATATATATATAAGAGGTAAATACTTCGTTTTTTTTTTTTTTACTGTAATTGGAAAATGTTATTTGTTCTCGATGTTATGACAGTTGTTTTTAATTCTCGCCAAAAAGCATGAGAGGAAAAAAATTGTAGTCGGAGGATTAAAATGTTGAACGTGGCATTGGACACAAGACAAGTGATAGATGCAAGAGAGATGCGACAGAAATATATATTCCGCTTTCTTTTTGTTTCTTTATATTTTTTTTTAAATTCATTGTTAGGTTGCATTCGGCAGTGTATAATTACTACAGTGTTCATTACGATGATAATCGAGCAATTGAACCGTCGGAGGTCACCAGTTGTAGAGGAATTGAAAAGTTGCTTTGTTCTCAAACAAAGAATAATTAAAACAGGTTTGCCGAATGATATGATACAACCAAATATACATTTATTTACAAGATCAACACAACAGTTAAAAACAATTCCATACTGTACAAGATGTAAGAAGATTACTTGTATGTGTGTAGTATGCAAGAGTCTTTGCAGCAAATGCAGGAACGTTATTTTTTTTTGTCCGCATTGTCCTATATCCAGGGAAGAACAGAGAGATAGAAGAAAAAGCAGAAACAACATAAAATGCTAATGCCCCTTGGGGCAAAAATTTTGTTGCTGGAATTAAGGACCGATAATTTATGTATTCCTTATTGTCACAGGTTTTGTGTCCGTGTGTTCGATGTATGTGAAATGCAATTCCCACAATATTGTCCGATTGACTACCATACAATCATTAACCCTTATCCTCAAGTGACCTCCAGGCCTTGATAAGTGGTGACTCCTTTGTAAAAAAAAAAAATCAAAGAGGGAAGATATAACATATGAGAAATATTTGGAATCAAGTCTCCCCTTACTGTTATTTCAGATCATTTGAAACCATAGCCGCAAGTTTTAGTCTCCACTCCATCAAGGCCAGAGTTTTGGGGGAAACGGCTTGAATTAAAGTTTAAAATGCAGAAGTCCAGTATCATGGTTCAATTGTGCTCTAAACAGAAACAATGCGGCCTGGTGTTATCAAAGAATCTACTGTCGATTTTATATGCTGGGCTCTTCTGCTTGTGCAGTAACAAAACTTCTCAAATGCAGTTTTGATGTTAGGCTATATACAGCCATTAACTTTAATCAAAATCGGACTATTTCTTCTTTAATCGGATGTTTTCATTTATCGATTTCCAATACTTATCAGATACATTCCAATACAAAAACTATTTAAGAACACTCTGCAATCAGCTTATCAAAAAGAACAGTAACAATCAAATTGAAGAACTGACAACAAATCCACACAATAAATACCTATCATATAGCAAAACTAGAGATCTCATGTCAAACTTTACAGATGTTCATAATGAACAAATCTCAACAATCGGTCTGACAGTGACTTCGTTGAGCTGAGATATGATTCTTTGCAGTTCTAAGAAGTCCATTCTCTCAGGGATTACTTTCTTTCTGAGAAGGGTTGATTGATACTTTTACACTTTGCGCATCTGATTAACATGATGTTGGCTCAGATTCGACTGGCAGATGACATAAACCACTAGAATATGCTGAACACCGATCAAATTTTAAAATGCTATGAAACAAAAGATAAAAACATTTGGCGGATGCTAATTACAATGAAAATAAAAAATGGAAGAATAATAAAATATAACAACAACAACAACAACAACAACAACAACAACAACCTATTTTAAGTTTTATGAATAAATATTTATTTATTTTCAATAAATAGAAATATATTTTTTGTTTTTTTCTTTTCAAAGAATTTAAAGAAAAAATTTGAATTTGTAAATTTAAAAAATTTCTTTTTATGTTTTTTTCGTTTATGTTTCTTTTTGTTTATGTTTTTCTTTTCACGATAAGTTGTAAGAATTTTTAGGAAAACTGTTGACATTTTTTTAGGGATAAACTGATTAAATTTGTGTATGATTAAAAACTACATTTTTTATAGAGTTACTGTTTAGGTTACAGATGGACAGATTAAATTTGTACATGATTAAAAATTAACTTTGTTAGGATTAGGTTTAGAATTTAAGGTTGGGTTTAGTATTAGGGTTAAACTGATGAAATTTGTGCATGATTAAAAACTAAATTTTTTTTCTTTCAAGTTATTAAAAGTCGTCTGCTTTGCTTTTTATTGGCTAAGTGCATTTGTTATTACTCAGTATATTCTGGTGGCTTATGTCAGCTGCTGATTGAGCCTATTGCGGGGCCGATTATCCGGAGACAATCGACCCAACAACTAACAAGGTAGACACGGGCAAAAAGTAAACAGCAAAAAGGCAAAGAAGAATGACAGACACAGGTTGTTTGATTAAAGACGAGGGTTCACCTTTTATTTACAAAGGAAGCGAAAAATCGTATGATCTGGATGCTGGTTGTCCAGAAGTTCACACGTCACTGAAGGCTAAGGTCTGGAGGTCTGGAACAAGTACTCTAGATGTAGCATGGTTCAGGGTTGCTCACTGGGTCTGGAACGATCGGCTGGACGTCAGGGTGATCCTGAACGGACGGTGGACACTGAGAATGTGGAGGTCAGTGTTAAGGAATGGACGACACTGAGAACGTAGGAGTCAGTGTTAAGGAATGGACGACACTGAAAATGGAGGATCAGTGTTAAGGAATGGACAACATTGAGAACAGAGGATCAGTGTTAAGGAATGGACGGTCGGTAGGGAGCCAGGTGCAAGCGAGATTGCAGACTGGAGGAGTGAGGTGCAGGTGAGGTTGCAGGCAAGAGGAGCAAGGTGCAAGTGAGGTTGCAGACCAAAGAAACACGGTGCATGCGAGGTTGCAGTCCGGAGGAGCGAGGTGCAAGCGAGGTTGCAGGTCGGAGGAGCAAGGTTGCAGGTCGGAGGAGCGAGGTTGCAGGTTGGAGGAACGAGGTGCAAGTGAAGTTGCTGGAAAGCTGCTGGAGTGAGCTGGGAGCACCAAGGGTTGGAAGGCTTCAGGAGTGAGCTGGAGGCGCTGGAGTGAGCTGGAGGCACCAAGGGCTGGAAAGGCTGCAGGAATGAGCAGGAAGCCGCTGGAAGTGCTGGAGACTGGAAGTGAAGTTCGCTGCTGGTGGGTCTCAGAAGGCAAGCAGTAGTGAATTGCATTAACAGAAAAACTTATTAGCCTTAATAAGGGCTGGTTGTTTAGCTGTGATAAGGGCTGTCTGAACTGCTGCTGAGAGGCTGGTTTTGCTGGGAATCCTTCGGCTGGTGGAGTCGGTCAACATGACTGGTAGCGTCAGTCATCGATTTGGGAGCCTCCCCTCCCGGCCGGGACTGGCGCACGGCCGAAACTGTGTATTTATTTGCTTCCCCACTGAGCAAATTTGGCACAAGGCCGTTTTTTAATATGGAGAGATTGGGGAAATGGGGACCAACTCCCAAGGAGTAGGGGAGCTGGATAGTGACAATTGGTATGAAGGGTTGCCCCTACATTGACCAAGGTCTTATCTGTGGGGTTGCCCCCACATAGGGCCTTTGCTTGCAGTATCTGCCGGAACAGATACTACACTGTGATCTTGTCACCTGGGCCATGGAGGGCCGGGAATACTGATGGACCGGGCGAAACTGTCTGGATTTATTTGCTTCCCACTGAGCAAATTAGGCACAAGGCCGTTTTTTAATGTGGAGAGTGAAGGGGAAATGGGGACCAGCTCCCCATGGAGTAGGGGAGCTGGATAGTGACAATTGGTATGAAGGGTTTCCCTACATTGACCAATAACTGATTGCTACAAGAGCAATGGTCTTATATGTAGGGTCGCCCCCACATATGGTCTTTGAGATTCATGCCCAGCCCAACAGGGGCAGGGCGAAACTATCTGGTTGGGTCAAGGCTGGCTGTATTCATTTGGCCAGCATGATGTTAGAGGCATCGATCCCAATAAGACAAACAAACGACTCTAATTAATTCCAGCTCGAAATTTATGCAATCAAAAGTAGCTTGGGAGTTTGTTCATTCTATTTAAATTAATTTTGTCTAAAAGTAAAAGTCCATTGTCTGAATTATTAGCATTTTGTTTGATATATTTGAATTCTAACGTGCGTAGCGAAGTTGATGATGAAAAGAAAGGGAAAGTGAATGTATTTACTGAACCCGGATATATTCATACGTTTAGCCTACCGGGTCCTTTGTTAAAGGTGAAGAGAAACAATGGGGGTGGAGAAAGAAAGAAAAATGGAGTCTGTGATTTTGAAACCGTGACAAGCTCAAACCAACATTTACAGAAATCTGGTGTGCATAGTGCAAAAGTACTGATTAGTTTATTGCTAATCGCCTGCATCACCCTTCCAGAGGATGCTGATGGGAGTGCTCAAGTATGTTTTGTAGATCAGAATATGTGTATCCTAGTGTGCTGGATTTCCAAATTCACAATTACTGATAATGTGAAAATGTAAATCTATTTTTACATAAATCTCCACACATCCTTGCTCTTTGCAAGACTAATCTAGATGCTTGTTTTTTTCTGTTGCTAACAATGAATCTATATGGTAATGCCTATTTGGCCCCTTGTCTGCTTAGATTCTTCCACACATTTAGATTATCTTGCTCTTTTTTTTTTTTTACCAGGATCTTCCTATTGCACGTATCTCCAGTTTTGAATCCTTTTTTTATTTGTCTGAAGTTGTTTTTGCTACACCCTACTGAAATGTTGAAAAGCCCTGGCTAGTGGGTGTAAGGTTGCAAGAAAAGAGAACAGAATACAGATAGGTATTAACAGTGACACTTCATAACGGCGTTTCTTTTGGTTGTTATTCAACTTGTGGGTAATCCATTTATCAAGTTTTTTGTGTTTTCAATCTCTCTTAAGTGGGTGGAAATCGTTGTATATGTTACATCTAATTCAGAAGCAAGTTTTCGAACAGTGGTGCATCGATTGGCTTTGACTAAGGGTTTTACGAGGGGCGTGCAATAAGTAATGCCCCTGACCCACTTCCAGTTGTCTGATCTAGCTGAAATTTTGCATGTGCAATGATTTATATCTCTACGGGTTATGTAGCAAATTACAGCTCTAAACTAATTGTGGTTTCTGTTTTACAGGTGTTTGAACTGAGTTAGGTGTAAAATGGAGCCTGTTGAATGTCGAGCAGTGATTCGGTTTTTGTATTTGAAAGGACGTACGACACAGGAGACTTTTGATGAAATGAAAGAACTTATGGTGATAATGCCCCATCATATAACCTTGTAAAACGCTGGTATCGTGAATTCAAACATGGCCGGAAGTCTGTGGAAACAGCTCTCAGACCTGGTCGCCCCCTCCCCCTTCTGCCATTGATGAGGCATCTGTCCGTCAAGTTGAGGCTGCCATTTTGGAAGATCGGCGTATTACTATTCGCCAAATAGCCTAAGATGTCAAGATTAGTACAGGGTCCGTGGAAACTATCATTCATGACCATTTGCATATGCATAAGGTGTCTGCCAGATGGATTCCCAGGTTGCTCACACCATTCCAGAAGCGAAAATGTGTCAAGTGCTTGAGTATGAATTTGGAGATGTACCAAGAAGATGAGTCAAAGTTTTTCAAAAGACTGATTACATAGGATGAAACCTGGGTCCATTACTATGATCCAGAGACCAAAGTCCAGTCAATGCAGTGGAAGCACTTGGACTCACCACCTCCAAAGAAGGCAAGGGTGCAGCCCTCCACTGGCAAGGTCATGCTCACAGTCTTCTGGGACCAGGACTGAATAGTGATGACAAATTTCCTGGCAAAGGGTACCACAATTACAGGAGCCTATTATGCTTCACTTTTGAGGAAATTAAGGGAAGCTATGAAAATCAAGAGGCGGGGCAAGATCAGCAAAGGTACCCTCCTCCTGCAGGACAATGCTCGGGTCCACAACTCACATGTCGCCAGATCAGAAGCACGGGCGTGTGGTTATGAAATCCTTCCCCATCCTCCCTACTCTCCTGACCTTGCACCCTCTGACTTTCACCTCTTCCAGCCATGAAGTTGTTTTTGAAAGGAAAGCGTTTCCCAGATGATGCAGCCTTGATTTCTGCAGTCATGTCGTGGTTGGAGGACCAACTTGGGGTGTTCTACAAAAACGGTCTCCAGAGCTGCATCAAACGATGGGAGACATGTATAACTCTGGGTGGTTCCTATATAGAAAAAGACTAATAACTGTGTCAAGTTTCGTTGCTCTACTACTATGGGAAGTGGGTCAGGGGCATTACTTATTGCACGCCCCTCGTAATTGATCGTTGTCAGCAGACTTGAAGAGATGAAGAATGACATGAAGTATGATAAAGCATTTGAAGTGGTTTTAAAGGGCGTTTTTCGCTCTATCTAATCGTTTTAATGAAAATTGTTTTAATTAAAATCGTTTTAATTAAAATCGTTTTCATTAAAATCGTTTTAATTAAAATCATCTTAAAGCAATTATGTATTCATTTCAGAACATTAAATACAAGATGGAAAAAAAAGCAAATTCATACAATTTTCTTATTTTAATTCAAGCTAGGCCAAAAAGCTGCTGAAACAGCTCGCAATATTAATGAAGTGTTTGGCCCAGGAACCACTACTTAATGCACAGTACAATAGTGGTTTAAGAAATTTTGTGGCAGCGACGAGAGTTTTGAAGATGATGAGTGTAGTGGTCGGCCATCGAATGTTGACAACAATATTTCCTAAAGTTCATACATTAGTTGACTTGGTTTCGGTTGTGGATTGCGTACAAAATGGCCTGTTAAGACTCAGCTCGTATCTTTGAATTGTAGCCATGTTCCTTTTTTGCTGAAACTTCTTGATCTTTCTTTTTCATCAAATTTTTCCTGGAGTTTATATATTAAATCCCTTGCTCTTTCTTCTAATGCAGTTTTTTTTGCTTCAAATGCTTTATCATACTTCATGCTATTCTTCTTCAAGTCTTTTATCAGATCTTGTATGGAGTACTGCTATTATGGTTTAATTTGAGGGTTCATTTGAGGGTTCTGTATAAGGTTCAAATGTGTATCTGTAATTTGGTTGGACATGGCCTTTCTTATTCTCTGCCCCCCTCCTCTCTCTCTCTCTCTCTCACACACACACACACACACACACACACACACACACACACTTATTTCTTTCTGTCATGAGTATCACATTTATACATTAATTCTGTATACTCATTATTCCGTAGGTAGCTATAACATATACTGACCGAACGGGTCACGGATAGTCTAGGATGTATATATTATAATACTAACCGTGAGTTAATCAACGTTTATTTTTCCTACAGCATTTTTCCTATATTAATATGAAATAAATGATAAAAAAAACCTTAGTTCTGCGTTTAAGTTATGTTTGAAAATAGATCTGTTGTAATTGTTCTAATTAGAGATAATTTATAATTAACTGAATAAGTCACTTATATCTCACTTAACTATTTAGGTAATTCTTTGAACCCTCTCATTCAATGTTGATTCAACCCCTCTCTAATATTTCTTAATATCTATATGAGTATATGAGTTGTTTGGAGGTATAGGATAGACTCACGGCAGAGTCACCACTTATAGGATGTGAGGTCGGTAGGATAACCAATTTTTATCAATTTTGTGAACCGTGGTTGCATGTGTCACAATCTATTGATGTCAAATGTAGGAGTGTATCCATGGGACCATTAAAGGTAAATTTAACGGGATTGCCGATTAATAGAAAGGTTTTATCAATCCACATCCTTACATAAAAACAATAAAATTGAATACCGGAAAAGTATTTCTACGCGAGAAAGCATAACATAGTTCTTTTTTTTTATGTGTGTGCGGTGGTCGCATCACAACGTTGTGTTCTTATGCATTCTTCATATGTGTGGGCATTGAAACGGTGATCACTATGCCGGAGATTTGTTCCAGCTGGGCATAGCGGTTGCTGCAGGGTTAAAATAATTAGCTCTTTCAGCTCTACATCCAGAAAAGAATTTTTCTCTTTATTTTGGATGGAGGATTTTAGATATTATTAGGTATAAAAAAAAAAAAAAAAAAAAAAAAACATGTACATATAGCCAATAATAGGCCTTGTATTTTTCAAACGCATTCAGCAAAGAAAAATGAAAATTTAAACCTACAAAAAGAATGAAAAATAAGATGTCATCGGGAAATTTAGACAGAAAATTAAAATTAAGTACTTTACAATGCTTGATAAACAAAGAATTCAAGAAAATCAAACTTACCTTTTACAAGAGATTCTGACACTATTTTGGGTTCAGCTTTTGGTCAGCATATATGTGGGCGAGTGAAAATGATAATCTCCTTTGTCGTTTAACCATCGCTCAGTGTTTAAATATCTTAGCAGGAAGGGACGGGGCACTTTTAGTGGAATTACAGACTTATTATTTTTTGTTATGCAAAAACGATGTCTTAACAGATATGTCATTGTCACAGTTATGAAGTTTCAAATAAAATCAAGTGGAATAAAATCAGATTATGAAACAGATCAAATTCTCTTAAATATTTCCTCAAAACATTCACTAAAAGGCAATTATTACTTTATTCTTTTGCAATCGGTTCTAAATTTGAGTATATTGAAGTAATTGGCTCCAAAAATAACTACCAAATTTTATAGACTAGTTTTGTCTGTTTGTGATAGTGCTTACAGAACAAATTAATTATAATTAACTTGTTTTCTGGGTAGGGGGCAGATTATTTACAACTATTAATTGTTTTCTGATTTTTGTGGATTTTTATTTTATTTTACAAATATTAATTTGTTTTGGATTTTCTTATATTTTTTTTATTTTACAAATATTAATTTGTTTTTGGATTTTCTTATATTTTTTTATTTTACAAATATTAATTTGTTTTCTGATTTTTGTGGATTTTATTTTACAATTATTAAGTGTTTTCTGATTTTTGTGTTTTTTATTTTATTTTATATTTTACAAATATTAATTTGTTTTTTGATTTGCTTATAGTTTTTTATTTTACAAACATTAATTTGTTTTCAGATTTTCTTGGATTTCTTTTTTTATTTTACAAATATTAATTTGTTTCGGATTTTCTTAGATTTCTTTTTTACTTTATAAATATTAATTTGTTTTTTTTTAATTTTTTTGGAGTTCTTTTTTATTTAACGAATATTAATTTGTTTTTTTTATTTTTAAATTTCAGTATTTACCGTGTAGTGTTCTTTGCATGGTTTTGTATGAAAGACAATTTCTTTAGAATTATTTTATATTGGATACACTATTATTATGATGTTAGATTTGTAATATATTTCAATTTCATTTTAATAAACATTTTTTGATTTAATAGTTCTTTCTTACAAAAGAAAGCATACCTTACCACCAATCCCAAGTTTACATAGCAGCAAATGAATATTTGTGAAACAATTTAATATTTATTTGCAAAATAATTCGTAAAAATCAGAAAACAAATTAATATTTATAAAATAAAAATAAATAAATCCATAAAAATTAATGTTTGCGCAGATTTGTACACTGGATTAATTTAGTCTGTCATCACCGTGAAAAACAGGCAAAACTAATTGATAAAATTTAGCAGTCATCTTGGGAGCTAACCGCTTTAATATACCTCTAAATTCATTTAGTTTATTCTTTACGATTTCTACACGCATACTACTTTCTTGATGCAATAATGAATTCCAAAAACATTTTATTCTATTAGAAAAAGAAAACAAAATTGATTGAAAATGCAAATTCCTACTTTAGCTAACAAATTCATTCTGACCTCATTAAAAACTATTTTCATATAAGAATAACACCAATGCCATGCACACACATAGTAAGTAGAAAGAAAAACAAATTTGTTTAGGACAACAGCAAAACCAGGTCATAAAATCAGCTGTTCCAAAGAAACAGTTGATTATATAACATAGAAGTTATCTATACTCCTATAATTTTTTTTGTATATTTATATTCATATTAAAAACGCTTTCTTCTATTTATTTAAAAAGAAAATACAGTTTTGTAATATATGGGTCGTAGAATTGCATTCATCTGCAAAAGATCTAGCTAATTTGCATATTCTTTTAAATATTCATTTTAATTAATTCCCTATTAGAAAGTACTTAAATATAAAAATAAATCGGCAGACCGTAAAATTGTTACTCGATTCAGAAAGTGATATCTCTGTAATAAATGAACAAACTTGGAAAAATAGGTTTTCCACGGTTAATGAACACAGAAAAGATTGCCAGAGGGTGCATCAGGTACAAGATTAAAGTTCAGAGGAGAACTAAATTGTAACATTTCGTTCATGGGGAAAAACTCATAAATCGAAATGTACTTTCTCGTTCAGAAAATCTTTTTGGTCTAGACTGGATTGTACTGTTTAAGTTATGGGAATTAATGATTACTTCCTTCAGTAACAAAGTTAAAGTCATAGAGAAAAATAAGTCGAAGCAAACATGTTTTATTTTTACCAAATGAAAATGGTATATTGTATGGCGATGAATATCAGGATCATCCAGAGTGAGAGCAGGCGTTTCGTAGGGTTAGGAATCTTGCATCCCTGTGGTAGGGTGACATGCCTCAGGTTGATCTGAATCATACAGATGGGCTCTGATGCTAGAAACTGGTAGCTAAACATTGACGGGGTATTGTACATCGACAAGTGTTGGGACTGATAGCTGGACATCAGTGGACACTGTGACGGGACACCGGACGATGCCGGGTGTCCCCGTTCAGCTAGGTGAAGATAAGAATGCTTATGGCCGGGGGGGGGGGGCGTGCTGATACTGTGTCAAAGATTAAGACAAGCGTTTATGAGATCCTCGGGAGACATATCTGTTTTAATGGCGGAAAAAAAAGGAGATTATTTTTATAGTTGGATCTGGCGAGACTGAGTTTTAACTAACGTAATTGATTCAGACAGTCTTGAGAATTGGGTTCCAAAATGTCTGCTTGGAGTCGGGGACCCGTGGTGCTTTAACTCAGAGACCACCAAGCTAGTTTGACAGATATGTTCGCAAAACAATAGAGAAAAGGAAAAGAATAAGAAAATAGGGGGGATAGAGAAAGAAACTCACAAGAGAAGAAAGAGGGGGGGAATAGAAGATAATGGAGAAAAGGAAGGAAGATGTTTGATATAAACAACGATTGTCTACTCGAAAAAAGGAGATATAGAAGGGTTTTTGGCAGTCTTTGGCTAGCGAGCGAAGCGTACACATCGGCTCTCGCCCCGCCTGGAGTGAGAGGCAGGGGCAGAAATATCAGTAAGGACGAACTTAAAAAGATCTTGTTCTTAGCTAGAGAATTAACCTGATATCTCAAGTATACAACCTGCATCACGAAGCGCGGATAACGAAAACACGACGTTAAACAAATGTAGAATGATTGCAAATAATTATTTTATTTGGTTTAAACGAAAATGACCTCAGAGTTTTTTCTTTGTTTTTCGATTGCCGGCATAAGTGAAGATGCAGTTTATTTCAGGTATGCCCTGACGCCAGACGACGAAGACGCAGACATAAAACTAGAGTGACGGCCGAAGAAGACAATGTTGCCACACGGACTTGGGGTCATGCACGTTTAACGTGTCTGGAGCAGCGGAGGCATGTTTTCCAGGGACCAGTACGAGTTTGGTCACGCTGGAGGGGTCCACCACTGGACGACGCAGGCCCGGGACATCGTTCTCGTTACAACGTGATGCACGCGTGACGCGTCCGTTACAGCGTGGTGCCGATGACTTAGGACCATCACATCTGGAATGTGCACGAACGAGTTGCCACGAACACAGTTTGAAGCGTTTGGAACTCAGTTCTCTTGAAAAAAAAAATATATATAAAGGAAATGGAAAATAGCACGGAAAAATGTTTAGAAAAAAAAGAGAAAGAAAAAAAAATAGGAGAAAAAGAACGATTGAAAAGAAAACTTATCGAAGAGAAAAGAAAGACTGACATTGAACGTACCGAAGGGAAAAGAAAGAGTGAAATTGAACTTTGAGGGCATAAATAGCCGTCAGAATGCAGAAAAAAAATGTGCAGCGAGACAGGGAGTGGAGATATGGAAAGAAAGGAAGCAGACGAGAAAGGTAGGGGCAGATTTTTATTGGTTCCTATTTGCTTCGCCCAGATTTTTTTTTTAGGCGCTGTTGTCAGGGTGCTTTTCGTTGGTTACGTATTCTGTAAAGATTTTTTTTTTTTTCTTAATATTGCAAAGTATTGTTGATTTTTTTTTTGTCACCCCCAAAGAAAAAAAGTGAAAATGAAATATGTATTTGTTTAAACGGGTTGATACGTTATTGTATTGGGGTATTAAGAACAGTCGCGCATATGTTATCACTGATATGAGAGAGAGAGAGAGAGAGAGAGAGAGAGAGAGAGAGAGAGAGAGAGAGAGAAACCGGCAGTCGGGCAGTACCGATGCCATTCTAAGACCGTTAAATAGACGGTGGGTGGGAGAATTTTATTAAAACTAGAGAAAAGAAAGAGAAAGAAAAAAAAATTTAATTTGTTGACAATTAATTCCATTATTGAAATTTAGTTTTAAGTGTTTAAACTGCCGTATAGGAGTAGATTTGATCCAAGTATGTAGGTATGTGCAGGCGTGTGCGTGTGTATGCGCGTGTACGGGTGTATAGGTGTGGTTACCTAGATAGATAAATAAATAAAGAAATAAAAGGGAGGAAGAAAGAAAGAAAAAAAAAAAAAAGAAGAGACGCCATTTAGAGGCATATCAAACGGGTAGCAATAAAAACCAGACAACCCCTGATCATAAAGATGAGAATAGCCACGGTTAGGCACGCGTAGAGGCCAAGGAAAAGAAAGGAAGATAAGAAACAAAAAAAGGGGGAAAATAAAAAAAGAAGAGACGCTAATTAGAAACATATCAAACGGGTAGAAAAAAACAAACAAAAAAAAAAAACAAGATAGACAAGCAAACAGAGGAAGTCATAAATTATGAGACACGCGCCAGATGAAGGGAGAGAGGCGAACAGAATAAAACAGAATTGTAGCACCCTATTTTTATTGATTGATGTATATCCTGAATCGTTTATTTTTGAAAATCTATTCTTGCCCTAGTCAGGTATTCAAATCTTAAATTAGTCATTAAAAAAAATAAAAATAAATAAATAAAAATAAAATAATAATAATGATAATTATTATTGTAGTTAAGAAGAAGAAAAAAAAACAGCTTAATGATTGAGGGATGTCCTGTGTTTAAGGGTTTCTATTGGTCGCTCCGCGGCGAACTCCATTGCTCTTACGAAAAAAAATGGGCTTTAAGACATCTTAGTACCGAAGGGAACGGGTGGTTGGAAGACGTAAACCCAGTGCACGGTTTGCAAAATTATCAAAGGATGTGGCACGAGAAAACATAGTGTGAGGTTGTTGGAAAGTGTGCTGGTCGCGTGGGACGGCGTAAGTCCAGTGATGAAAAAAAAGGGGACCTGTGATTGTCAGGTATGGTAACACGAGGAAACATATTGTGAGATTATTGGAAAATATACTGGTCGCATAAGACGGCGTAAGTCCAGTGATGGGACACGAAAAAGGACCTGTGATTGTCAGGTGTGTTATACTAGGAGAAGGTAATTACTCCGTCAATTTTTTTTTTTTTCTGCCTCGTTGGAGGGCGAGGCTGAGTACCCTCCCTGGTATTCGAAGCAGTATACCAGCCGACCAGGAGCCTGGCGGAAAAGAAAATGCTTCACAAAGGGGGCATGGAGTTATTGTTCGCTGACGGCTGGGTGAGCACAGGATGCCTAGAAACGTTTGTTGTTACCAGTGAGAGTGAGAGAAGTAATAATCTAATTGATGGTAGTGTTAAATCATTGAAACTGTCGAGTAGAATATCTTAAAGAAACTAACGGTGCTGATATTGTGCTGTTTTGGAAAAGAGAAATTTAGAAATGCTCAGTCGAGAAGGATTTCTCCTTCACGGGACGGGGATTGAATACTGTTAGTGTAGCGTTGAAACAGTTGTTGCACTTGGTCTCTGACCAAAATGGCGCTGCTGGGACAAATTATGGGACTGAAGGGCAGGATTGCCTCGGTCGGGGAGGATCTCTCCTTCACTGGATGAGAATAGTGCATGTTGGGTGTGGCGTTAGGGCAGATGCTGTACCTTGTTCCGAGTGAGAGAATGCCTATGGGACAAGTGAAGGTAAAAAAAAAAAAAAAAAAGCTTGGGTATCGTAGAGTTTAATGAAAGCTGTACAGGAAAGTGCAACGTTGTGTAAGTATGGTTTGGAAAACGTATTAGCTGTGGAGGAAACTTAGTCTCCTTGCACCGGGGTACTTAGGAGAAACGATATGCACCCTCCCCAGCTGGCACACCTATGTTGTTTTATATTTGGGACCATGGGGAAGAAATTGAGATGAAAGATTTTGTTGCTGTCGGTTGGATCGATGCACTAGAAATGTACGTGTGTGTGTATCTGGTTGGTGTGCCTGGAAACTTTTGTTGATCTCGTAGGAGAAAGAATTAATTGTATTGGGAATTCTGTATTGTATTGTATTTGGGAAATTCTGGGAAAAAGAAAAAAAAAGAAACAGTTTAGTTGAGGACGGACTAGATTGGGAAAGGAAGGGGAGTGTCAGAAAAAAAAAGAAAAAAGAAGAAAAAAGAAAAATGGATATGTGGATAGGATTTGTTCAATGAGGTGTGAGAAAAAAAAATCTGGGGAGTGTTTTTTAATTTGCAGATAGCTGGATAAGGATGTGAGGGGGTCAATGATGAAGAGACCTCCCCAGTGTTAAGTGTAGGGAGAAATCAGGTGACCGTAAACCACTGACGGCAGCGCGCCTGGGCGGGGCAGGGATACCAATGAGTGCCCTCCACCAAAACCTGGATAGGGTGCATGGGCTGCAACTATCGACAAAACCCAAGGTTGCAGCACAGTCAATCCCTAAGCCATTATTAAAAAAAAAAAAAAGAAAAAAAAAGAATAGAAGAAAAAAACAAATATAAAAAGTGCAAATATTTTTCTGATTGTTTTATGAATTATGAGAAAGAGAAAATGAACAAGTAGTTAAAGGGTATATGAGCCCTCTTTTGATAGTGAACTGAGCATGGTTAGCTTTCCTCAGTTGCATGCACATAGATTAAGGCATAGAGAAGGACCGAATATTGAAAAAAAAAAAATGAAAAGAAAAGAGAAACTGTTTTGCATGTACATGGGTTAGTCACCTTAAAAGGACTAGTAGAGAAAAAAAAAATGAGAGTTTAACAATCGAAAAAAAAATATATGCATGTATACAATCTCATACACCGGGACAAGCAGAACCATTAGAGCGGAACATTTTTGCATACCAACCGGACCATTGATACAGGAACATTTTTGCATGCCGAATGGACAATTTTTGTTAGTTGTTGTTAATTGACCTAGACTGTAGAATTACTAGTTTCGGATCCGGCTTCTGATGCAGGTCGCGTATATGCCAATTATGGCTAATTGACAGGTGTAAGGGGAGGGCAGATGTGACGGGACACCGGACGATGCCGGGTGTCCCGTTCAGCTAGGTGAAGATAAGAATGCTTATAGCCGGGGGGGGGGGGGGCGTGCTGATACTGTGTCAAAGATTAAGACAAGCGTTTATGAGATCCTCGGGAGACATATCTGTTTTAATGGCGGAAAAAAAAGGAGATTATTTTTATAGTTGGATCTGGCGAGAATGAGTTTTAACTAACGTAATTGATTCGGACAGTCTTGAGAATTGGGTTCCAAAATGTCTACTCGGAGTCGGGGACCCATGGTGCTTTAACTCAGAGACCACCAAGCTAGTTTGACAGATATGTTCACAAAACAATAGAGAAATAAGAAAATAGAGGGATAGAAAAAGAAATTCACAAGAGAAGAAAGAGGGGGGAATAGAAGATAATGGAGAAAAGCAAGGAAGATGCTTTTGATATAAACAACGATTGTCTACTCGGAAAAAGGAGAGTTAGAAGGGTTTTGGCAGTCTTTGGTCAGCGAGCGAAGCGTACACATCGGCTCTCGCCCCGCCTGGGGTGAGAGGCAGGGGCAGAAATCTCAATAAGGACGAACTTGAAAAGAACTTGTTCTTAGCTAGAGAATTAACCTGATATCTCAAATATACAACCTGCATCACGAAGCACGGATAATGAAAACACGACTTTAAACAAATGTAGAATGATTGCAAATAATTATTTTATTTGGTTTAAACGAAAATGACCTCAGAGTTTTTTCTTTGTTTTTCGATTGCCGGCATAAGTGAAGATGCAGTTTATTTCAGGTATGCCCTGACGCCAGACGACGAAGACGCAGACATAAAACCAGAGTGACGGCCGAAGAGGACAATGTTACCACACGGACTTGGGGTCATGCACGTTTAACGTGCCTTGAGCAGCGGAGGTATGTTTTCCAGGGACCAGTACGAGTCTGGTCACGCTGGAGGGGTCCACCACTAGACGACGCATGCCCGGGACATCGTTCTCGTTACAACGTGATGCGTGTGAGATGTCCCGTTACAGACACTGAAAACTGATACCTTGTTAGTGGGCACTGAAAACTGATAGCTGGACTTCAGTGGACATTGAAACGGGTAGCTGGACGTCAGTGAGCACTGGAAAGGGTAGCCAAATACCAGTGAGCACTGGAAACAGGTAGCTGGACGTCAGTGGATACTGGAACGAGAAAGAAGCAGAACATTGATTAAAGTCATGCATTCTGATTCATGCAGAGGTTTTCTCACCATTCAGACCAGCCCTCATAATCACAATTCTTCATTTAATTTTTTATCAGCAACTATTTTAATTAACCATCACTGCAGTGTGTGTGTGTGTGTGTGTGTGTGTGTGTGTGTGTGTGTGTGTGTGTGTGTGTGTGGTCCTTTCAACTTTCTTGAAAACAATTCACCTACTTGATTTGCTTAAGAATTTGCCTAGTAACGTTAACAGTGCCCATAACTCATTATGCCAATAATTTGTGTCTGAATAACAGTCCGCTATTGTTTATCCTTGGTTTGATGACATCAGTCAAGGATCTAATGTTCCTGGTTTGGACACGGCTCTTATGACAGGACCACCTTGCCTAAACAAGAGCCATTATTCCATCACCAATCCTTGAAAGTGATTTTACTACCAAAGAATAAACTTTCACAAATCGTTGCCAAATTCCATTCCTCAAGTGACAATATTTCTCTCCTTCTTTTTATGATCAACAAGGCCACTTTGAGGAAGAAACAAGACATTTCGCTATGAATCATGTGGGGGTATGATTTCTATGAGTTTCTATTTTCTCTTTCCTTTCCATTTCTCTTTCTTCCTTTTCTTTCCTTTCTTTTCCACGGTGTAAATTTCGACATTTGTCTCTATCGCATATCAACCCCTTTTTTTTAACTTGCCAATATCGGCACATTAGTTTTTATTTGTCTCTGCTTCACCATCAAATGAGAACTTTATGGCCTGCATGCTCATAATTAAAGCATATTTTATCCTTAAAGAAACATGCTTTCCACCACATGCATTGCATATAAGATTTTTTCTTTATTAGGATTCAGATTTTGCCTTACAGTTTGTATCTGCGATATGCTTTTCTTTTCAATATGATTATTATCTTTTTAATATGATTATTATCTTTTCAATATGATTATTATCTTTTTAATATGATTATTATCTTTTCAATATGATTGTTATCTTTTTAATATGATTATTATCTTTTCAATATGATTATTATCTTTTTAATATGATTATTATCTTTTCAATATGATTATTATCTTTTTAATATGATTATTATCTTTTCAATATGATTATTATCTTTTTAATATGATTATTATCTTTTTAATATTTATTAGATGCTTGCATTCGTCTGTTACTTTTTACAGCATAACTTTTGGGTCCTGTTCCATAATACTAAGAATTCTTGATCTCATTTCTTCATCCTTCAGTGTCATTAGACCTTGGATAAAAATTAGATATTTAAACATGTCGCCTAATAATTTAAATGCCTCAAACTGTGTGTTAATCAATCATACCTGTATATATGACAAAACCATCATCCTCCTATTTTACGATATATAAACATTTGTATCGTGTATGAAGCAAACTATCTTTTTTATCAAAAAGTTTTGACAAAATTTCTATTGTTTCACTAAATGATATAATCCTCGTTTTTTTTTTTTGTTTTTTGAAAGGATTAAATTCGCGTAGTTAGTATTTTTTTTCTGTTCCCAACTTTTTGTAACAATAGTGTGATTGTTTTCGTTATCAAGACTATTGCTTGCATCTTTTCATAAATATTATTTCAAACCTATAAAAATAAGTTGGAAACCTTGAACCAAGATCCAGGTTGCATTTAAATTCCAAGAGTGAATTTGAAATTCCTTCAATTGAAAAATTCTCGAATCTGGTGATTTTGTGGTCTTAGATAATATGTCTTCCAAAAGCGATTTATTTTCTTTTGCCTGTTGTTTGAATAACTTTTCAAACATCTCCTGTTGTTAGAATTGCTTTGTTGTTCCAATTATTGTTGTTGTTGTTGTTGGAATTGTTTTTGTTATTCCAATTGTTGTTGTTATTTATGTTGGAATTGCTTTTTTAAAGTGGCTTGTAGCACTTTAGTTAATTTCAAAACCTGTTTCATT
Organism: Euprymna scolopes; assembly: GCF_053919585.1. Lineage (NCBI taxonomy): Eukaryota > Metazoa > Mollusca > Cephalopoda > Sepiida > Sepiolidae > Euprymna > Euprymna scolopes. Next base: position 105,357,940 of record NC_136488.1, read on the forward strand.
TTTTTAATGTATCCATGAAAAAATTTTTTCTCCTATTTATGTACATAATAACTTTTCTAAGTACAAACCACAGGAAGAGGTAAGTTCATTTTTTATATAAAAACTGAATGAAAAATATTTTTTATATAAAAATTGAATGAAAAATATTTTTTATATAAAAATTGAATGAAAAATATTTTATATAAAAACTGAATGAAAAATATTTTTTATATAAAAATTGAATGAAAAATATTTTTTATATAAAAATTGAATGAAACATATTTTTATATAAAAATTGAATGAAAAATATTTTTATATAAAAATTGAATGAAAAATATTTTTTATATAAAAATTGAATGAAAAATATTTTTATATAAAAACTGAATGAAAAATATTTTTTATATAAAAATTGAATGAAAAATATTTTTATATAAAAATCGAATGAAAAATATTTTTTATATAAAAATTGAATGAAAAATATTTTTATATAAAAATTGAATGAAAAATATTTTATATACATTCCTTGTTAAGTTAAAAAACTGAAGAGACAAAAAAGTTTACTCATTTTCTGTAAGTAGCGATAAGTCTTTTTAACATTCTCCATTAGTTTTTAGTTTTTTTTCAACTTGTGAGATCGTTTTAATTAGATCGTCATTAGACTTATTTTTTCTAAACTTGTGAGTTCCTTTCAAATCCTAAGTTGTCACTGATATGTCCCATAAAAGGTATATATATCGTTTAAAATAGTCGATCAGTTTTACTTTGGTTCAACTAATAATCTGGTAAGTTGCTGCAGGTATTTTTAGCATGAGACTTGTGGACCTTTCAACATCTCTCCTCCGGTGGCTCCACCAGTCAGTACTTATGGCTTAACTAGCCAATCACAATCTTGCAAGGAGGAAAGATCCGGATGTACTCATATTCATCACCTGAAAAACTAACTAATGATAAGTGTTATATTCCGATACAGAAAACAATTTCAAATGGAAAGCTATGTCAATATTATGCCCTTGAAAGCTCTTTATAACACTGCAAAAAAAATAGAAAATTAGAAAACATTTATTATTTGATATCTAATCCATGTTATATTAAAATTTCACCAAAACTGAAAGCATCTGGATTTCCGTGAAGAGCTTTCATACCTGCTTTATCCCCTTCACATAAAATGAAAATTATACTAAATTTATCTCACATTTGAACCCCTTACGACCAATAGTTGTGTTCCTAAATTTATAATGATCAGTCAATTAGTTTAGAAGTAGATCGTGTACATACAAATATATAAGCATACCTATCTTTATTATTGTCAATAATCCTACATATCCCAGAAGACAAGAAAAGGTTTAAGGCTCAAAAAATCATACTAATCTCACATGGATAAAGTACTAAGTATTAATCAGTTTTAAACTTCAGTTTCCTTCAAAGTTCAATCCTCAGTATAGGCGATACTAATTGAAAATAAAATAAAAATCACTTAAGACTTTCACCTGGTCCTGGTCGATGAAACAAGAACACTCTATTCGGGATCAATTAAACAGTTCAGTTTGAAATTCCAAAGCGATTTCTGAGTTCAACATAAATTTTGATAAGAAGCACCTGAAGAATTGAGAATAACATCCAAGATGAGAACAGTAGTCAGAATAAAACATTTTTTTAATTTACATAACAATAATTATTACTTTTGATGAAATTTGTACCACGTTGAACACAGGTTTTTGTCAGTTCATAAAAGTTAAGCAGTCTTAAGTCTGATCACCATTTAGATACAGGACTGTGGAGTAGTAGTCAGAATCGTATAGTTACAGTAACAAGCAATTAAAAAGTCATTGGAATCCGTGTCAAACTCGCTGGAATTATATCAATACCGGCACTAGTTAAATGTGCATTTTATAATGGCTCCTGTTTATTGATTTTTGGTGTAAACCAGTTTTACCGATAATAAACCGACTATGTATAGGCTTTATACGATTTGTAGATTTTAATTAGATAAAAAGGAGTCAGAGATGCCAAAATAAAGGAATCAAAGTCAAAGGCTTTGTGTTTTGACTCCCCGCCTTGTCTTGTCAGAAAGGAAATGATAAAAGACCAACTCAAACTTGGAGTGAATGGATAGACTTTGTAGGTTGTGGCGAATTACAAGAATAAAGAATACCTTTAGGAGATTTAGGTTTTATTCGACTAGAAGAACACACAATACATATACAAGATGGCGACTCGGTATATCAAATAAAGGGAGACAATTTCCTAGAAAGGGGCAGACTACTCTCAAGTGATTATTATTTTACCACAATCAAAAAGAAGTAAGGTGCAATGCAATGTCATTAAAATTACTAAACAAATGAATTGGTGTCTTTACAAGTCTAACCGATTAGAGGGGTTTATGACGTGAGTGGAACGACACAGGATTTGTGGGCTAGTTTTGTGTTTTTTCACAGTCGTTCACAGTTCTTTTAGGGGTGGTTCATGATTCTCCTTAGAGGACTAACTTCCTGGCTGAGCTGGTGTTGGCAAATCCACAGTAATGTGCATTTCCTGATCATTGTCTCTAGGGGGTAGACTTCCAGGCTGGGTTAATGTAGGTACATCCCTGGGAATATTCTCTTGTTGTGATTTATTATGGCCTCTGCCCTTGGGGGCTAGATGCTTAAGTAAAACAGTTACCTCACTACCATCTGATTTTCTAATATGGGCATATTGTGGATTTGCTTCTATCAGTTCGACCTCATTGATCAGTGGTTCATGTTTGTTGTTCCTGGGGTACCGTTTCATCAGTACTTTCACAGGGTGACTTAGCCAAACAGGTAAGGTGATCTCAGTGGTTGAGTGTCTGTTAAATTTGAATAGTCGTTCATGTGGTGTAGCGTTGGTTGATGTACACAGCAATGAATGACTAGCATGCAAAGCTTCAGCCAGGACTTCTTCCCAGCGTGACTCTGGTAGACCTTTAGTTTTTAAAGCTAGAAGGATTGACTGCCAGATAATGCCATTGTACCTTTCCACTTGGCCATTGCCTTCCGGATTATATGGAGTTGTTCTACTTGTGACAACTCCATGATTGTGTAGTAAAGTTCTTGTTTCTTGGGAAAAGAATGAAGATCCTCTGTCGCTGTGTATGTATGCCGGCATGCCAAAGATAGAGAATAGATTGGATAGGCAGCTGTTGACAGTTTTGGCTTCCATGTTTGAGCAGGTATAAGCAAAGGTAAACCTGGAAAATTCATCTCCAAGGGTTAGTAAATATCTGTTCCGAGATGAAGAAGGTAGTGGTCCCTTAAAGTCAATGCTTAGGCGATCAAATGGCTGAGTTGCTTTGTGGAAATTCGGTTTGATAATGTTGCATGTTTGGCAATTAGCTGTCACTGCGTGGATTTCTTCAACTAAGTATGGCAAGTTTCTACTTTGAATAAAGTGTGTCATTCTGGTTACACCTGGGTGACATAAGGATTTGTGTAATGCTAACAGTTTGTTGTCCATAAGTATAGCACAACTTGTTCACGTGAGAATGTCTGCTGCCACATTCTCTTTTCCCTCTTGGTACTGGATGTCAAAACTAAAAGATGCAAGATTGATTCTCCAGTGCAGTATCTTTTCATTTTTTATTTTGCCATGATTTTGTGTATCAAACATGAATCGGACAGATTTTTGGTCTGTTTTTAGAATGAAGTGCCTACCAATTAAGAAGTGTCTCCATTTCTCGACAGCATCAACTATTGCAAGAGCCTTTCTCTACTGATGCATAGTTTAATTCACTGCCTTGTAAAGATTTTGAGTGAAAGGCAACTGGTCGATTGTTCTTACTAAGTACGGTGGATATAGATTTGTGGGATGCATCGGTTTCCACGGCAAACATTAGATCATCGCTAATTACAGTTCGGCTGGTATTTATTATGGTCAGTTTTCAGTGTCTGGAAGGATGTTAAAGCCTCGCCTTATAATGGAAAGATTTTTGTGGATTTCAGATTTTTAATTTTGTCCAAAAACCTACTTATCAATTTTGCATAATATGTAAACATTCCAACCACACATTCCAACGACTTTGTATTTTGGGGTGCTGGTAATTCTACAAGTATGTGTAGACGTTCTGGGTCAGGCTTGATGGTTCCCTCAGATATCCGGTATCCCAACTGATCAATTGTTTGGATAGAGAATTTCCACTTCTCCTCATTGTAGGTCCAGTTATCCAGTCTGGCAGCCCTATGAAAATGCTGAAGATTGATCTTGTGTTTTCCAAGGTAGTGCCACAGATGATCAAATTGTCAACATATGCATAAGTTTCCTGTAAATAATGTTTTCCAATGAATTCATCCATTTTCCTTTGGAAACAAGCAGTCCCATTAGTCACTCCAAAAGGCATCCTAGTAAACTGGTACAGTTGACCCCCAGACTGGAAAGCAGTATAAGGCCTGTCATTGGGATGTAAGGGGATTTGGTGGTATGCACTTTTCAGATCTATTGTACTGAAGTATTTATACTGTGCAAGTTGGTTCACAGTGCTTACAATGTTGGCCATGGGGTATGCATCTAGCAGTGTATATTTATTGACTGTTTGCAAATAGTCAATAACCATTCTTTTTTTATGGTTACCATCCTCTTTCACGACCAATGGTTGTGCCCTCCATAATATAATCCCCTCCTTCAATAACCGTTGTGTCTCTGAGTCAATGAACTGCTGGTCTGGCTTTGAGAATCTACACGGTTTGGTTGCAATAGATTTGCAATTTTGGGATAAGTTAGCAAATAGGGTTGGAGGTTCAACATTGATAGTCGTGAGGGAACAGAATGTTAATGTTGGTTTGCTGCCACCATATTTGATGACAACACTTTCATGTTGTTCTTGGAAATCAGTACCAAGGATCACATCAGTACACAAATCATTAATTACATTTAAATTAAATTTCCTGTACTCACATCCAAGAAGGCTGAAGTCCACAACACAATATCCTGTAATTTTTGTGGTCTGTGCTCCTGCAGTCATGCGAATTGATCCTGTGTTGCTTCAGCTTAAATCTTTTGGCAACATTGTGGCTTATAAAGCTTCTATCAGTACTTCCACTGTCGATTAAGGCTTTCAGTTCATGTCCTTTCAGAAACAAATTAGTGGATACTTTAAACCCCGACTCAGTAGCAGCAGAAAAGATGGCTGAAAGTGCAGGGCCGTTACTATTTGATATTGACTGAATAGCATCGACAATTGCAGCTGAATGAATGCTGGAATTGCCTGAATGGCACAATTTTGAAAAATGTCCGATTTTTTAACATTTATGGCAAGTTACTTGCCTTGCTGGACACTTACTTTGTGGGTGGCATAGATTGCCACAAAACCAGCATCGTGATTTTGTAGCAGCAAACGTGGTTTCCATAGATGTCCCCTCTTCTCTAGCAGCAGCAGTCATAGTAGGTGCGAAAGAATCTTGCTGGACAAAGGCATTCTTTTGAGCAAGATCAAGAGACCGAGCCTGACTGTAAAAGTTCTGTAGGTCTAGTGTTCTATTCTCCAATAGCCTCTGTCTAATAAGATTGGACTACAGACCATTGATGAATTCATCCCAAATAGTCTCTTCTTTATAAACTTTAGCTGTGACTGGTTTGTAGTTATAGTCTTTAGACGATTCGCGCAGGGTTTGTAGGAATTGGTTGATAGACTCATCCGGTTTCTGGCGCCGACTAGACAGGAGATGATATGCAAATATTTCGTTTGTAGGCTTAACGTAAACATTCTCCAGTGTCCGTATAGCCTCTTCATATGTGTTACAATGTTCTATGTAATCATACACAGTCCTGTCTATGTTGCCTAACAAGACATTCAATTTATCCAGCGGTAATCCAAGCATTTGAATAACGTCCAAGTAATTGTTGAATGTCCGGTACCAAAATTTCCACTCTTTAGCGGTGACTGGTGAATTAGCGTACTGGCTGAATTGTTCTGGTTTCAATACCTTTTCCATTTGGGTAAATTTGTTTTGAATAAGTTTTGAATGAGTTTTGAATAACTTCTAGTCGAATAAATTGTGGCGAATTACAAGAATAAAGAATACCTTTAGGAGATTTAGGTTTTATTCGACTAGAAGAACACATGATACATATACAAGATGACGACTTCCTAGAAAGGGGCAGACTACTCTCAAGTGATTATTATTTTACCACATGGGTCATAATCATTTGATTATATAAAACAAAGTCTGACTGGAAATGTAAAATGTTGGTTGGAAACCAAGTTCGTGTCATTTTTCAAATTTAATTTAAAAAATCTAATAAATTCTAACAACAATAATGTATTCTCTCTTCTTGTTTGCAGTTTCTTTGTAATGTACATCAAGATTTTCAATACCTCGTTGGTAGAAATAATAAATAAACAAAAAGAAAGTGTTCAAAAACTTTATTAACTTAATCAACTCGAGAAAAACAAGATTATAAAATGATTACAAAATAGAATTATTGAAAAAGATAAACGATTAAAAAAAAGAAAAAAAAAAGATGAAAAAAAGATAAAAAAAATCTGAAAACACAATCGATTCCAAAACTAAAAAGGATAGTGGGAACTTAGTTAACAACCCAATATATAGAAGGCGGCCACCAAGTTCGATAACTCTAACTTTAACATTGCTGGTGTCTTCTGGTGGCAAGTGTAAGTCAAAGTTCCAACAAAAGAAAAACAAACAAACAAACAAACAAAAACAAAATCGCTTATTAACACAAGTCTTTTAGAATTTTAGTAGAGGCTCCCATCTTTGCCAAACAGTTTGCAATCTGTCCCTGTCCCTTGATCCCTCCAATTTGGATTTCTTCCTTTACCAACATTTCCTTTACTCTGGCCACATCAACTCTCAAACGTCTGTCACTTGTAAGATTTAATGATTTTAAGGTCTCTACCAACGATGCATTGTCTGGTTTGCATAATACTTAAGGCAATTTGGGTAGTCTGAAGATTTTTTGCAGCGTGACAGCTATCAATACACCTGCATTAGCAGCTTCACTGAGTGGGCTCTTTGTTACTTGATCAAGTTTATTTGATGACCAGCAAATAGAGCCAGTCTTTTCATCTTACCATAAACAAAAATGATAAATCCACCCTGTGAGAAACCATCCTCCAAGTTGGCATACATAGCATCCGAATAGCAAACCTGAAAGATTTCCCAGCTGTGGAAACGATATGGAACCTGTCTTTGATTTTAGCTTTAATAGTGACTTGTTGACTTCAAAAGTAACTTCACTTTCGGAGATTTTCCGGTATTACTCATCCTACACACATCAAATGATACATCAGGTCAAGACTAGATAAATGCCCACATCATTTGACATCATTTAGTCTTTTTAAATCTGTCTTCTCTTCACTCAGCTCATCATTTTTCCTTAAGGATCTTCCTTTCTTTATATCTATTGGAGAAATTAATGACACATAATTGTTTTGGTTTATAATGATCCTATCTTCCATTTGTCTAATGCACAATCCCAGAAATTTGAAGGTTCCATGTTCATGCATTCCAACCTTGAATATTTTCTTTAATTCTGAAATCACATTTTTTTAAATAATCATTTCCACAAAATATAAAGTCATCTACATGCATTGCCAGAATACCCATCAAGTTCTCAAATAAATCATACCAAAGAATACGGTGCATTGTCATATGCATTTACCATTACTTTTAGTTTAGTTCATTCCTGAGTCTTGTACCATGAATGAGGGTGCATCATTCAATCCATAAATACATTTTTTAGCTTCCACAATTGTGACTCTGAACATGCCTCAGATAGTTGTCTGAGAAATACTTCTCTCTCTAGCATATCGCCTTGCAAAAATGATGAGGTGAAATCAAGGGTCTCCACCTGTCAATTTTTAATGGAGGCTGTTAACATTACAAGACACATCGCTTCACGGCTGCATGTTGGAGAGTCTGTTTTTAGGTTATGTGAATTTTCTTCATAGCCACATGCTACAAGATGAGCTTTCATTATCTTTTTGTTATCCTTAACTTTCTCTGTTATCACCCATCTTGTTTATATGCATTTTTGACCTATGCTAGGGAAACATTCATACACTTTATGAGTTTTTATGTTTTTTATTTCTTTCTCCTTTGCATCAATCACATCTTTTGCTTGTTCTTGTTCAGTTGTGAGGAAAACAACATGTTCTTCATGATTTATTTCTGTTACTTTAAAAAGTTCTCGCCATCAATCTTATCTCGATTGATACACACTGGACATTCATTTTCTGTCCCTGATTCTATATTTCACAAATGGCCATAATTTCCAGTTGATTTTGATTGTGTATTCATAATCTTTCGTTTTTTTTTCTACTCATTATTTCCAATAATTTTATATTCCATTGTTTTCCCTTTATTCGGTCTTGTAGTATTGTCTTTCAGTTTCTCCCTGTTACTATTAGAATTTTCATCATGTTGATCTTCGACTTCCTCTTCCAAGACTTCATTCATCTCATTTAAGGGAATTGTATTTTCTTTATTCCTAGGCATTCCAAGGTCTTTGTTCATCTTCATCAAGTGACATGGATACATCCTGTAGAATGCTCCTCCACATCGGATCAATACACATTGACCCTCTTTACCCAAAACTTTGGCAGGGCCATGCCATCCTTTATAGTTTTGTCTTTTATAATAAACTCTGTTCCCTGTCACAAATTGTTCATCTGCATAATGTCTTGTATTAAATCGCAGTGCTCTCCGAATTTTTTCACTTGATTCAGCTTCCATGAACTTTTTTCTGTCAATTAAGTGTAAAATCCAGCATTGGTTATGTCTGAATTCTTTTAAATCCACACATACAGTATCATTAAACCAATTTCCAAGAGCCAATCCCACCACCAGACGAAGAGGGGGTCTTCTAAGCCTTAAACAAACTGAACACAAACCACAAACATCTTTAATAAGAGGCAAAAACTCCTTATCCTTAAAGGACCTACTGCCTCTCACCAATGATACCAATTTCTCTTTTGACGCATGAGCAAACTGTTTATGTAGTTTCTCAGCCTTCATTTATTTCTCAATTCTAGAGCATTTTTTTAAAGCTTCACAATGTAACACAAAGTTTGGTGACTTTTCAGTCTGTAAAAGCATATTTGTCAATGGAAGACTATAATGTTCACAAGTCGTTTTTTGCAATTTAATATATCTGCCTAAAATCTTACAGCTGTCACTTTTAAAATCTAGTATCATGCCAGCAGTTTTCATTGATTTATGATTTAGTAACGAGAGTAAATCATTTTTGACAATGTCAGCCTCTATGTATGCTCTGACATCTTTTACATATATCCTAAAGTTACCAGAAATTTAACTGCTTTAATCGCTTTTACCTCCTCTCCATCACCAAAACAAAATGTCCTGTTGGATTTAAAAGTCTTTACTAACTGCTTATCTAGATCATTTAATAAAAAGTACATCAAACCAAAGTTCTTCACTAACAATTCTGCAACAAAATCTAACACTACCCAGTATCTCTTTTACCTTTTTATATTGGAATCATTTGTCAACATTCAATGACAGGACTCGGAATTAATTAAGAGCTATACATGATTTGAATCCATAACCATGTTAATATTTCTAGGACTAAAACCAGTACAGTCTCTGGCAAAATGCCTAATAGAACCACATTTGAAACAATGCATTGTCCTACCTTGTCTGTCTGTTGGATTTGTTTTGTTTCCTCTAGAATTTTTGTTCCTTTTTACTTCCGTTCCGATTGAAATCTACATTTTCAATTTCTTCCTTGATAGCAGGAACTGTTTTGCATTCCAATGAAGAAATATCAAAATTATTTTTTAAAAGTATCCTTCATTACTGCGTAAAGTTAAACTTCCACACGTTGTCCTCGCTAATTTTTCATTTTCTTCCGATACATTCATTGCATTTAAAACAAAAAATGCTTGAACTCCTTCCGGCAGAGAAATTCCTTATTTACATAATTTCTGGTACAAGACTTCATAACGCACAAAAAAGTCATTTATTTTTTATTCTAGCAGCTCTTTTGTAAGAGTAAAATTCCTTGAATGACATGTATGCCATCGTGTTTTCATCCCTTAAATATATCTCGTCCAACTTGTTTGTAATTATTTTTAATCTATCAGTTCGGCTGATATCTGTGATGTCTAAGTGTCAAATGCATTCTTGTATGTTTTGTGGCAATGTCAAAAATACTGCTGGACCCTGTTTTTCCTTAGGTAAATCCATAAAGATAGACCGTATAATTATGTCTTGTTTCCATTCGATGTACATTTCTTCACTCTGCAAAATAGGTGGCTGTTTCGTAAATGACGCCATCTTTCTTTCAATTGTGTTTCAACGTAAGTTGAACAGATATATCTGTTACATGAAAAAAAAAAAACTAGATTCTACTACCAATTTTAGTTCACTTAGTACATCCCACAACGTTGGATGAACACGTGTTACTGACTCCATATTGAATATCCACTGGAGAGAAGGGAAATAACCAAATATATAGAAGAAGGCCTCTAACTTTAACATCTATAACTTTCTGTCAACAAGCTTATAAATGCCTTGTTTTTAAAATTCTTTAGGTTTGTATGTGACATATGAATCTAACTTCTGTTCAATCTCTACTCATGATGTTGACCTTAGATCATTTAAATGGTTTTGTAATCCTTGAAATAAGCGAGAGTCCGAGGGAACTAGGTCAGGAGAATATGCAGGATATATCAAGATTTTCCAACCAAATTCTCTCAGGAAATCTTTGGTCAGTGGTGCTCTGTGAGGACAAGTATTATCATAATGGAAGATAAATCCGTTTCTGTTGAGTTATGAACGTCATTATCGAATCCACATATTGCCGAAAAATATGAATAGTGATTTAATAATCTGAAAGAAAAAGTTATAAATTAATCATGTTGATATGTTGAAGTTATAACAATATGCATAAAATAATTTATAATGGGTTAAAATGGTTGTACTTTCAGGTTTCTGTCTGAAAACAATTACAGGTGCTAAAAGTTCTGGAAGATTTCCTTAAGAGAAAGGACAAGTCTTTTAATGCCCCATTGAAATTCAGCATATTTTTGTTTTATCTCCTTGAATTAAAGAGCAAGAAATGCCTTACTAAAAACAGAAATTATTTGTTCTAGATATTTCAATCTGACGAATGTTTGTATTTTTTGAACTCTGTAAGGAATATTCATTCCCCAAAGCAAGGAAGTTTTCACAGAAACGTGTGAACTCTAAACATTTCCCAACCAATGAAAATCGTTTCGCACTCCAGAAAGTAGCAGAACTATGTAAAAGTAGTAAGCCAGTAAGAATTTAGAAACTCCTATAAGATCAACAAAAAACAGATCATGTTTGGTCACCAGTTTGTGGCATGGTACCTGGCCTTGGTGGTTCTTAGCTATCCCCAAAGATGCAATCATCAAAATAGCTTCTACCAAGACCAGGGACCACGCCACAAACTAATATATAATGATAAGTACTAATATTACATATCTACACAAGATTAGGTTTAAAGTTTTCAAAATTTCACACCTATCATGTAGCAGTTCAAGACATTGATTAAAAATCAGTCTTCTGGAGATTGATGGTTTAATACTTCTCCCTAGTCAAGATTGACAAAACAAGAACAATCTGCCTCTATGCAATGAATACAGAGTTCAGTATGAAATTCTGTATTGGTCCAGAACTTGACATTCTAAAGTTTAAAATGATGCATTTGAAGAAGATTGATTATATCACTCGCAATGAGATAACAAACAAAATGTAACTAATTAAAAAGTTGTTTAAATAAAACAAGTTTTTGTGCTTGTTCTCTCGTCAAATCAGAGAATTTGAAGATATGAAATTTGACACACAAGCTTAGCTTTTTCAATCTATTCAATGTTAGATTGACTGGACTCCATTTCATCATTTTTTTTTTCAACACAAAGATAGCTTGTAGTAATAAAGTTTAAACATGATCCTATTCGTATTTTAATTTTTGTATTTTCAATTCATGTAAAATATAATTAGTCATTCAATGACACTACCTTAAACAAAACGCCTGTTATCATTAAATCTATCTCCACTGAATGACCTGGATGCTAGAAACATGTTGTTAAATTTCACATAAGATTGTTACTCTTGGAGTTTGAAATAATTTTTATTGGTTGAAAAATAGTTTCAGTTTATGCGTTCTGGTAAAAGTCGGCTTGCTTTTGAAGTGATGAAGAGAGTGAATGTCAACCAAAAGGAAAAAGGGTAGCAATTAAAGCCACTTGTCTTTTTGCATTCTTTCAGAATCGCATCTTGATTTAAAAATCTGATGATGAAAGAAAAGAAGATGAAAGATTAAGCTGAACAAACAAAGAAGAAAAAAAAGGGTTGCTTATTACATTGTTTGTCTCACACATCGATTTGTAATCTACCACATCTTCACTCAAAGATATATTGCTCCAAGAAGACTTTTAGCAGTCAATTAAATTTTTTATTACTTTTTTTACTGTTTAAGGTTTGACAATCTACACCCAACGGTGTATGTCACTTAAATAAATAAATATAAATAAATATCGCTTGTTGTTTATAGAAGGGCTGTGTTTTTTTTGTTTTGCTTTCATTTGTTGACCTTTTTTGCTACAAGATATTATATAGGAATTGGTTTTGTAGCCTATCATAAGATCAAACCTCTATTAGTGCACTAGTTTTTCTATCCCCCCCCTGACCTTTTGTCTTACCCTCTTGCAAAGGAGGTAAATAAATATAAACACACTGTCGAATTTTCCCATCAATGATGCTGCCATCAAAAGTTCCAATCAAGGGTTTTTAAAAACAATAAAAATAAAAAAATGTTCATTCAAAAGAATGGTTCACGAATAAACGTTAATGAAATTGTTACAGTCTAGAGAAAAAGCAAAAGTATAAGCAGAAACAATGCATCATAGTAGAGGCTCTGCCCACCGATTGAAAAGGACAAGGTTTGTGAGTATCCTTCTTTTTAACAGGGTATGGGAAGCTCCTCCCGTGGCACTTTGACTGGGTGCAAAAATAGCCGAGAACAAATCTTTGGCATTTCCTAGTAAGGGCATCCCAAGATACTGACAATTAACTCCTCCTCTCAAAGGCGGAAATAATGCCTGGAATACTGCACATCCTAGAGTTGAGCAAAGCCATATCTCATATCGGCATGTAGGGAAGCCGTTTGGTTATAGACCATGGCAACCATATCGGTTTCATGTGGTGAAAACCTAGCTTCGATGTGAAAATGTTCTGATTACCAAAACGCTCCCGGTGGAGCTGGGGTGCCAGGCACAGGAATAATGAACAACTCCAAATTTTCCCTGACTTGGTGACTGTCCTGAAACGTGTTGCTCCTCAACACTATACAACACTGTGCCAAACTAGTGAGTTTGCTTGAGTGCCCCCGCTACGGGACCTGAGTAGAAAATCACCGGAGCAAGGTTTCTTTGATTGCAGTGAACTCCGTCGGTAGTGAACGTATGTCAACGAGGTGTCGGCTAGCATCGATCCCGAGCATCCTCGCCCACTGAATGTGTCCCTGGTCGTGCACAATGCCAGGTCACTGTGAAACAGGGAGAAATAAATTCGTAGCCAGAATGATTGTGTGGATGTAAAAACTGAATGAGAAGCATGGGATTGAATCTTCGGCAGATAAGGATCTGATCGCATTCTTCAAACACCAATTGAAGGTCAAGATCAGGACTGATAACAAAAGATTATCTCCTGCGGCTTTCAAAAGACGATGGATTAATGCAGTGGGCTTGTACGTACAAAGAGGAGACAAGTTAGAGTATGTGTTCCCTGTCTCGGCATAGTGCGTTCGGCTTTTAGTCTTACCGGACCTCAGTTCCAGTAAGGTAAGCTTTGTTTCCCTTAGCTAACCAAGTGAATGGTCCCGCTCTCCTTTACCAATAGAGAACTCCAAGTTGCCCGCCCCCACCTATTCTTTTTTCGCCCCCCCCCCGGCTCTTTTTGCCCAAACTTGGAGTGCACCCCTCTCCACTAACTCTGTCATCTTTTATTTTGTCCCAAACTTTCAAACCCTGGATCGGCCTGCTTGTTTTTGGCCTTCATCTAGCCGTAAAACAGTGGGTGTTCTGCCATTTAGCGAGGGTGGGGAGGGCTCTACTAACAACTTTTTTTTAGATTGTTTTTCCCCACTCCCCCTCTGATGAAATTTTTCCCTATTCCTGTTGAATTTGTTTGCTAATAAAAAACGATCAGTCTTTTCTGGTATATGAGAAAAAAGATGATGATCTGGGAACAGTAAGAAGAACAGCCCTTAGAGGGATTGTTGTGAGTGAGAACTTTAACTAGGGAAAAACACCTTAGACAAGTATAAAGGTACAGTGACATTTTTTGAGTTGGCCTTGTGCCTAATTAACTTTATTGTTAACATTTTTAATTTTACATTTGCAGAAAATAATAAAAACCTCACAGTATTTGTTCTGATGCTACACTTCACCTTTTCTGTTCACGGTCAGTGAAGAAGAAATCCTTCATGACTGAGACAATTTTAATTTTTATTCCTATCCGGAGTGCTCCTTTTTGAGGAGCTGGATTTTCCTCAAATTAAAAACTGACCTTGTGTCTAACTCTGTCCTCGTGGAGAGGCAAGTAAATAGGAACAATAACAACATTGAAAGTAATTTTTCTATGGAAACAGATAACAACAAAACAAAAATAAAACGTGGAATTCTTTGAAAGCGGAAAAGATTCACTAACGGGAGACAACTCGCAACATATTATTTTTTATTTTTTTTGACAATCCCTTCTAGAACGTGTCTACATCGTAAAGCTGGTTGACAGTTGACAACGGCTGTTGTGGATCCACGTAAAATAAAATAATAATAATAAAAAAAAATGGACACGTTCTCATCTTATTGATCACACCCGTATATCACCAATGCCGGATGAAAATACATTTTTCGACGCTGTTAAAATCGTTGGATTATGTATCATGTGGTATGCTTCCAGCGCCAGCGGCAATATTGTTGGCAAACTCCTTCTCACGGACTTTCCGTATCCGATGACTGTCACGATGGTCCAACTTCTATCCATTTCTTTATATCTGGCACCGATGTTACGATGCCAGTCATCCACAATACGAACTGCGAATATTCCAAGAGCTTATTACCTCTCCGTCATAATACCGCTTGCCCTGGGTAAATTCTTAGCATCCGTGTCATCACACATTAGTATATGGAAAGTGTCCGTCTCTTACGCACACACAGGTTTGTTTTTACAAAGTTTGCATTTATTTATAACAAATCTCTTTAGCGTAAACTTTAATTCAAATCCAGAAATTACTTTCTTAATCGGCAGTTTTAAAAGCTTCAAAATGACTTTCAAGTTTCGAAGTGCCGTAATATAGTAAACAAATAAGTCATTTTAATTTATTTGAAAAGGACATTTAGTGAAACTTCGTAATTTGAAAATACTTGTGAAGCCGTTAATTAAATTGAGAAAGTAATTTAAATGGAGATTTAAAGTGGAAAAGTCAAGTACGTTTGTTTATTTGTGTTTCAGAAAACGAAATGAAAAATACTCGTTTTTCGTATGCGCACAATCAATTTTTACACTAAAAAATTACTTTTTCGTTTTTCAATATTTTCCAAGAGAAAAGTTGCGTTTTTCTAATATATATATATATATATATATATATATATATATATATATATATATATATATATATATATATATATATATATTAGAAACACAACTTTCAGATTTTTCTCTCCTCCAAAAAATAATTTTTAACGATTTATTTATTTTTTAACAAAATTCATAAATAAACATACACTGTCTTCCTGTTGCTTTTTTTTTCATAGAATATTTTTTCTCTTATAATAAAAAAAAAAAAAAAAAATTCATTTTATCTTTGAAATTTAGTCTTAATTTCTACAAATTTTAATTTCACTTAAATAGGATCCTTGGTGCTTCTACAGAATTTGAACAGAGCCAAATCAACTTTCATCGAAAGAAACCTAAAACTTGTGTTAGGATTAAGTTATCTTAGAGTTAGTTTAGGTTAGAATTAAGACAAAAAAAAAAAAAAAAAAGAAAAATGTTCGGTTTAAATTCTGCAGAAATACTGATTTTTTTAAAAAGTTATTTTTGGTACTCAGTTATGCAGTGCTGAAATAATAAGGTTATTATTTAAAAAGCCATTCTTAACATGTGGGAGGGGAGGGTGTTTTGTACCTATTCTGTACTTTAACCTTACAAATGAATAAAAAACATATCATGAAACTTTAATTAAACTTGGAAATACGATTTAAAAAAATAGCGCGGATCAGTAAGTGCATTGCATTAGCACCTTATTATTATCATCAATATTTGGGTACTAACGCACTTATTGATCCGTGCTGAAATAATAACATTATTATTTAGAAAACCATTCTTAACATGGGGAGGGTGTTTTGTACCTATTCTATACTTTAACCATACAATTTAATATAAACTGATATCATAAAACTTTAATTAAACTTGAAAATGCTATTTTATAAATAGCGCGGATCAATAAGTGCATTAGCATCAATATTTGTTTATATTTTTTACCCTTTGTTCCTATTTACAATGCCTCCCTACGGGACAGAGTTAGACACCAGGGTCGTTTTTTAACGTGGAGAAAAGGAACAAAAATAAAAATTGTCTCAGTCGTGAAGGATTTCTCCTCCACTGACAGAGAACAAGAAATTGAAGTGCAGCATCTGAAGAACAGCTCAGGTTGAAAACACAAATTTCTTTATTTTTTTTTTCTTTATTAAATTGTTACGTAAAACTAATACGAATATACAAGTTCGTGCATTGCGCAAATTATTATCATAATAATATAGGCACTCAGGCATATTTCAGCTACTCTAGCGTGGCCTACGTAAATAGAAGGCCATGCTAGAGTAAGTTAATGTGCGTGATCGCTATTATATAGGGTTATGCTTAACTGGGTAATGCAGCAGATTCACTCATTGTAATTAGCAAGAACTGAGGGAGGTCGTAATTATTGTTTGTTTCTTTTCAGTATTGACTTTAATGAATAAGAATATACGTTTATTTACTTTTATGAATATAATTTTTTGCAGATAAATATGTTGGTATTTATGTCACTGATATGCAGAAGTGCCATATTTTTTTTACATTAGGTCCACCTCCAAAATTTTCTTTAAAATTTTGACTTTTCCAGGTTTCCAACTCTACTGAATACGAAGATCTCATTTAAATTTTGCAGAGACAAATAGTTCTTATTTACTTTGCCTCCCAACGGGACAGTTAAACACCAGGGCCGTTTTTTAACTTGGAGAAAGAAACAAAAAATAAAAATTGTCTCAGTCGTAAAGGATTTCTCCTCCATTGACAGAACAAGAAATTGAAGTGCAGCACTGCAGCATCTGAAGAACAGATACTACACTTTCATCTAGCAGAGACAAGTAGTTATTGAGATATAAAGACCTGTATTAAGCACTGTAATTCTATGGCGGCCATGTTTTACGCACGTGCATGCACTGTCTATTGTAAAATATTCTCCCACCTCGGTTTGCCTTTGGTAGAATGAACGAAAACAATCAGAAATCACAACAGGCTCACCTTTAAATTTCAACGTAAATTGTATTAAAGTAAAAAAGATCCAAATTGCAAAAGATGTGTCATCTTTAGCTATCTGCTGAGCAGCAGGGCTGGTAACACCCAAAAAGGGTAGTAGTTCATGGTTTATCTTTGCATAACCAGAATACAATACTCTTTGCTGTTTGAAGAATAGCTGCAACAGGTCGATGAGTTAAGTGATCCTTTCCAAGATGGATGCTACGAGTCTGGTAGACTTCATGGAGTTCCCTATGCATAACTGTCCAAAAGGAGGACAAAGGACAGGTCAAAATCTAGACCTTAATTTCGTCTCTGAGAGACATTATAAATAATGATAAAAGTCAATCAGTTCACAGAGCACAACAGTGTTTCGCCCAACATAAGGGCATTGTTGTTTGCAAATGATAACATTTCGCCCCACCATAGGGCATTAATGCATCTCAATGAGACAAAGGGATTTTGAGGCTACAAGACTCGAGTGAGTTTTCGTACGTCCATTCAACCTGTTGTCTGTGTGAAGAACTGTCTGGCTGTAAAGATAAATTTAGCGCCAGAATACCCTCAGCAGTTAGTAAGAACAATCAATCTGATAGGTTCAAACAAAATCGTAGGTGGTCAAATCGACCAATGAGGAGCCTACTTATTTCTGCAGAATTTCTTACACTGCTTCGCAGAGAAGTAGACTTCTTGACGCTTCTATACTATCAGAACAAAATTTGGGAAATCGTAATACTGAATTTCACATGAAAACAATGGTATCTATGTATTCCTCTTATTTTTAAGATGATTATCTCCAAAAAATTATAAAAATCGATAAGAGAAAATAATTCATTTTATAGAATTTGAAGAAAACGATTGTATTTGCTTACGTAAGACACAAGAGAGTTCAAAAGGGAGGTCATTTTCCGTTTCGATTTATTTTATAAAAACAAGATGGCCGCAATTTTTCACTTGCTAACATTATTAAATTGGTTTTTTTTTTAATAATTCAATAATATTCAGGTAATTTCGAGTGCATAATTTGGAAGCTAACATTGTAATTTATTAGAATTGACAAAAAAATCAGTAGAAACCATTATTTTTTTTATCTGAAAACTCCATTTATTGACTACAAAATTTTTTTCTAATAGTGTAGAAATGTATATCGCAAGTGCACGCATGTAAAAGCATGGCAGCCAGAGAATTGCAGTGCATAATACAGGTCTTTATATCTCAATAACGACTTTCTACTAATTTTAAATGAGATTTTTGTATTTAACATGGAAACCGTCAAAAGTCGTCATTTTAAAGAAAATTGTGGAGGTGGACCTAATGTAAAAAAAATACCAATATTCAAATAAATATGTTGATTTTCACACAACTTTTAAAGTATATACTTTTTTTTTCATCAACATCATCTACTGGATTTGTAAGGAATCCAGTAAATACTATTTATTACGTAGTTGAAATTTCAAATATTCATATTTTTGAAACTCTTAACCATTCATTTATTTCTGTGAAAATATTTTGAAATATATTTTTTAAAATATGTAAACAAACACATTTATTTAAACAAAAAATAAACAATTACGTGTGATACATTCATAAAAGTAAATATTCTGATTTATTATATTTAATGTCAACACTAAAAAGAAACAAAGTATTCCTATATTTTAAGGCAATATATTTTTAAAATTGTGCGAAAATAAATGTGTTTCATAAGGAAAATTAGAAAATTCTCATTTATCAAAAGATTAAAAGATAAGTTATGCACATCCAATCATTTTATAAATTACCTTTAAAACAAAATTAGTTTTATAACAATTCTGGATGGTGATCTTGTAGAACTCATGGTAGAATGTGGTCCGGTAAGATAACCAATTTATATGACGTTTCTGAATTTTTGGGATGAGGATTGGTTATTTGTATTAGTATTCATCGGACTACTGTTCTTACCTTGAGTG
Source organism: Euprymna scolopes (assembly GCF_053919585.1). Taxonomy (NCBI): domain Eukaryota; kingdom Metazoa; phylum Mollusca; class Cephalopoda; order Sepiida; family Sepiolidae; genus Euprymna; species Euprymna scolopes. The sequence continues at coordinate 105,377,390 of NC_136488.1, forward strand.
TGATTCTCATAACGTTTCGGTCGATATAACCTCCGACCTTCTTCTGGTGTATTTTGTAAAACTCAGGAATGTTTCTGTCAAACTCTGGAATTTGGACAGAATTTCAAGCGGAACCACGGGGGCAGCGTGCTCTTGTTCCGTCAGCCATGACTGGATAGACGTCCTAAATAATTCACAAATATATTTTTAGGTCGCCCACACTGAGGATTGAACCTCCAACCTTCAGGAAAATATTTTACAATTAATTTTTCCCTGTACTCTAACTACTGCGCCATGAGTCCTTGCGCACAATTCTAGTACGAATTTTAGGAGCGTTAAATCTATTTTTATTTATAGTTGTAACTATCACTATTTATTTCCAATTATTACTATATATTTATGTATATCAATCTCTATACTTGTTACTTGTAAATATTAATGTTTTTACTTATTACTTGTATATATTATCTATTGTTTATAATTACTGGTTCCCATATCATATTGAATTCTATGCTAGGCCTACTTAGCAGTTGGTTATTCCCCAGCATATGTGCTGCTTCTTTCACTCGTTTTCTTCTCCACCGTTCCTCTTTGTCTATAATTTTTACTTTGTCCAATAATGGTAGATGGTTTCCCTTTGGTGATACATTTGGCACTAAACTTCTAATACCTGGAACTAAGATAATAAACCATGTAACTATTCTCTAAAACACCAGCTTAGACACCCACCCTTTTTATACTTAAACTTAAGGGAACTACTAGGACTCCGGACTCGTTATAACTTAGCCCTTACCTTCATAACGTCTAACTTTTAAGCCTTCAGGCTCCTTATATCGGTCCAACCACTTTTAAACTCCCAAATATTCTACTAACCATATAACTAGGGATATAGCCTAACCTACTTGTAAATACTCTAGCCTAATTAATAACTTTTACTTATTTATATTTCTTATGCGTATTATCTATTAAACTACTTATCGAATTATAATGGATCCCTATACTTATTTACATCTTTACTACTTTTTGTTTTATACTTATTTTTATTTTCACCTTTATAACCATTTACTATTGACTCAGTATGTCCATATATATGTAAGCATATATATGCTTACATATATATGTAAGCATATATATGTAAGCATATATATGCATACTTGTGCTTTATGTGAATGTGCACACTTATACCAATTTCTAACTCTAGTAACTCATATACATTTGACCCCTAATATCAAGCACCTCGAACTAGAGTATTAAACCAGGTAATTACCCCTAACACATTATCTTAGACCCCCCCCCATTTTCTCTTTCTTTATCTAAACTTATCTGAACTTTTTAGGATTTCTGAGCCATTATAACTTAACCCCTACCCAATGAACTCTTCTATCCATCTACCCCATAGAGACTCAATATTATTAAACCAACCACATGTTCAGGAACATAATTTATCATACATCTGCCTAACCTTGCCTAATTTATTATACTTATTCATATATCCTACTTCTATTTCATTTTTTATTTTTTATTTTTCATTTTTTATTTTTTTAGTTTATTTCTATATCCTATACCCACTGTATTTATCCTTTACTATCATTTTCTTTTTATCCTTATTATTTTATTACTATTATTATTACTTATTATTATTACTATTTTATTTACATGCTTCTACATGCATATGTTTATGGTTCCATATTCTTTTATATTCAATCCATATCTGGCAATTTTTAATCTTAATTTACTTAATTTTTTAGAGACCTTTTATAGTCAATGCATCTAAATACATAAATGTACTTAAGTTGGGTGTAATTAAGCTCGTTTTCAGAGGATGCATTTTAGTGATTGCAAACAACGTCCCGCCTCCCAAACTGCATAGATCTTTAAATTGTCAAACTCCATATGACGTGTATCCACCAACTAACCACGATGGTCCACAAGTTAACGCCACATCCTTAACTGCTTGTCTTTCTTGTTCTCCTTTAGTTTTTATCCCTCTCTTTCTCTCCCTCTACCTCCACCTTCAAAGTATTACCCATCTTACGCCCTTCTTTTCCTTCTTTTCTCTCTCTCTTCCCCTCCTTCTATTCCTATCCGTGTCTAGTTGAATATTTTTAACTCCTCCTTGCCCCTTACCACCTTCGAATGTTTTAAATCTTAAAACTTAACTGTTGTTGAATTATAATTGACCCGCCTCCCTTTTTTTTTACATGCTTCTTCTAATATCGTTTTTCTAATCATAGTAACCATTTCTGTAAAGTCTGAAGTTACTGGGTCGTTGATATGGTAACTGAAACATGTGTAACTAAGCAGATAAAACGGTAATAAAAAACTATACATATATTTGCTCTGCAATAGTATTGAGCACTTTCTTCAGGTTTTTATTAATTACCATTTTTTCTAAATATATATATACATATATATATATACACACTACTCATCAACATTTTACTGGGTGGTGAAAAGTCTCCAGTGTGTGTTTCATGTCAGGAATCATATACAGTTAAGTATGATTTCAACAAAGCTGAAGAAAATATTACAACCCAAATAGCCTGAAAGACTTGTTTAAAAACACTAACCTGAATAACATTCAGTAAAGAACTTGAAGTCTTCAATAAAATCTGGTAAAATAAAAAAAAAAATAATTGTTGCATTCATAGAATTCTAATCCAAGGATTTAATTCATATGAAATAATCCGTTGATGATTGGTATGCCATAAAACAAACAAAATGGGGTTTTGTTGATATTAAGAAGTTTTTAATTCATTTTTAAGATAAATTTTTTACTAAAGTAAAATAAAGAAATGCTTAATGTATGGTCACTTCTAATGGGTTTCGGCAAGATTTCGTTTTTATTCTATTTTTACTTAAAAGCATGTTTTTGTACAAAATAGCATTAAAAACAATGGTGACATGACAGAATAATTAACAAAAATGGTATGAAAAATATGTTAAGAATGAGTTTCTAAATTATTAATTAGAAATTCATTCTTAACATGGGGATCTTGGTTATCTTCACCATAATATATAGTAAGTTATAGTAAATTTAATTATATACCTAAAACATAGACCAAAACGTCGACTGTAAAAGAAACATAGCCAACATACGTAAATTTAAAAATCTTTTTGCATTAAATGTTTTCATTGTTGCAAGTTCGTAATCCTGCATTTCACTAGAAAATGTTATCATTTAAAAGTGGTAATAGTTATCTCCAGGGTTGCGGAGTTGGATGATGACAGTCCGACTCCTTTGATATTTTAAACTCTGACTCCTTGACCTCTATGTGGAAATCTATTCTGCAGATCCATATACCAGCATCCCACATCTATTCAGTATTTTATAATTACTTTTCATGTATATCATTTTTTATGTTTAACATTCACTTTTATGATAAATATACTCACATATACACTATAACAGCTTTATTTATTTATTTATTTTACTCACGTTAACTCCTAACAAGGTATATCACCGCTTGGACGAAAAGGCTACTTTTTGGAACCATGTCTAGGAAAGATTAGCAAGATATCGGCTTATATTACATTTAAACTTTTGCATATCAGTACGGCCAGGAAAGCTAGTAGCAGGAAGGGAATTCCAAAGTCTAGCTGTTCAAGAGAAGAGACTATTAGAATAGAAAGCTTTTTGGCATCTAGGGACCTCAACAGTAAAGGAGTGACATCTTATTGTTAAACGGGTTTGTCGTGGATATGTACGGGGTACAGGTGCAACGAGTTCATCAAAACGCATTCCATTAAAACATTCACAGAGATGCAACATTGTGACGATGGGACAAGAGCTGGAGCTTAGTTGATAAAGTGGGAACGATTAGATTGCCAACTCTTTTTTGGAACCTATCCAAGATGGAGAGGCTAGTGGTAGATGCACCAGCCTGGATGTGGCAACAATACTCCATGCATGAGCAAATGGTGGCCTTGTAGATGTACGGGATACTCTCAGGTGTGAGTAGTCTTTTAGCTCGATAGAGGGAACCCACCATCTTTGCAGCAGTCTTTGCAATGTCCTCTATGTATTTGTTCCAATTCATATTGCTCACAAAGTAAAATATGGTAAAATAGCTCCAAGGATCGACCCCTGAGACACTCCCGCATTAAAGTTATGCTGATTGGATATATGTCCATCAATGACAACCTGTATGCTTCTATTGTCTAAGATGGATCTAATTATATTTAGTATACGTCCAGTTATACTGTAGGATTTAATTTTCATTAGCAGCCCTTTGTGCCAGACTTTGTCAAAGGCCTTGGATGTATCAAGGGCTACAGCTGTGGCTCCACCTGCTTTATCCAATACATGGTAAATGCATTAACAGATGAATGTTAAAATATATGCAGTAGAACGACATTGCCTGAATCCATACTGTTTGTCAGAGAGAAGATTTGCTTTTGTGAGGTGGTGAACTAGTGTTTGATTAATTAAGGTCTCAAAGATTTTAGTGAAGAGGAAGAAGAGATTAATGGGGCGATAATTGAGAAGGTCTGTTCTTTCATCAGAATTCCTGTATGTTGGTATCACAGAGGGCATCTTCCAGCTATTAGGGAAGCAAGATTCAGCAAGGCATTTATTGTAGAGCTTTGAAAGTATAGGGGCTAGCTCAGTTAAACATTTCTTAATTAGTATAGCAGAGATGAGATCAGGCCCACACGCTTTTGAAGTTTTTTATGATATCACGGACATGAGAAGGGGTGATTTTTACATCATCTAATGTGACTTTAGTCCGCACAGGGAAATTTGGGAGGGAGTTGTTTGTTGGGTCTAAGGTGGAGTTAGAGACAATCGCCAGGACAGCAGTTCTGTCTTCTCCGTTACCGTGCATGCAACCTTCTGGTTGTTGCTCAGTAGAGGAATTACTGATTGTCCTTTATTCACTACACTATTATAGATTTTTCAGAAATCGCGAGTTCCTATCTTTGGCAATTCTATGTGTTCCCTGATTATTTCTTTCTTACAATGATTTCTAACATCTATGAATTTTGCCTATTTGTATTTGACTTATGACGTACAAACTGGCGGAATGCATTCTGTCTTTGTGCCATAGCAGCTGAACAATCTGTAGTGAACCATGGGGGTGAGTGGGGTTTGCTATAATACTTTGGTGTGGGAACATGTGCTTCAATTCCTGCTTTGCACCATTCAGTTGGCACACTGTTCAGCAGGAAGAGAGAAGATATTGGTCCATGGGGCATCTCGGATGTGTTCTCTAATGGTTTCCCAGCAAGCCCTGTTGTAGTACCTTGTGGTTTTGAGCAATGATTCCTCACCTTGAGGTTGGGATTTAAATGTGATGTCAACTGATACCACTAGGTGGTCTGCATTTCTAAGTTGACTGTGGGCATTAGTCACACAATCCTCAGGTACTGTGGTGAGGAATAGGTCTAGAAGTGAAGCCTGCTGAAGTTCACGATATGGTAGGCGAGTTGGAAACATTACTGTCTGTCTGAGGGAATGGGCTAAAGAGAAGCTATAAGTGGAGCGTCCAGCTGCATCTGTGTAACCTGAGAAACCAAGTCAATTTTTATGGTAGACATTAAAGTCACTAAACGCATATATTTGGGCATTACTATCCAAGGAGAGTGCTGCATCTATACTATCAGAGACATGATCGATTAGGGTACAATCGGAAAAACGGCAGAGAAAATATAAGTAACTAATGCAGTGATGAAATGTTAGTCGAAAGCACATAAAAGCCTGGTCATCCGATTCAAGATTTTTCTCTCTAGTTCAGGGGAGGGTGCTACGAATATAAACTCTAAGCATGTGCATACATCTATCCAAGTCCTTACGGCAAAGAGGGGGAGGTATCCTGTCATGTTAAAGTAGTTGGAGGGGATTGAAGAGTCTAAGTTTGTTTCACTTAATGCTAAGATATCCGGGAAGTTTACTAAAAGGTAAGACTCTATATCATCTAGATTATCTCTAAGCCCATGGATATTTGTGAAAGCGAGCCTCAAGGGCAGAGGCGAATGGGTTTTGTTTGGGTGGTTGTCTGCTTTATCATGATATTTGTTTGGGTTGTCATTTAATTATGTTTTTATTTAATGTTAGGTATGGGGAAGAGTGTTGAGCAAAGTGGGCCTGTTTTGATGCCAAATATATACACACACAGGGGTCCATTAGCCGAGTCCAGTCTAGAATGTGTGGTCTCATGAAAGTCAACCAGATATAGCAGCAGGGTTCTTTTCCATGTGCAACATTGCACTACAACTATCCTGATGATAGAGCAGCCAGTGTAAGTGTTACTAAAGAGTTAGGGCTCCTGTACTGTCAGTCGGAAACAGCAGCAAGACAAACTCTCAATCAATTACCCTCAATCTCTCAGACAAGACCCGCCCAAACAAGTCTAGTGAGCACAAGTGGCATGCAAGCAAATTTTCTCATTTTTTGAGAGAAAAAGAGAAATTTAAAATAGGGAATAGGGGAATGGAGTTCAATATCCTAGTCAGGAAATAAGGCCAAGCACAGGGTGACTCTGGTGAGTCCCTGGTATTGTACCTCTGGCCTGGCTAATAGGCAAAGAAGAAGTGTGAAAGCTGGCGATAGGAAGAGCCTATCTACTCCTTAAGCAAGTTGCGTTTGCAACCCGGGAATTTTTCGAGTCACCAGCTCCAGGAAGGTTGTCAACCACGACTGAGGAGCCCTCCCTCTCTCAGTTTTGTTATCAGAGTTTTCTTTCTCTTAGATGGATGATCTGACAAGATCTACAGGTCTATCACACCGAGAGGGTTAGCCGTGCGCCTAGTTTCTACACCAGGTATTTCTGTGCCTCCACATGGATGAAGATATTGAGTATCTTACTTTAAAGTTTTTCTCTATTCTACATAAATAAGAGCAGGATTAGAGATAGAATCCCCTCTAACATTTACAAGAAATTTTATCTTTCAAGTACTGTGATAAAACCAATCTGCTCTAGCAACTAATTTGTTTTAAAATAAATGAATAGGATATTAATAATTATTTGAATATGTAAGAGAATATAAAGCAAAGATAACAAAAGAAATGGTGGGACTAGATCTACATAAAGAGGTTCCACACAACACAGATATATAGATGCATTTAACTTGATGTTCTTCAAGTGACCCATGTTGACACGCATGCGCTTCACTGGAAGGTCGGTTCTCATCTTACTCTGGGCGAGAGTGGCGCTCACATCTTGCCCCTATTTCCGTTTTCTGGACATTGTGACGCAACGTGTCCCTCTTTTTGGCATTGATAGCATCGAATGCATGGTGTACGGCGCTGCCTCGATCATTTGAGCTGACTGTGCCTAACAAGATGGTTGGCTCCAGAGCAATTGAAACACTGTAGTGAGGTTTCAGAGGGCTTGTGTAGAGACACTTTTTCCGTGTCTGACCTGTCGACAGCAGCTGCAACCCGTTCGTTATTTACCACGGACCTTACTCGGTTGAGCATACTTTTTGTTGGGATCTGGTTGATGTCAGCAGATGCACGTAGCAATTCCTGGGTATGGGCAGGCAGTCCAGCCATGAATGCATACTTCAGCATCTGGAGAACTTTTTTAACGCAGCGTAGAACTCATCTACTGATTCGTCCGAGTGTAAGGTGCATCTTGCAAACTGCTTGTATGCCTCACATGGGTCAAGAGCAAAGGCCCTGTGCAGTGCATCTTTCACCCGTGTTACATTATTCTTCTCTGCATCTGACAGCTGTTGGTAGATGTTGAAAGCTCTTCCAGCTAGTCGCAAGGGGATGACTTGTTCAACTCTGTCAACTCCCGAGAGCTTGCAGATAAGGTCCACTCTCTCTAAGTCTACAATAGATGTTGTGCCATAATATTCCGGTACTAATTTTAGGTTGAACCTTCCTTCAGTCATAATGTTGAGATAACTTGAATCAGTTCTATTTGCAGTTCTCGCTGTCCCTTCCTGTCCTCGATTTGAGACGAACAGCACGAAATCTCTTTCACCAAGCAAATGATAGAATGCTATGCACACACAAAAGTCCGACATCTTTTATCACCGTGGGGGCGCCAACTCCTGCAAATCAGTACTAACCGGATTTCCCGTCCCATTAGGCAGGCGCATCTTCCTCTCAGTACAGACTAATAAATATCCTGTGCGTCATGAGTAAGTTGCTGGAATCCGTGTTAAATGGAGAAGTAGTAAACCATCTCAGCAAAAGTAACCTTCTTAGTGACATGCAATATGGTTTCCATTCGGTTAGATCTACAACAGATGTGGTAATGGTTATATCTCATAGGATTAGCGAATCTCTCAATGGAGGCTTCCTTTCTAGGGCAATTGCTCTTGACATATCAAAAACCTTTGATAGGGTATGGCATTAAGGCCTACTTCACATGATCTCCAGATACAGTATAGCTGGAAATGTTTTCTCAATTATTAAATCATTTCTGTCTGATAGGTTCACAAGAGTAGTGGTTGATGGGCAGAAATCAGAAGCTCACAGTATTAATGCTAGAGTGCTTCAGGGGCCCATCTTTGGCCCAACTCTCTTACTGATCTACATTAATGATCTTCCAGGAGCATGTGATACAATGGAGAAAGAAGTGGCTGGTTAATTTTAATGCATCTAAAACCAAGCTTCTATTTTTATATCATCAACACTCTGATCTCCTATCTGGCCTCAATTGAAATGAATGGCTCTCGTCTTGAGGAGGCTCCATGTTTTTACACTGGAAAAATGGTGGGATCGTTCTAGCGCTCCAGTAGATATCTCACTGTTCACAGGAAACATGAGTTGGAACAATTACATCGAGGGTATTGCCAGGGCTGCTGCAAGGAAGATGGGCTCTCTCTACTGTGCTAGAAAACTACTAACACCCGAAAGTATCCTGTACCTCTATAAGGCAACCATTCGCCCATGTATGAAGTATTGCTGTCATATTTGCACTGGTGCATCGGCTACTAGTCTCTCGCTCCTTGGCAAGGTTCAAAAGAGAGTCGCAAATCTGATAGGCCCTGAACTGGCATCTAAGCTTCAGCCTCTGTCCCATCGATGAAACGTTGCATCCCTCTGCCTGTTCTACAAGTATTTTAGTGGTGAATGCTCTGATGAACTGCAAGCACTTGTGCCCCCATGACGTGAACACGCTCGACAGACCCGACAGGCTGCAAAATCCCACCCCCACACTGTAGAGATCCCTAGATGTAAAAGATCTTTCTACTCCAGTAGTTTCTTCCCCAGAACCGCTAGACTTTGGAATTCCATTCCAGGTCACTACTTCCCCAACTGTACTGACGTGCAGAAGTTCAAGTGCAACGTGAACCAACATCTTGCTGCCCAAATCCCTACATAGTACCCCAGTAGTTGTTGCAACCTCTTTCCCACAAAAGAGACGTTACGAGCATGTCTTTACTCTATCACTATTTTCATGGCAGGTGCCTGTCTGAGCTCCAATCTATTGTCCCCCTCACCAAACTTTCATGAAGAACACTTGTCTAGCTGAAACCACTATCAATAATTTCCCCCACTGTTTTTCTGTGCCTAATCCTAAACGTAGATTCCATGAACAAAGCTTCTTTCTTAGAACTGCACGCCTATGGAACTGTCTTCCATTTGCCTGCTTTCCAGCTGACAATTTGATCATATTCAAGTCCAACATAAACAAATTCTTGATGAGCCATCCCCTCAAGTAATCCAATTTACCAAATTTCCACTACTAACGATTACTAGGATCTTGTGCCATTGACCTCTGTACACTTATTAACCATTATCCTCGAGTGATCTTTGGGCCTTGATAAGTGATGACTCCAATGTAAAAAAAGGAAAGGAAAAAGCTATAAAGGTCTATAGTGCCATGGGTTGCTTCTTATTGATTTATGCGCATTATTTTTTTGGGGGTAGGGGAGATAAAATTGTAATTCCGGATCGATCCTGGACTAATCCAATTGCCAAATTCCATTTGATTCAGTAACTGGACAACTTTCAGATTACAATCCGATTGTTATCCAATGTAATCCACAGTGATCCCACTCAAAGACAGAATTTTCATTGATCCTGTGTGACATCACAACCAAAATGAATACAGCTGTCCAGACAGGATTTGCGGTGATCCGACAGACCAAAATATCTTGATGAAGTAGAAGCATTACAGTACACAATATGAGATATCTCCAAAAATAAAAGCAAAGCCACACAAAAACTGCTAAATTGTGCAAACCACTGCTTAGGAAGTAATTAAGTTATCGCTTATTCACCAAACCCGTTTTCCAGCTCTTATTTACTGATACTGCTTCCCTCTTTTTGGAAATCATAATTTATCATTCTATGACTAAGTGTAATCTTTAAATATAAGGCCTATACTGGTCACATGTATATTGTTACTGATGTATGTTACTAAAATAACTAGCACAAATGTTATTTTTAAATGTCTGCTTTAAAGGGATAATGCTTTGCCTCCAAGACGCCTTCCTGTCTGTTTTGCATGATAAACATTAAAAATCTTAACTGGATCATACACTCATAGACATACAATTACCTTTCCACTTCCCAATTCAAAAATAATAATTTCTCCCTACTAACATTCCAGCTATTCTCATTGGCTGAGAACATAATAATCTGTTATTCCAGAATAAACACCTTCTTACAAAAGACGAACACATCAGACCTTTACAAATATGGCCGCTCTCTCTACATGAAGCAATAGTTTTATGAATATTAAACCAAATACAAAATTATTAAACATTCACAATTATAAAATTACATACTTATATTCTCACATTTACACGCAACTGCCTCCCTACAAAAAAAATCAATCCGTGAAACAAAATACATACAATTTATGGATATCATTGTGTTTTTCTTTTTTCACTCACGATTATACTGAGGAAACCGACTTGCTTTATTTTATTACGGGTCGTTTCCTTCTTCATACGTTTTTATTTGTTTGCATTTTTTCGATACCTATGCACACATTAACATCACGCATACTCCCCCCCCCCAAAGAAAAACAAGCAAAACAACCCTGAAACATTTTATGTACGGTCACCATTGTTTACTTTGCGTTTCCTGCATTAGCAGCTTAGACCCAATATCGTATGCATGTGTTTGTTTATAGACAAATTAGAGACACACTTTCCTTTAATACGACGACATTTTTTCCTTTTGTTAATTAGTATTTGCAAGTTGGGGTCCTGACAGCAATTATCAAGGTTCATTATGGAGCAAATATTTTGACCCCCCCCCCGTCCGTTCCCCACTCACAGGATGGGGTATCTATTCCAAGAGCCGCTCTTAATATGGGAATGTGCAGGTGAGAGAGGAGGTTGGGAGTGTCCGTTCCAAAAGCCGTTCTTAACATGAGGAGGTTGGACAACAACAACCGTACTTTATTGTTTTTATGAGGGCGGGACTGTTTGACCATTTTCTTTTTTTTTTTTAAAGATAAATCTTTATCTTAGATCCACCACACACTTCCTTTAAAATGACGATTTTTACAAGTTTTCCACTATGCTGATTCAGAAAATCTCATTAGAGATACAAGTAGTTTTGAACAAATCTAATTATATCCGACCGATACTGCCACATCCAAATTTCTTTGTTGGTTCATAGTATTTGGACGTGGGGATTTTGACCGATTATCAAGGTTAAATTTGTGGCAAATCACCCTCATTACCAAAATGGGGTGTTTATTCCGAAAGTCATTCTTAACATGGGGATATTGCTAGTGACCATTCTGAAAGCTGTTCTTAACGTGCGAAGGCTGGGGGGTGTCTATTCCGAAAGCAGTTCTTAACATGAGGAGGTTGAATGTCTGGCAACAACAACAACAATCATGATTTTTCTATGAGAGGAGAGGAACATGCTTCCACCAGGCAATGTCGGTTAATGGGTTCTGCTGGTTTAAAATACAATGGACACAATTTTCATATAAATAGTAATAAACTCGTATTTGCTGTGTATTATTGGTTTTTATGCCCCCCAAAATATTTTTTGTGCTATCCGGAATATAAGCTTTAGCAAAACATATTTGTTGATTAAATATATATCTCATTCCGTGGAATTTCCATGGGTCCTGCTAGTGTCAAATAATCTGTTTATACAATATATTTCCAGTTTCCTTAAAAAATGACTTGCAAAGCTAAAAGTGAGTTTTATTTCCATCTCATAAGTCAACCAGAGGTGTTGTCATTTTATTTTAACTTTTTGTTTTATTTACCAAATTATTATTGAACTTTTTATGTAAAATCATAATTGTTAGTGCCATAAATTATTTTAAAGGTTGGAAAAATTAGTCAAAAATAATTTTGTTTTTTTACTTACTCATTTGTGACGTATTTGCATTAAAATTAAAAAAAATTTATTGCAAATAAAATGTAAGTTCTATAATTATTGGTTATTAATAAAGTAATAAGGAGTCAGACATTTTGTTTTTAAGAGGAAGTAAAGTACCAGACCCTTTATTACTTTAAAATATTTATACCTTCTTTAATATTTTGTTGACATTATTTAGAAATTTGAATTTGTGCTTCATTTGTTGATGAAATGTGCAATTTTATGGGGTTTACAATATGCTGAAGATTTATATTGCATTGTGAATGATTGTGTTTTCAAGTTTTTGTTTTTCCAGTGCAAAATTGTTTTGCAGTTGAGTTGCCAGAGGGTAATTCAGTTTTGATTCTATTGTTCATTCAAGTATGGAGTCAGTTTTTTTTTTTTTTTTGTAATGTTCTTTAAAATGGTATGATTGAATAATCATAATTTGTTGAAATATAATAGCGATCTAGAGGGTAGTCTCTTTGATAGCATTCATTTTAATTTTGTTTTTGCATCTGTTCTCTGTTCAGCACTATTTTTTGTTTGTGTCAGATGGCGCCATTTGATGGAATTTTTTCACCTACATGTTCACAAAAAGAGGTGACATCATATGATTGGTTTCCCTTTTGTTTATTTTTTTCCCTACATGGTTAAAGAAAAGGGATATTAATATTAATGGATTTTCTTAGTATATTTTCCACTATGTGTCTTCCAATACTCAAGTAATGTGGAACAATAATGGTATCCGAATGTTATGCTGATTGAAAGTTGGATTTGTTTTTAAAATGTATTTCTGTTCATTTGAAAACATGATTTTTTTTTTTCTCATCTAGCTGTGCCGAAAATGTTGCTTGACATAATTTCTGGAGAAGTAATTTTGTAGAAGAATGCACAAGTGGAAGTATGTATGATGAAGATTCCATAACTGGAAAGCTTTCATGCCTGTCATTGTAGTTCTTTAACATTCAAACAGCACCAGTATAGAAATGAAAATGATTCAAAATCAGATGCACTGGTCTGGACACCTGGTAAAGATGAACTCCCTAAACAATTGTTTTATGGCGAGATGGATAGAGGTAAAAGACCAAAACCTAAACCAAGAAAAAGGTTTATGTATGCTCTGAAAAACAACCTTTAACTACTTGAGATGAATGGAAATAACAGAGAAGCCTATTCGAAAGATCAATCACTATTAAGGAAAAACATTAGAGAGAGATGTAAAGATTTTGAAGAGCAGTGTGTAGATCTTGCTGCCTTAAAGCATGTTTTAAGAAAGCAGGAATATATATATACATATATATATATATATAATGTCAGAGAATATACAACTGGAATTAAAGTGCACTGTATGTGATCTGTTCCTATTTGGTAAAAGCTGGATTTGTAAGTCATCAAAATCACATAATCAAAGATAGTTTTATGAGGAGACTATAACCGCACAACCTCCAAGACTAAGTTGTCATATTTGTGGTCTAATCTGCAAATCTAAAAGTGACAAGGATTCATAGTGTTAACATACAGGCACCCTTATAATAAGGAAAGATTTTATTTCACATATGTGAATGTTCTGAAGCTGGGTTAAAAAGCCACCTATGTATACACGGTCACTAAGCAGTGGACTGAAGAGATGACAAACTTCTGTCAAGAAGAAGCAATCATCATGTATGTATATGTATTGCAGGAAGAAATATTTTCTAGTTTTCTTTAAGCTGCGTAGAATCCAAGTTAGGATGTAGAGTGATTCTTGTAGTCGTGATTTACCAATGTGGTAGTGGTCTCAATGTAAATCCACAAGTGTTAAGAAGAAAATTGTTTAATAGAGTTGTCAGAAGGCCGTGTCCGTTTTTTTTTGGGGGGGGGGGTCACTAGCGTAGGAAAAGAAAGAATGACAAAATCGATCCACACAAAATATTTTTTTTTTTTGACAATAAAAGATAAGAGTTTGTTGAATAAGGAGTTCAAAAAGTCCGTTCTGGTGGAAGAGGAGTTATTTTGTCTGTAACGAGAAATTGATTATATATGTCTGTTTCAGCTGGCACCATGCCCATTTATGTACACGTAAATGAATAGACATTAAGATATATGTGTGTTTATATTAGTGTGCCTTTGTTGTGTTAATGAGAGAATATGTTTATGGACTTACATCTGCATTCATTGAGTGGGGTGTGTGTATGTGTCTGTGGATGTCACTGGCGTACAGAAGTTTGTAAAAGTCTGTCACCATGTGTGTTTAAAATTTTATAGTTGCTTGAGAATATTTTTTTTTCTTTTAAATCATATAATGATTTTCTTTTCTAACTCTTTAATTTAAAAGCCAAAGGTTTCAGGCTGATAGAGAGAAGAGGGGCCAAATATGTATGAATGCAAGGAGGAGAAAACTAATATAGTAGGTATGATATTTAGTGTTCAGAATGAAACCTACAGAAAATGTGATTTGTACGACATTATGCATCATTTGTGGATTGGGATTAATGTATTTAATTTTACTTTCAGTTGACAAATGTAATAGTAATTTTTTTTTTAAGAAAAAGCTGCCAAATCAGCACGCAGGTTGAGGGAGTGCTGATTAAGTAACAGAGGTTGGTAGGAGGGAATCTGTACATCTGGTGCTACATCATCGAATTTTTTTAAAAAACTTTTATGAAATTCAACTTTTATATTGAGACATTTAAGTAGATACATATTTAATTTTTACCAATTAACGATTATTATTTTAAGTTTTAATGGAAATTAAAAAAAGAAAAGTTCATGCAGGGGTGTAACAAATTTTCCGGTACTGTTGGTTCCAGAGCTTTACTAAATTTACCAGATATTCTGATTTCATCATCATTCATCAACACAACCCTGACCACCAGAGATTGCTATAAAGTTAAACTTTAAATGTAATTGAATAAATGAAATTTTAGACCAGTGTTTAAAACTACAATTGTGACTTGAATTTGCCTGTGGAACTATAAGATTAAATTTGAGCAAAATAAAATATAATCTCAAAATAAAGGGAGACTGTCACCAGCAGGTGCAATGTAAGCAAATAAATTGATGATGTGCTACACACAAATAATTCTGTTAACTGTCCTGTAAACTAGTGTGAAGATCACATGTCCTAGTATCTATAAGTTCATTCCCAACTATATTCAATCTAATTCTTCAAAAAATCAAAACCTTATTTCTCCTGTTTATTTTTCTCCCCAAAATTCGCCAACTGCAATCCCATGAACGGGAGTAAACTTTCCCTATCCCCAAAACTGGGTCACCTACAGACCATGGGTGGCAGCCGGTGATGCATTAGGCCGAGATCCAAGTGGCTGAGTCATTCTTCCACTTTGGCCTTTATTTTGGCTAGACGAGAGATTCGAGAGGCCTGATCCGATCAATGTGCTGGTTCATGATGCTCTAGTATCAATAAATTCATCTCCAACCGTATTATTCAATCTGATTCTTCAAAAATTAAACCCTTATTTTTCCTTTGCATGTTTTCTCTTAATAGATATTAGAAAAGCTATGGTTGAGGGTCAATCATGTTGAAAACAAAGAGTACCAATGCCAAGGAGTAATTTTTTCAGAGAAATTAGTGTCACTGGTGGAGTGTCTACTTGGGATCCTCCATTTTCCTGTTCTTGAATAATGATGGTACCCTTTGTGAAATTTCCTTCTAAAGGTATTGTTTTCCAAAACTAATGCAGTGTTTTTCAAGAATAAGTCTGCGTTTTCCAAGAGTAGTGTAATGCTTTCGGAGAGCAAAGTATCTATGAATAGAAATAATTATTCTACCCAAAGAATAATATATATGACAACTTTATTCAACATAAAATAGTCTTGTAGCACAGGATAGTCAAGATTCCTCTCAAATTAGAAAGGTGCTGGATTATCAGTTTCTGAAAAATCAGTGTTACACCTGTGTTTTAATCTTTTTAAAGATTTCCAAATTTTTATAATTTTCAGACATATAAGTTTATAAGGTAACCATTTTGACTGTCCTAAATATTTGTACATGAGACAAAGCTAAATTTAAGGTTTCAATCATCATTGCTGACTTGGGGGGGGGGGGTCAATGAAAGTCATGTTTTAATTTCAAAGAAAATTTCACAAACTTGAAAAACTACAATCTTTGTTTATGATAAGCTCACCATGGAAAAAAAAAATCGAATCTGTTGCTCAGGTTACTGGAAAAATGGTTAGATCATTCTATGGCACCAGAAATTACTTGATTACAAACATGATTACCGATATAAGAGTCAGATACGTCCTAAGGTGGAGTATTGTTGTTACCTTTGAGGCGGTGCCACTTAGAGCACTATTTGTTGCTTAGACAGAGGTCAAAATGAACTTTGAAATTTAGTGAGGGATAATCTATTCCGTTTCTTACAGTCCTTTTGTTCCATACGTTGCTAGTCTCTTTCTATCAACATTTCCATGGAAGGTGCTCGACCTGGCTCCAATCTCTATTCCTTTTTATATTATGGGACATTCACAGTAAGAACTCGCCTTGCTACCACCACCATTGCAAGAACTGTTCTTTGTTTCTTTGTCTACCTAACATGAAGCAGAATTTCCATGAACATTGCTTTTTTTGCAACGATTTCTCATCTGAAAAACACTTATTTCTCCTTTGTATTTTTACTTTTGAACTAGGTGAATGCCTCTTACAGTATGGTTGACTTCAAATCCAATCTCTACAGATTCCTGTTATAGATCATCTTCATAAGTAATCAATCTTAGTTCATTCCATCAATGAATCCATATGATTCTTTTTTTTTTTTAACTAATTATCATTTCGTCTCATTACACCCTCTATTTCTAGTGGCTTTTGGCCTTGATAAGTGGTATTATTGGTCAAAAGAAAAAGAAGTTATGTTTTTTTTTTATAATTCAATTTTATGTCATGGATGCTCCAATAGTCCTAAACTCTGAAAATCCTGGTGCATTTTGATAATAAAGTAGTTTTTATCAATTATTATGTTAATCGACATTTCTTTCCTCAGAGCTTTTTTCCTATATATCTTAATCACAAAATGTTGAAATATTCTTCAATTCTTTGAATTTTGAAAAACCTATGTTAATTTCTCTAATTAATCATAATTTGCATTCAACTCACCAAGTGATCTTTTATTTTTAAGTGATCTTTTATTTTTCGTCTGTTACTCTCCCTCATTGTCTATTGTTTGATCCCCTCATTCTTATTTTATACGTTGTTTATCCATTCTTGCTTCTCTCACCTTGTTTCTCTGTTAACAATCTTAAAGTTAATCACTTCCCATCCATCGTCACTTCTTTTACCTTCCTTCTCATTTCTTTTTCTATATCGACAAACATTAATTTGTTATAAACTTTTAAAAAATTAGAACAGTAGTTAACTATTTAACATGTAGCTTTTTGTGGAGCTGGTCACTAATTGTAGGCTTAAAAGATTATTAAAAACCAGGCTTATTCTAATTCGACTGGCAACCAACCAGACTTAGGGTTAGTGGTATAGTAAGGGTTTTTCTTTTTACTATCTTTTAAATTTCAGATTAGTGATCATCTAAAAAGTAACCACCATCTTTAATTGACTAGTGATTGGCTAAGTGAAGGTAACAAAACAAATTTTGAAATAACAAAGCTTAAAAACAGTTTCAGAACTTTAAAACTATGCAGGATAGTAGAAAATTAGATTTTACTGTGTTTGCTAAAAGTTACTTGACAATTTTGTTTGTTTTCAACTTTTTGGCTGTTATGGTCCTATCAGATCAGGCTTTCTGAAGATATTGATTTCCTGACTGAAATGCACTGTACATCAAAGTTTTTGTCTTTTTATTTCTTTGCAAAACTTAATATGTTCTGCAAAGCCACAAACAAAAACGATCTACTTTACAAAACAAGCAGACCAAATACTGTGGATGAGTGTTTGAGGACATAAGGACCTTGAAGTATAAAAACTTTCACCAAAATGATTGGACTCTGCATTGAGTGGCTCAGAAGGAGTCGATATGGCATAAAACAAAATAATCAAGCCATACACTATGAGCAAATGTTTGAACTTGAAGAATTTTTACCAAAATGGATGACCTGAAAATGGAAATAGGTGTATTGGGTAAGAAAGTTATAGATATATCGTAGGCTCTGTCAGTGGGGCTTTGAAATACTCTGACTGCCTCTCCGCAGAAGGTAAAAGTCTCTCAATGGGGATGTCTGTTTGCATTTTGGGACCAGACCAATTTTCAGTTTTGTAAATCCTCTTTATCTGGCCCAAAATATACCCCTATTTTCTGAGATGCAACCACAAATCGTACTCTACATGAATCCTCGATGTAGTACCGAAATACCAGGAATCCTGATAAACAACAACTATATATTCACCAGTTGATGGTAATTTTCGTCATTTCTCTTTTGTTGTTTTACTGAAAATTCAGCTATGTAAACAAACGGTAATTTAAAATGATTACTTTTACAGGTTTTAGGGTATGCTGAAAACGAATATTGCATTTAAACTTTCTGCAAATAAGTAGTTTTCCGTGTATTAAGCAATGCCATTTCTTATGTTATTGCTGATGGTCATCTTGGAGTGCGCAAACGCAACCCCAAGAAACTATGCACAAACACATGTACCAAGATGGCCACCAACAATAATGTAAGAAATGACATTGCTTAATATCTGGAAAGCTACTTATTTGCAGAAAATTTAAATGCGTTATTCATTTTCAACATACCAAAAACCTTTTAGAGATAGTCATTTTAAAGAAAAATGTTAAGGTGGAAACAAGGTGAAAATTTACAAATTGCATCACAATGAAATTCTTTATCGAACCACCTAATTATTATTGTTGTTGTTATTATTTAGACATCCCCAGTTAAAAAAAAACGGTTTTGTTTTACAGATTCTAAAAATGGTCTTGACAAGGAGTTAAAAATAAAAAAATTATACAAAATACTATTAGAAACCCACCCAGTAAATGTCACAAGGACAATTACTGGTTGGGTTTCTAAAAGTCATTGTCAAAATTTCAAAGACATGAGATACCACGTGGCTATTTTTCTTGTGCTTGTGTAACGCTCGACACTAATTGTCGAAATAAACAAACATTTTACATTAAATAAATACACTAAAAACTTATCCAACTGGATAGAAGAGTAACTTATCTTGCCATTGATAATATTTATTTGGGTGCTTATGCACTTATGTTACCATGCTATTTTTTTTCAAATAGTATTTTCAACTTAAATTCAAGTTTCACAATGTCTTTTTTTATTTAAATGTTAGGTGAAAGTACAACAAAACACCCTTCCCTCCTCTTGTTAAGAATAGGTTTCTAAATAATAACTTTATTATTTCAGCATAGTAGCATAAGTGCACAAGTACTTTTTTATTTATTTATTTATTTTTTTCTTACCACTAAAAAACAAAATTCTACCTTAAATGGAATACGTACATCAAATCTGTTGCCAAGGCCATTGGAAAAATGGTCGGATCCTTCTATCGATCCAGTAGATATCTCACTGCTGATGCAATTCTCTATCTATATAAGAGCCAGATACGTCCAAGGATGGAATACTGTTGCCACATGGGCAGGAGCTGCTAGAAAAGACTTGTCCTGCCTTGATAGGGTTCAAAATAGACTTTGTGGCCTGGTGGGAGATGTCCTTTTCTCTTCGCTGCAACCTCTATCTCACAGAAGAGATGTTGCGAGTTTGTCTCTGCTTTATCGTTATTTTCATGGAAAGTGTTCAACTGAGCTTCAATCTATGGTCCCCCCTCGCCAAACTTTCAAAAGAAACACTCGACTAGCTGAAAACACTATTAATAATTCTCCCCACTCTTTATCTGTGCCTAAACCTAAACATAGATTCCATGATCAAAGCTTCTTTCTTAGAACTGCATGCCTAAAATCTCTATCAGGTGGTTAACGTCAGCCCAGATGAAAACGTTTACCTCCAGCACCCTTACTAGTGACATGGCCGCAAGGATAGACATAGAGACAGAAAATTTCCGACATCTCAGACTACTGTTCACGAAGTACTACCGACCTGGGAAGCAGCTTTTTCTTCACCCTTTGTTAGAAACATCATCCATTAGAAATGAGGACTGAGGGACAAAAAAGGAGAAGCGAGAGTTACTGGAGCTGCCAATAACACATCCACTGCATTATCTACTCTCCATTAAAAAAACAAAAAAAATGGTAAGAGGGACTTATTTATATCTACTTAGTATAAGTCCTTTGCCCATTCCCAGTTTAGAATAGAATTTGACGATAGTCTCCCCCCCTCCATATTAATTCATGGAAGTTTTTTATTTTTTTTGCTTTAGGTACCTCACGATAGAACCTTCGAGATTAAACTTATAATTACGTTTCAATAATGCAACTTGTGAGGTCAACTTATGTTTTTAAATTGGGGGCATCTTATTTAAAGGCTAGTTTAGGGTAATACCAGGCGTATTTAACAAAAAAAGTTTAAAACACGAGTAATAAAACATGATAAGTAATGTTAAGGGGTTTCAATTTTTAGTAAGAGAATATAATATATATATATATTTTAATACACAAATATTGGCAAAATTAAGACAAAATACATTTCAACAGTTATGGATAAAGAGTTTAACTTGGCTCTGAAGGCACCAACCCTTTCTTCCGAGGTCATCTTGAAAACTGACTAGTAGCTAGCAGACCTGGGTGGTTCTGGTACTTAAGGGATGTGGTGGGTGTGGGGGTTAAATGCTTTTTAAGAGAATACAAATGAAACTCGTTAATATGCTGACTGTAGGCAGCTTAGTGCTGGTCAGTGCATTAGCGCATAGCGAGCAGTTTTCCCGTTAAATTCTATATTCTGTAATTTCTATAAAAGATAACATTTTAAAGAAATTTCCGTATAATTAATAATTATCAAATATTTATATATTATACATGAAAATAATTCTGAAACTATTATCTATGTGAAAATGGATGATATATACTGATTTATCTTATCAATTTTGAAATATTCTTTGTTAACTTTGCTCGGTTGTAACTTTACTTCCTGTGGTCGTAAAAATATAAATCAAAGTCCAGTAGAGATGGACTTCTATGTTTAAAATTTCAGCCATATCCAATCAAATTCAACCCCGTGCATGTGTATCCAAACGTAACGTATGAAATGTAAACATTGAAGAAACAGTTTCCCTTTTTGCTGTCGCAATTTTTTACTGTTTCTTTCATTTTTAACTTGGAGCATAAAAGAAAAATAAATTAATATGATGGAACGCTTATTCTCTTCTCTTTAATGTAATTCTTTTAAAAATTGACCCACATATAAAAGATATGACTTGTTGAAGCACACTAGGTATGTAATATTGCCGATGTCCACGAAAATATAGTATACGCTTGTAATGCTACTAATAACAGTAAACTCCCCACAAAATGAGAAATTCCAATACACCACCACACAAAAAAAAAATACTGTATTTGAAGGCAATGGTAAGGGTCAATCAAATAGTGAACCCAAATGCTGCTGACAATAAACTCTCTTATTAAGCCTTACCGGGGTCAAGGAAATAAAGGAAACAGTCATATGCCTCTACACCCACTGTCTAAGTGTATCATCCTTGTACCCCTGAGATGCTTGGGCGAATGGATTTTCCTCTGACCATCTCTCACTATAGAGCTTTGAGGAGGGTGGGGTACCATGATAATGAAACAATATAATACATATGTCTTTAAACAAAAACAACAAAAACAAAGATCCCATTCAAAATCAAATACAAAAAGCTATAAAGATGAAAAAACAAATTTCCCTGAATATATAATTTTGGAATCTTTAGACAACAAGCAAATAACAAAACTGTTCCCCATTCTTAATTGAAAAAATTATAAACAAAAACCTAAGTACATAGCAAATTTTAAAAAATAAAAATATTGAACCTTACTTGTACAAGTATCTTCAAAAGACAAAACAGAAAATCTTTTAACAGGGATAATGTTCTATAATATAAATATTAAAGTCCACCTCACAAATCTCTCAAGTCATTAAATGTGCATAATTCGACAATTACTTCCAAGAGAGAAAAGAAAAAGTCCTTGATGGCAAAAGAATTACAATAAAAAGAAATGAGCACACAATAAATACACATATTAACCTTCAACACTCCCACCCCATCAACTGAAATCAAAATTAGATATATTAATATAAAAGTAAAAATGTATATCCCCAGACCATTTTGCAGATTAAACTGCTAAAACTTTGGCCATTACCAAGAATACTGCATCAGAAAAGCAGTATGCTCAAAATGTGGCAACAGTGAACACCAGGAAGTGGAATGCTAAAGAAACACAAAATGTGAAAACCACTCAGTATACTTATCTCTCTGCTAAAACTAGATCAAAGAAAAAAGAATAAATGAAATAAAATATAAAAACTACTGAAAACAGAAAGATCATTGAATCAGTCTTCATAACAAACTTGATTAAATTATATACAAATACAACAACAAAAAAAGCAATAAAAAATAGAAAACACAGAAGTTAAAGAAATCACAACCCTAATAAAGATTCTCCAAGAACTAGTTGAAACATTTAGAACCACCTTATAAAAACTACCATCAACTTGAACAGCATTTGAAAACAACACACAAACAATCAAAAGTAAAACTTTATCAGATCTTAAAAACTGAACTCAACTCCCAAATAAAAGCATCACAGGAACTAACAATATCCCAAAATCTAATGAATAATAATAAGGAAAGAAAAGAACTAAACCCATCACCAACCAAATTAAAAACAAAAAAGACACACCAAGTTCTACAGACTAGAACAAATTTAAAACTTTAGAGACAATGAAGACATGAGAAAACTCTGATCATACAAATGACTAAAAATATGAAAGTGCAGAGGTGTAAAAATATACAATGGAAGTGCAGAGGTGTAAAAACAAACCATGAAGAAATAAAATATATGATAGCAAAATATAACCCCAATATAATTGACTTACAAGAAACCCTGCTAATAGAAACTGACAATAGAACCCTCAAGGTATACCACATCTACAACTGCACAAATTATAATTCAATAACTTGAGTGTTATTTCTTCCACCCGTCACACCAATAATTTCCTGGGTAAGGTTGACACTGTTGTCCAAACTTCCAACTTCCAAACACGTAACGCACCTTCTCTCAACTCCAAACGAACTTCTGCTAATTCAACTTATTTCTTCGAAATCCAACTTCAAAATAAACATCCCTCTAAAAAATCAACCCTCTTTTATCTCCAACCAGGAGCATCTCATTTGCATATTGGGTGGTCACATTGCAGGCATATAAAGAGATAAGGCAGCCATTTTTGTTTCTTTCTTCTTCATTCATTTCATTCCACGACCAACCCGTTGAACTATGCACACGTGCTAGTCAGGTAAGTCGCATGTTTCCCTACCCCCCTCCCCCCGATCTCATGATCACACACAGGACAGGGGGGCAGTCGTCTTTTTCGGATACTTCTTTGAAGAATCGGGGAAGCACTTCCTCATTGCCATCTTCCTCATTACCACCATTATTGCCACCAGTCTGTTCTATTATCCCCTCTTGTGGTTCCCTATGCGGTGTTTCACAATCAGGGCAAGGGGGCAGTATCCGTCTTTGTCGGGTACTCCTTCGAAGAATCGGAGGCATCACTTCCTCGGTTCCATCTTCCTCAGTATGTTCCATCATCCCCTCTCATGGTGCTATAGGCGGTGTTTCACAATCACGGCGGGTGGGCAGTATTCGTCTTTCTCGGGTACTTTGATGAGGAACTGGTAGTATTACTTCCTCATGTCCATTGTCCTCATCACTATTGCCACTAGTATGTTCCATCATTCCCTCATCTGGTTCTGTAGGTAGTGTTTCTATGCTCACCTGTAGGGGCAGTACGCGATCAGGATCACCCCTGAACTGTATGTGATCTTCTGCATTATCCTCAGAATCAGAAGAGGTATAACAGGGGTGGATATCTTTTACATGACGTGGTACACCATTAATCAACATGGTCTGAGGACTTATGATTTTATCTATTTTTCCTCTGCAAAATTTTACAGTGCACCCAGCATTTGGGGGTTTTACCCAAACACAGTCTCCCACTTGATATGGTGTATTGACAACTCTAACCACTGATGGTGTGACATCAATTCCTTTTATACGCTGTTCATAGCGGTAAATCTCATTAGTTGGTGCAGTTTCTGGTGTTGCATCGTCCTTTGGTGTCACATTATACCAGTACACAGCTTCTGGAATAGAACACTGTGTCCTGGCCGCAATTCATTTAATGGTGCGGTGACACCGCTCCGCTATACCGTTACCTTCTGGAAGATATGCACATTGGTAACGCATTCTATTCCCCCATTCCTGTGTAAATTTCTGAAATTCTTGACATCGAAACGTAGTGGCGTTATCAGTCAGAATTTCCAGCGGGGCACCACGTTCAAAAAAGACAGCTCTCAACTGTCGTATAATGCTAGATGCATCCTGTCGTGTTAACAGGTGCCATATCGTGAAGCGTGTTGGACCACAATCTGTTAAGGTCCAAAAATGCTTGCCCTCGTAATGCGTTACATCCATTCCTATTCGATACCAGTTGTCCTCCACCTCAAGCTTCCCTTTTTGCCATTGGGATGGTGCCGGATCAATTCGCTGACACTCTTCACACGAGCGTATAGCTGCTTTGATTGATGCTCTTGTAGTGTACATAATTTACTGCAAATAGAAAACACAATGCATCTTGTCAATACACTGGGTAACTCTGGAATCGCGCTCCTCGCTTCCAGCGCAAAGTATTGCCCTTCTTATAGATGTCTAGGCCTAACACGGGCACCCCGTCCTTTAGGCGCTTAAGGTCTTTGCTTATTAACCCAAACGATTCCTGTTTTGCTTGAACCACATCTGCAGACATTATATCCTCATTAACGTAGATGTCATCAATGTAAGTTGAAGCAGCTTTTGCTGTGGTCTCATCCTGCATCAAAACAGTTTTAATAATAGTTGTCATTATTAAGGGTGCTACGTTTAGGCCAAAACCTAAACGTGTCAAACAATATCGTTTTCCCTTGATTATCACTGTCTGAAATGGCCATAATGACTCATGGACACGTATCTGCAGGTAGGCTCTCTTTAAATCCAGCAGTGGTACATTACTCCCTTTCTGACGCCACTCTCTTAGTTTAGCAGCGCACACATCTGTGTTTTCAGTGAAAGCATCAACATGTTGATTCAATTCTCGGTAATCCATTACGGGCCGAATTTTGTCTTTAAGTAGGTTGTTCAACAGCCTTGAGCGGAATTAATCCTTTGGGTGGTCCCATACGTTCCTGTGGGTATGGTATTAACCATCCGTTATCAATCCACAGCTGAAGTTCTTCTTCATATGCGGCCCTATTCTTTGTGGAAACTGCATACTCTGGAATGGTGTTGCACAGCCGATCTGGTGCCTGGCTCATAGTCCATTTCCACTTTGCAGTCCACGCCTTTTTGTTGTCGTCAAATGTAGCACAGAAGTCCTTTTCTTCAATAGACATGCCTGCACAGACTTCTTTCCTTCTCCAAGCATTACACCTCCAGTCGCTGTGATTATGGCGCCTCCTAGTGCTTGTATTGCATCAATTCCAATCAACATGTCATAGCCAGGGGGTTTTTCTTGCATCACCAGAACATCAACTTTGGCTGTGTCACCCTTCTCAGTACAGATGTGACTGTCCCTTCACCACAACATGCTCGGGATAAACCATTGATCGTCATAATACCGACTGATTGTTCCCGCCACATCTGACAGTAATGTGCACTAACTATAGACCGAGAACACCACGTGTCTATGAGTGCTGAACACTGCACATTGTCAATTTTAACGCCAATGACCGGTAATCCTGTGTTTATTGGTTGGCAAGGGTGGCGATAGTACCTTGCCCCCAACGTCGTTTCCCGAACAGTTGTGAGATATGTGCCCATACTTGTTGCAGCGATAGCATTGTACTGTTCTCTGTGCTCGTGGATATACACACCTCCTATCACTCTGGCAATCCTTAGCAAAATGATTGGCCTCCCCACATTTATAGCACACTGGGCCTACACACTTATTACTACCTGGAAGAGAATCTACATTGCTTCCCGGCGGTTCGACTGTTGCATGTTGAATACTAGTTGCTGCTGCAATTGGCTCCTGTTCCTTACAGATGTTTCGAGCTCGGGCTAATAACTTGTCTGTTGTCAATTCATCAATTTGTGACGATGCCCGCAACAGTTTGCTGACCTCCTCAGGTAAGCCTACTAAAAAGACACATCTTAATATTTTATCGTTAACCCCACCAAATGGTACCGACAACTTTCGTAGGTCGGCTAGGTACACATAAACTGTTTCCTTAGGGTGAAGTTGCCGGCTCGTGAACTGTTGCCATGCAACAAATGGATCTGTACCAAATGCTGTATACAGGCTGTGTTTGATTGTATCCCATTCTGGTTCATCCCCAAGTTGCTGGTAGACTGCATAGGCCCCTCCGGTTAACCTCAAAGGAATGACTGCGGCTGGTTCTTTAATTCTGCACAATGTACAGATCTTCTCAGCCTTTTCCACCCATTCGACGACAGACGGTCCAGTGGTAGATCCATCAAACTCAGGTATCAAGCGAAAGTCGAATCTGTCCATTTTCTGCCTTTCGAGTCACCGCACACCGAGAGCCGAAATAGCTTATAATTCAATAACTTGAGTGTTATATCTTCCACCCGTCACACCAATAATTTCCTGGATAAGGTTGACACTGTTGTCCAAACTTCTAACTTCCGTGTACATAACACACCTTCTCTCAACTCCAAACGAACTTCTGCTAATTCAACTTATTTCTTCGAAATCCAACTTCAAAATGAACCTCCCTTTAAAAAATCAACCCTCTTTTATCTCCAACCAGGAGCATTTCATTTGCATATTGGGTGGTCACATTGCAAACATATAAAGAGATAAGGCAGCCATTTTTGTTTCTTTCTTCTTCATTCATTTCATTCCACGACCGACCTGTTGAACTATGCACACGTGCTAGTTAGGTAAGTCGCACGTTTCCCTACACAAATAAGTCAGAAAGAGATGAGGCACCTAAATTATTATAAAAAATCAGATACCACATATGGAACTACAATTTCAAACAACCTTTCAAGCAACAGCAATAAAAGCTTGACCACTAAATAACTATTTGTTCAGTCTATATTCCATTTAAATAAAAACTAAAACTGAAGTAGAAAACCTGATAGTACAACTCCCTACTCCTTTCATTTTAATGGAGGACTTCAATGTTCACAACAAAATGTGGAGATGCAAAAATATCAACCAAACTGGAAAATTTATTGGTTCACTATTGGAATCACCTGAAATATGTATACTCAGTGACAAAACACACATGTACCTTGACCTAGGCACAGGAACAATGTTAACTATTTATCAAACTCGATGCTCTCCCACAATATTTATGGACTTTCAGTAAGAGGTTCATAATAACTTCCTGACTTAACATTAACACCTTTTTGGTTTTTTTTTTTTAACTCTTTACACAACTAAATCAAAAACAACAGTCCTCCTCCTCCCCTCCCTCCCTTTTTCTTTTTTCACCCCCACTTCCCTACTGGCTTCCCAACTTAAAACAACCAAGAATATTATAAACCCTTTCCCTTTGCAGAGCTAAATCATGTTCTGCAGGGCTGGGAATAAAAACAACAAAATCCTCTACAGGTCTTTACCTTTATCTCTACCGTACTCTACAAAATATAGGAAAATTTAAACAACTTGAAGTATAAAACCTTTTTTTTTCACCCTGTTCGTAGGGCATCAGAATAAGCCAACTGCTCCCCTGCAGAGGGTAAAAATTCAATGAGGCAACCAGTTAGCCATGGGTTGTTACCCATAATGCTTTAGGACGTGATCCTGGTGATTGAGCTAACCTAGACCTGGGTATATAGAAGTCTAGGAACCACAACACATCACTTTGGCTCTTACTTTAGCTAGACGGGCAGTCGGAGAGGCCTGATCGAATTAATTGGCCAGTCACTTCCAAAATGCCAACTACCCCAACAAAGAACAAAACTCAAAGGTACTTCAACATCCTTTTTCTTCACTACCAAAAATAGGCAAATCAAGTAAGTTCTAGAAGGCGGAGGCGAGGGCCAATCAATTGGAAATACCAGAACTCAACACTCGATCTGAACATATGTATTTTTGAGGACATAATGAACATGAAATAGGATGTGCTCTAGTACTCTTTACCAAAAGAGTATATCCTCCATGTAACCCCAATATGGTCAAGGTAAATGGGTTTTCTCCTTACTATATCCCAATTTTGGACTCCGAGGTGAGTAGGTTGATGAAAAATAAACCCCAAAATACATGGCTGAAATAAACAAATACTTCCCCCTGAAAACCCTTAAAAGAAACCATTCTAGTAACTCTGACCCCTCTAGCTCAGATGATGGGAAAAGATCCAAAACTAGGAAAACCTACCATCTCTAGGTGAAGGAAACTTTGCAAGACTATTAGTTATCGAGTTAATAGAAAAGAAAGAAATTGGAAACTTATCACCTTTTCTAACAGAAAAGATATTACCAACAAAAAATAAACCAAAAACAATTAAAAAGAAAAGACAGAAACCTACTAGTCAAAGTAACCAATCATAAAGATGCCCAATTTCTACTTAAAATGAAGAATTTCCATGAGTATAAGTGCAAAGTCTTTCTCCATGAAAGATTAAACACTTCAAAAGGGTTAATTCGAAGCTACAAGCTATCATTTGCAACAGAGAAAGAAATAAACACCGAATTGGAAAAACAAGGAATGATCAACCACATCTGTATAAACATAAAAAGACACAATAAAATAACTACTAACATATACATATTCACTTTCAACCAACAATACCCAAAGAAATCAAGATCGGCTAACATAAAAGTAGAACAATACATTCCAGCTCCTTTAAGGTGTTTCAACTGCCAAAAATATGAACATCATAAAGAAGTCTGTAAAGGAAAAAGAATATGTGGAAAATGTGGCAACAAGAAGCCAGACCACACCGAAGAAGAATGCATAAATGAATTGAAATGCGTTAACTGCAGAGAAGATCACTTGATCTTCTCTAAAATATGTAAAACATATAAAAAAGAAATAATGTAAATACAGTACAAAAAGCATAACTTTCACAGAAGCCAGAAAAATGGTTGAGACATACATGAAAGACAACACATACGCTGAGACAACAAAAAAGACAAACCATGCCAACATAATGAAATAGATGATCAATATAAGGAACTGGTAAACAAACTGATTACATTAAACATTAAAGAATGGCCAGAATTTCAAAATAACCTAAAAGAAAAATACTCAAATCTGGAAAACAAAACAATAGAAATAACAAATCCAAACAAAGTAAGAAAGATCCCATCTACAATAGAAACATTAAAAAAATATCACAGAAACCAACAAAATAACCACCAGAAATTAATAAAAATATAAGCAATGATAAAACAGCAAATAAAGAACACTCCATAAAAGAAGAAAATCAAACAATAAACACTCAAAACAGATTTCAAACACTAGAAAAACATGGAAACTGAAAACACCCTGGATAAAAAAAAAAGAAAACGAACACAAGTAATCAAGATGGAAAAAATGAACAGGAAGACAAAACAATAACATCCTAAGCAAGACCCAGATCGACATCCAGATCGAAACAAAAAGAAAAAAACTCAGCAAAACACTTCACTAAAGACAAACCCTCTACCTCTAAAGAGATGAAAATAGAGGAAAATTAAATAACCTCATGGATACTCTAATCATCCCTAAAAAGCTTATAAATACACAAACACGAAGAGGAATAAAAGCAAACCTCAACAAACTACAGCTGCTAATAACAAAATTGAACCCAGCCATTATCTTTTCTCAAAGATGACCAAAAAATAAACATTAAAAAATATCAAGAATATAACTACATCTTCAGGAGGCACATCGATCATAGTCTAGAATGATGTACTTCATAGCCACATAGAACTTGAAACAAACCTGCAGGCGTCAGCTGTAAAAATTAAATAAACAAATAAACATTTGTTCTATATACATCACTTCCAGTGAGTAAATAATAGAAAATGAATTGCAAAATATAATTAAACAACTCCCACACCATTATAATACTTGGAGACTTTAACTGCCATAAATCAAAAAGGCAGAAACATGGAAAGCTTTATAAAC
Organism: Euprymna scolopes; assembly: GCF_053919585.1. Classification (NCBI taxonomy): domain Eukaryota; kingdom Metazoa; phylum Mollusca; class Cephalopoda; order Sepiida; family Sepiolidae; genus Euprymna; species Euprymna scolopes. Next base: position 105,407,796 of record NC_136488.1, read on the forward strand.
AAAAATGATCTTTGTCAATATAGCAACCAACCTCCAATATACATGTGCACATACTCATGAAAATATTATGCAGTAGATCTGACCTTATGTGATCCAACCATATTTTTGGATTTCTCCTGGTCAACATACAACAATACTTGTGGAAGTGACCACTTCCCCATTATTCTTGAAAGTCTAAGCTCTAACCATGAAAATAAAATTCCTAACTGGAACCTAAACAAAGCAAATTGGCAAAAAATGTAAATCAATCCGTCTCATAGAACTAAACTTCAAACATAAACATAAATAAAGAAGACCAAATCTCTCACTTCACCAAAACAATAACTTTCATAGCAGAGAGATGCATCCCAAAATACACCGAAAACACTAAACACAACTATCTCTGGTTCAATGAAAAATGCAAAAAAGCAATACAATTGCACAAAATTGCCTTACGCAAATTCAATATGCACCCAACATCAGAAAACTTCAATTCCTTCAAAATATTCAGGGCCAAAGTGCGGCAAATCATCAAACAATCAAAATGTACTTCATGAAGAGAATTTATATCCAAGATTAAAACTAAAACAAAAGCTGTATGGAACATGATTAGAAAGATCTCAAAAAAAAAAAAAAAAAAAAAAAAAAAAAAAAACAAACAAACATCCCTCTCAAGCATCTATCCAACAACAATGGAAAAATATCTGACCCTAAAGAAATAACTAACACATTTGCCCAAATTTTCGCCTAAAACTCCTCTGTAACAAACCACAACCAAAAATGTCAGAGCATCAAAATAAAAGATGAAGAACCAAATCTCGATTTTCACTCCAACAACACAAGCATACAATTTACCTTTTACTCTTCTTGAATTGTTGGACTCCCTCAGCCAGTCTCACAACACTGCAGTAAAATCTGACAATATATGCTATGAATTCCTTAAACAACTACCAGATCCTTCAAATAAACATTACCTTTTGCTAGATACCCAGCCATGTTGGACTAATAGGAAACAAAAAGGTAGACACAGCAGCAAAACAATCAAAATGAACTCGAGCAATACAAAAGTACCCTACACTCACTAAAAAATCAATAACTTTTTTTATATCCACATGCCAAGAGCTATGGAACTCCTGCAAAAACAGCAAACTTTACCAAATCAAACCCATCCTCAAAGAAAATTAGTCTTCAACAGGAAAATGACAAGAAAAGAAGTAATAACAGCAAAACACCAAATAAGACATACCGCTTCCACCCATTCATATCTACTAAAAGGTGAAAAAAGCACCAGGCTGTACCCGCTGTCATGAATCCTATACAGTGAAACATATCCTAACCAACTGCATAGATTTCAATCAAATAAAATACTATCAAGAAAACAATCTGAAAGACATTTTTTACAAAGTTGATCCCAAAAATATTAGAATTTCTAAAAGAAACAAAGTTGTACAACAAAATAGAGTTAAAAAGCAAACAAAAAACACACTCAAAATATATAACCAGTGCTCACCAAAAAGCATTACTTTTACTTAAGTTTCAGTATCAACAAAATCTAGAAAAATAACAAACAGTAAATAAGCAAAACAAAACCAATTCTTAAGCATTAAATAACTCAAAAGGGTTGATATACTGGTAAACCAACTAAACCAAACCAAAACTACTCCCCTAAATTCCAAAAATATAAAAATAAGACTCAATTTCACATTCAACATCTCCTCATTTACTATAACAGAGCTTAAAATCTCAATACATAAAAGCAATGACACAGCTACTGGACCAGATGATATTTATTATTAATTTCTGAAACTCAATATTCTTCTACAAATTATTAACAACATATGATGATCCAAGAATCTCCCCAAACATGGCTTGAAACCGATATCATCCACAGGAAAGGAACAATCTAACCCTATCAATTATCACCCTATCACGCTAACAAGTTGTATCTGTAAAACAATGGAAAGGATGGTCAATACACGACTGATATGGCATCTAGAAAAATAACATTCTATCCAGACACCAAAGCAGATTTAGACAAAACCAAGGCACAAACTACTAACATCTCACTAGAAACATTCATCCATAATGGTTTAATAAAAAACCACGATCTCAATCTTTGTTTTTGCAATAGCATACACAGAGATTCAGGATCCTGAAAGATATTCAGAATATGGGAATCAGAGGAAACCTAACAATGTTTATGCAAGAATTCATTTCTTACAGTATTTATAACATATACTTGAGAAACACAATATCAACAAAAATGAATTGTTTGTTTATTTTAAACATGTTTATAACATTTCTGCTGGCCTGTTTGGGTCATACAAGTTAAATTTATGCATTTTAAGCATCATTCTGTTTCATCAATTTTTAAATATTTAAATTAAATTTTTTTTATTTTGAGGATGTTGATTTCATTTCACAGAGTCCAACAGAAATCTCTTTGTATCCAGTCATATTATCTCCATTGGATTTGTTTCTTTTTTTTTTTTTTTTATTTCCTCCAATCCTCTTCCCCTATATTAGTTCTGACCACTTTAAACATTGAGAATGCAAGTCTGATATTGTTGGCGAGTGATGGTGTCATGATAAAAACATTGGTTTTTATTCAAACATGTAAAACATTTTGTCAGCTAGTTTAATAACCCCTCCCCTTCCTATTAGGCTCTTGAAGGGCTTATCCTTTTACTTAGTCTGTTTGGAACCAGGAAATTGAATACTTTGTCTTGAAGTGATTTTACCTTTTTCTCTTTTTTTTTAATTTATTATTTTATTATACCTTTTCCACAACATCTTACTATTTCCAATATTAACAGCAGAAGTTTTTGGTCAAACTTTCTTGATGCTTACTCCTTGCTCTTTGTGTGACTAATCTAGATTCTTCTATTGATAGCAACGGATAGTTATTTGCATCTTGTCTGCTTAGACTGTTCCACACATTTGCATGGTCTTGCTCTTTTTCTTTGTAAAAATCTCCACATTGTAATTGTTCTCAGTCTTGAATCTCATGAGTGTCCCCTTCTGACAATAACTACTCTGTTGTTCTTATTATATCCAGCAGTATTGATAATCCATTGCAACTTCATCTATCAAGATTTTTGGTGACTTTTTCTCATTTCTCTTCCTGAATCATGTTCTATTTCTTATTCTCCTCCATTGCATTCTTCTGATGCTGCTGTTGATGATGTTGAGGTTGATTTTTCTGTGAAGTCCTTTGTTGATCGTCGCTTTCATAGGAAAACTTGTTACTACAGGAAGGCTGATTGGGATGGGTTTTGCAGTTTCCTATGTGACATTCCATGAGGTTCTATCTTTAGTATGCCCCTGAATGCTGCTGCTAAGGAGGTTACTGACTGATTTCTTGTTGGACACCTTCATTCCTCATAAGTTTCAAACCAAACCTCATTCTCCCGGGTTTTCATCTGTTTGTACTTCTGCTCATCAAAACCATTGCAGTAATATCATGATGGTTCTAAGTCTTCTAGATGAAGAGGTTAGCAATGCCTGTAAAAGATCAATCTCTGAAGCTAAATCCAAGTATTCTCAAAGAATTCATGACAGTATCTCATCTCAAAAGGTTGGCTCTCATGATTTTTGGATGATCTATAGTAGTAGTATTAATAGTGGCAAGTCTACCATTCCTCCTCTTTTTAATGGTCTTCAGGTTATTTCATCTCCTAAGCATAAGATTGATCTTTTTGCTCATCTTTTTGCTGATAATTCTTTTCCTGATGATTCTGGTGCTGTTCTACTAGATTTTCCTTTGAAAACTGGTCATTCTATTGATTCTGTGATTATCACTCCAAAAATGGTTGCTAGGGTTCTTTCTGGTTTTGACTTTCATTCCTGTTATTTTCAAACGTTGTGCTCTTAAACTTTCTTCTATCCTTTCGAAATTATTCATTCTATGTTTGTTACAGTCCTGTTTCCTTTCTTGTTGGAAGGCGCCCTCTGTTATCCCTATCTTTAAAAGTGCTGGTGATCGGTCTGACTTAACTAAGTATCATTATGCTGGTCTTCTTTCTGTTATTAGCAAAGTTTTTGAAAGGTTGGTCAATGGCAAGCTTGTTCATTTTCTGGAAAGTCTGGTCTTCTTTAGGAATGTTCAGTATGACTTTTGTGGTTTGCATAGTTTTCGTTTAACAGCTGATGTAACTAAGCGAATCTGCCGGTTTATGGATAATTCAGGACAGGGCAGGGTCATTGCACTTGACATTTTAAAGGTGTTCAACTGAGTGTGGCATTCTGGTTTTGACATAAACTTTAGGTTATGATGTTATGATGTTGATGGTAAAATTCTTGACATTATGAAGTCTTTTCTTTCTGATGAAAGCTTTCAAGTAATTCTGGATGGTGTCTCTTCATTTTTTTTCCATATCAATACTGGTGTTTCACAGAGCCTAGTCCTAACACTGTTTCTTCTTTATATAAATCTAGAGAGTATTATTCAGAAAATTAACATCCATATAATGAAAGCCTTCTCTATTCTGGTGTTGCTTTTCACTTATCTCCCTCGGATCAGTTGAAATATGCAGCTGATCTAGAAGTTGATTTGTTATGGATTGGTGTAAGAAATGGTTTCATTTGATCCTGTTAAGACTCAGCTTGCATCTTTCAATCATAGGTATATCCTTTTTCTTTTCAAGATTCTTATGTATGGCTCTGCTCTCGATGAGAAATTGACTCTAAAACTTCTTGGTCTTTTTTGCTTATCAATTTTTTTTTGAAGTTAAGACCTCATAAAATGTTGAGAATAACATCCAAGATGAGAACAATGGTCCAAATAACCCCAAAAATACAAATTATCAATCCTTATCCAAAAATTTCTAAAACAAAAGATTTGAAATGCTTTCCTTCCACAATTATGTAAAACATGTTGAAATCAAAACATGCCTATTCAATAAAAAGGCAACATTTCACATTTAAGTGACAATTTCATAATTTTAAAATACTTAAATGAGTTGTTAAATTGTTTTGAAATTGTTGTTTCACAAATTGAAAAACAGTTTTGTTGCATGATCGACTGATAAGTGAATACCAAGGCGAGGCAATACCATATATAATTACTTCATTTCCTCATGGTAAAATGTTTGCTTTTTTTCCTTAAGATTATTTTTTCTTTTCAAAAGAATATGTCTCTCCAAGTTTTTTTTCTAATTAACCTACTTTGTGATCGCCTGTGCATTATTATCTATCTAGGCAGCACAATATATCCATTTTCAACAGTCGAGGCTGTTGACCCTAACATGCCATCCTACATATTTCTTTAGGTTTTCTTTCAAGAACACCAAGACATTTTAATTCCACGTTCCCAATCTTCATCAAATAGAGAAAATCTGTTTGGATTTTTTCTTTTTTCTTTTAATTTTGTAGTGACTATGCATATTATTTAGGTGCAAAGTATAGTATTTCTTTTTTAATTGCATTTCCAATTATTAGAATAGAAGGCTTTCTGGCATCTGGGGATCTCGGTCTGCTCTGATACTAAATTGCATCTTTTCTGTCCTTAATCACTGAAGAAAAAATCTTTTTAGACAGTCTCCATCCAGTGCCTTTTTTTGGAAGTTAGATTTTTCCCACATTAAGAATTCGACCTAGTGTATTTTTCCTTGTTGGGAAGCAAGTAAGCAGGGGGAACACATTGAATTATTTTTCTGACTCATCAAGTTAAATGTAGGTGTTCTCTTGTGAAGAACTAGTTGTGTCTTTCATCCATATAACTGTTTGTCAATAAAACAAAAATAGCTAATAAAGCGTGAGTTGTCTTCCCTTGCAATCACAAATACTTGTCTAATTTCTACTATTATATATTAAAGTCACTTTGTGTTTGTGCGTGTGTGACTTCCATCCTCATAAGTTCTGAAACGATTGAGCCTATCTTTTGTAAATTTCACACAAAAGTAATTTATGTCTGGCAGTGGTCTTAAATATGTTTTGTGCAGAAATTCATCCAATAAGTATTGAAAATTGGAAAAATTTGATTCTAAAAATAGTCTATCTTTCTTATAGATAAAAAGAATTTTTACTGGGGAAATGTTACACCGGCAAAGGGAGATGATAAAATATCAGCAAATCATTTCTTCTTAAAAAAAACAAAAACAGAATTATTGTCATCTGGAGACATAGCTCTGTAGTAGAGCATTCAACAACAGGTTCCCATGTTTAAGCCCGGATGTACCTCACCATTTTATTTTAATTTTTCTTATTAATGAGTTCAATTTATGATTTTCTTATTAATGAGTTCAATTTATGATAAAAGAAGAGGTACCATTTAAAATTGCTGCAAATCATTTCTTTGTTTGCATATTTTAAAACTAAACATTAATCAGAAGTGAATTTTCCAGGGCATTCATCGTGAAGCCGAAATATCAGCTGACATGATATTGTAAACAAACACAGATGGAACTTGATGAATGACATTATTATTTTTTTTTTTTAATTCTGTTGCGGATTAGTCCACTGGGTAAATTATTCCTTATATTCAATAAAGGATTAATTCAATAAAGGATTAATTCTATAATAATGTATACACAATCTGTATAAATTAAAATATTGTGTTTAAGCGTATTGTATGACTGAGCAATGCCAGGCATCCAACTTGTGTAAAAAGTAAAAAAGTATTATAACTTCTGTTGGATTTGGGTAGAAAATAAGTAATGAGTTTACTTTTACTTTTTTTTTTTCTAATACTAATGCATACTAATATTTACCCGAAACAAGGCACATTGCAACTTAGATATAAAGGAGCCACTATGAATTAAGACGTGTGTAAAGGGAGCCCACCTTCTTTGCAGCAGACTTGGCAATGTCTTCTATTATTCCAGTTTATGTTACCTGTTAATGTTAGGCTGAGGAGTTTGAATGATGAACTCTCAGCTAGTGTTATTTATCCATGAGACTCGGTGGCTGAAAAGATTCTTTGTAATTGTAGAAGGAAAGGAGCTTTGTTTTAGTAGCATTAAATGTCACCATCCTTTTACAGACTACAGGTCATTTTTTAAGGTTTCAGACATTGCTTTGAATATGTGTACATTTCCCATATGTCTGGTATAAAACATATTGTCATCAGCAAACATACCCATCTTGGACACAATTTAATCAGGAAGATCATTTATGAATATCAGAAACAAAGGTCCAAAGTTCAATCCCTGGGGCACAGCCGCATTAATGTCATGCTGTTTGAATATACGATCATTGACTTCAACCTGGATTTTTCTCTCGTCTAAGAAGGACCCGGTTTGGCACTTTAGAACGAATGTTTTTTGTTTTTTTCTCCTTTGAAGACTGTGTACTGTTTTGCTGAGGGCCACTAGTATAGAGTGACCTCTCTCGAAAATGCCACACATAGAATTCATAATAAAATTCACAATCCTTTCTGCATTCCAACTTCAGACTATATCTGACTTATTACTAATTTTAGTCATGAATTTCCAATAGTTTTATTTTATCACTGTTCAATGATATGCGAGGACACTTTGATGATCGTCTCATTAGTAGATGTGATCCTAAATGAGCTTCACACTCACTGCACCTGTGGGTTTATTTCAAAAATAAATTATCAAAGCAATCCTCAAACTATTCCTGCACTGATGAGAACAATCACAACCGAAATCATCAGGGCTTTTCCAAGAGAAAAGTATGAGTCAGAGTTGTTGATGATTATCCAAATGTGCTTGTTAAACAGTGATAAAACGAAGACTGTTGGACTTCATGAATTGAATCTTGGTGGACAAGTCTGGTATAGAGTGGAGGTTATTTGTGTCATGAGTAGCATTTTAAGAGGATCACTATATTACATTTAATATTGTTTCTCCAGAACATTGTTAAAACTATCTGTACTGCCCCCCCCCTTCTTGAGTCATTTGGAGTGAAGGGACAGGGTAGGATCCAGAGATAGATAACACCAGATCTGTGTTAATGTAAGCCAGGTTTTTCATGTCAAATTTTATTTATAGTTGCTGGTCTGTAATCGGTTAATTAGGTGCAATGTCATCTCGGTGGTTACATTTTTATCAGATAACTAAAAGAATGTTCATCTGCTTTTGGAAAATGTCTAAAATTGAAGGTTCTTAAGGGGCTTGAGGGTTCTTTGAGAAGAAATTAAAATTGATTCATTGGATGAAATTCAATGCAAATTTGAAATATTTGAATTTTAAAATAGGAGATTGTGCCCATATTATACTTTCCGAAAAAAAAAAAAAAAAAACTTTAAAAAATATTCAAAGAAACAAAAATTTTGAGAATACTTATTTATGGATATCTAATCTGTAGTGTTAAAATTTCACAAAAATATAAGCCAAATTTTTATGAAAAACTCTTTTTACCTTTTATTTGCATAAAACTAAATTTAAATATACCCCATATGACTCGTCCTTATGCCTAGCAAGTGTGTTCAGTTAGTTTAGGGGTGAATATGTTATGATGAAAGCCCTCAAGTTACGACAAAAAAAAATGAATAAATATGAAAGTTTTTTTTTCATTTATCACCCTTATTATCATAATCATTACTATCCAAACAGGTTTACTGTTATTTCAATCAATAATACAAAACAAAACATTTTGAAATACTTTATAGAATCAGAATACGAAGTTAACATAACTATTTTTTAAACAGTTCATAAAAAAATAATGTTTGGTGGTGTTTGTAATTTTTAGCCTATCTATATGCAATAATTTTGTTGCTATTAACAGTAATTAACTAAAATGGTTTAATAACAAAATTAACTTTCAAAATCTTTTTCTTTAACGTTGCTCCCTAGAATACTTAACAAAAGTGAGAAAAGGAGAGAGGGCGAATGACTGTCTTACTAGCTGTCTATTCTCCCCCTCCCCCCCCCACCCCCGACATCATATTTTTCTCAAGCAAATTAACTTTCTTTTACTTTTCTTTAGGGACTTATTTAAAATATAAATAAATTTGTATTAACAGTTTGGTAAGATTTAGAAAGATATTAATATTTATTTATTTGAAGAAATCAAGTTTTACTCTCGTTTTCAAGAAACTTATGAATGAAATGTTTATTATATATTATTTTTTAAAAAGAATATATTTACTAGTGAACTTTTTAAACTGATATTAGTTGGCAAAGCCAGCTAATAAGTACATAAGATGAGAATGCTATTTTAATTGTACATACATAGGTAGGAGTATTGAGTTAGTTTATGAGATTTGCATCTCATGCTACCACACCAGGCTGTCTGAAAATACTGGCTTCTTCACCTAAAATGCATTAAGTATCAATGTTATTATTTTTTCCTTTTCCTTTGCAAAACTCAATCATGTTCTGCAAAGTCAAAAACAACAATTTTGTCTCTACAAAACAAACAAGCCAAACACCATGAATAAATATCTGAAGGCATGAAGAACTTGAAGCATAATTTTTTTTCCAAAATTACTGGCTTCAGCATTAAATAAACCAAATGGGTTGATATTAGTGATGGGACAATGCCAATATTTTTTATGATACAATTACTGATTCAAATTCTTTTTAAATTTCTAAATATAGAATGTTTTTGACATAGGGAGGATTGAATTACCATAAAAATTAGGTATAAGCAATAATGGTGGAAAAAGGATGGGGGGTGACATAGTTTTGAAAGCCAATTTATCATAATTTTTTGTGGGTTTCTGACAACTTTTTGATTGTATTTCAAAGATTTCAAAGACTAAAATTAATTTTCAAAATGAAAAAATATTTGTACACGTGAAAAAAAAAAGTTATAATGAAAAGTTTTCATGGCAACATTCAGAAACTGACACGTTCTTGAAGTTAAATAAATCCATTCTAAAAATCCCTTGAAAGATAAATATTAGTTTTATGGGTTTATTTCAAAGATAATTAGTAATGTAAAGTCGTAAGATATCAAATTAAATAAAAAAAATCTTATTTGTACAAAAAAATAGCTCAATTTGCCCTCAAAAGCGAGAGATTCTGGCTTTGCACAAACAAAAACAAACTAAATCTTCTAAGCCCATCATCTACAGAAGCCCAAAATGTCAGAAAGTAAAAAAGCTATCTGAAAATTATGTCAGGCAGTTGGCAGGAGGTAGAGTACTGGTTTTCTTTCTTTTTTTTTTTTTCCTCATCCATGTATCCATACATTCCTATCATGAATGTTTGTATAATTTTTACCAGTTTTTAATTTAATTATTTTTCTGTGTTCTTGCTTTTAAATTAAAATTTTTTTTTTTTCAAAATTATATAAAAATCATGTTACTCTGAAAGTTACACGTTCATTCAAGCAAGGAAAATATTAGAATCTTACATATAAAAATTATGCAAAACATGTAATCTAAAAAAAGAATAGAAATACTTTTTGCAATTATAATTTTTTTATGTGAAAATATTAAATAATGTTTGATTCAATGATAATATCGGGAATTTGATGAATTAATTTTTTTTCAAGTTATATTGAATTAATTAATATGGACTTTAGGGGCTTTTTTCATAATGTTTCTGAAAAAAATAATTTTTCTTTTTTATTGTTACAATTTACGATGCTTTATTTTCATAAAAAAAGCAAAAATAAATTCATTCATTTTTTTTTTACTACTGACAACTTTAACTTTAGTAAAGGTGTTTTTTGTTTAAACAAAATAATACATTTCCACAAAGATTCAAATAAAAATAATGAGTTTATTATATTCTGTGGTCATTATTTAATAAATACTGAAAATTTCATTAAAATTGGTTAATTTCCTGATGTTTGGTGAATTTTGGAGTAAAGGAAGGGGGGGGGGTCAAAATGTTTATATATTTTGAGCATTAGCTATTCATTTTGCACATACCTAGTAAAAACTTATGTAATGTGTTCAATATATTTTTGCAAACGTACAAATACACTTGCGCTATGATCAATAGATTTTAGTTTTACTTCTAGCTTAAAATCAATACCTATACATAATTAATAGAAGTCATGAAAAGCTCTTTTTGTTATTATTAAACCCATATGCCAAAGTGTCACAATCTTTTTAAGTTAAGTTGATATGTCGATACCCCAGTAGTTGGATGCTATGTTGTGTTTTGCTTGCACCCGAAATAATGAGTTTGGTTGTCATTCAGAAACTAGAGTTCATTAGACGAATTGGCCTTCCTGATGCCTAACTGCTACAAAAGTATTAATATAGTATTTTAAATAAAATCTGAGAATAGGTGCCTGACTCCAGGTGAGATTATTTCTGATTGGTTATATGCTGATATAGGGAACCAATCGAAGTTAAGTATTTTATCCGATCAGTATGAAGCATTTAAATTAAACAAAAATCAAATGATTTTCAACATCATTATTTTGTGTTTGTTGTTATAATGACTTATAATCAGTCAGAGCTTTTCATTACTAAAAAAAAGTGTTATTTCCACAAATAAATTCTTGTAGACCACACATGTAATGAGAATGTGGAATTGTTTTGATTCTTGTATTTAAAATTTTTTTTTTTTTTCAAACAATTATAAAAATGATTTTTATTTGAGGAAAAATTGTTTATCTTTTCAAAGAATTCAAGAATGTGGAAGAATGTCTTATTGACAACATGTTCGTGTATAGTGACAACATGTTCGTGTATAGTATTTGTGTAATTTACTAAATTCATAAAAAGAGCACGATATTTTAATAATAGCAATTAAGTTCCAGAATTTTGTTAAACAACAAAAACAACAACTGACTCACTTGGGGAGGGGGGGGGGCTGGGTTGTTTCTTTCATTAAAAAGAAAAAAAGATTTGTCCCGGAAAAATATATGTAAACAAATTGAGTAACATAATGTTTTCTACTGTTTGTGGTTCAGAAATTCAATCGCTATTATTATTGTATTGTATTACATTGTGATAGCAACATTTAAACGTTTCTAGTTGCATGTGCAATCAATTTTAAATGTAAAAGTATATTCGATCTGTGTTATTATCAAATTATCAGCTTTAAATGGTATGCATCAATATTTGAAATTCAGTTTTAAATAAAAGTACAGTTCTAAATTTTAAAAACAATGGAAAAAAGTTCATGATGTGCTGATAAAGAATTGCTTTCTGTTCTAGCAAAGCAGTTGCTTGATGTTTTTTGAAAATTTGTCAATAAAAAAGCTGTTTTCAAAGTGAGTGCCACTTTTACTCACAGTCAAACAAAAACATCAATACTTCAACAATTTAGAGCAATGTTTGTAACTATTTCAACACAACAAAAGGAAGTTTTGCTTCACTCTGGAGTCAAATCGACAGTCAGCTGTGGATAGCAGCAAATTCAAACTGTCCAAAGTGATCAAAGATACACAAATTAGTAGGCAAGGTGTGCATATTTTTGCATGTGCAACATATTTTGTTCATCAAAGAATCATTAATAGCATAATTTGTGTCACCAAAACAGTTACAAAGGTAGAAGTACACTTCCATAAAGACTAGCGAGGGGGGAGGGCTACCCGGCGTTGCCCGAGTGTTTGTAGGTGTGGGGGGTGGGGGGTGGTGGGTAAGTAATAACCCTGCTTAAATATTATAAAAAAGGCGATGTTAAAAAAATCGGAAAAACCAAAACTAAAATGGCATAAATAAACCTGTCGGATCGAATCTGTGTGTATGGTGGGGGTGGGGGGTGGGGGGTAAACTAAAGAATAAGCGAAATAATAAAAAAAACGTTGCCCGGGTGTTTAAAGGTGTAAAAGAAAAAAAAAAAGTTTTGGTCGGGAGGCGGGATTGAACCCGGAAGCCTTGACGCGGAGATGGAAACAAAAGCCAACTACTTAACCGTTTCGACCACGAGTGAAAGTAATTGATTAGCATGTTAAGTTAAGGCTTATAAAGTGAGTGAAAGAGGTTTGATTGACAGAAAGACGCTAAATGAAGTCATCATGGGATCATTACAATGACGTGGCAGTATTTTTAGTTTTCGCTTCCCCAGATGATGGTGGGGAAGAGGAAAGCAGCTCCCCATAAAGGGGATTGTCCAAATCAAATAGCAATTGTCCGATATAAGGAGACACTCCACATTGATCAAAAGCTGATTGCTTTCTGGGCGTTTCGGCATGAAAGCTGAGAATTATTTAGCCTTTTGGCCCCGGCCCCGGCCTTGGCATTATCTACTGCCAAGGTCTCATTTGGGGTCCGAAAGAACTTAGGCACCAGGGCCAGTAAGGGGGGGTAAAAGCCGGGTCTTTGCTAAAACTATGCTAGACTTGCTTGAAAGCAAGTACTTTATTAGGAAAAAAACTGCACTAGAATCTCTATCATTCTGTAAACAACCGCCTACATTCTTACCAGGACCTACTTAAAACAACAGCTCCCCAGCTTATGGGATGGCGGGCGACATTCTTTCTGTTTAAAAGAGAAAATTCCTATTTATGAAAAACAAAACAAAACTTAATATATACAAAACAAGGTTTTTTTTTTGTTTTTTTTTATATTAATGGGGATGAGATGATGGGGAGGGGGGCAAACTAATAAACACCCAAAAAAAGAAAAAGAAAATAAATAAACAAAATGCTTATGGAAGGGGGGGAGGTTAGTAAGGGGACCCTCCCTTCCTACATTGCTAATCATCAAATGGAACGCCCACTGTCTTTCGGTCCCCTCCCCAAAGGGAGAGGTGAAAGCAAGCAGGTCGTTCCCTAATAGGGAGTGGGGGATCTAAAGGACAGCACTTCCACGAAAATAACTTAGGGTTGAGGTCATCAGGGATGGACGGCGTCTTCCAAGATATAGTACATAATGGGCAAAAACAGACCGGGATAAAACAAACAGGTGGACTAGGCATCTTTGGAAGCTCTCCTAGTGCCTGCTACAAAAAAATAAAAAGGCTCGGGAACGGGATGGATACTCATACGTACCCTAGTCTAGTCCCTAATAAAGTACATCTTTTCCACTCTTGGTGGTTACAAAGCCTAACTATCTAACGTCTACCCATGGTCCAAAGTGAACTTTGTTTAACCAAAGGGCTGGGTTCCAAGAAAGAAAAAAAAACAGCACCTCAGGACCAATACCACTAGGGTGGAAACACAAACTCGAACCTAGTGCCTCGTTGGATGCACAAGTTAGCGTTGTGCACCCATCTCCTATCAAAGTCTATACGGTGCAATCTTTCCCAATCGCATCTGACCTTCATTTTAAGTTGATGCTTAAAATAAAGAACCAGATCTTGATCCGAAACAGATTGCCCCTCACAGACAATGCCCAGACGTGAAACCCACGTCACTAATTTAGCTACAGCTAGGATCACTAGAAACACTGCCCGTTTCTCCCTGGCAAACGGCGGGTCCACATTGTCGACAACGTACGCTAAATCAAGTGGCACCAACTGCTCGGGGTCGATGCGAGCCGTTACCTCTCCGACATACTCCCAGAGACTCTGCACACCCCGCTGCAATGAAAGAATGCATGTTCTCTCATCTCCTCCTCTTCGTCGTTGCAGCGTGGGCACGGGTGAAAATAGTAATCTTTGTCCCTGAAATCCCCGGCTAGTTTACCAAAGAGTGGCAGCGCGCCCCAGACTAGCCTCCACGTGATGGAAAACTCAGAATTATTCAGATAGCTACTGGCAGGCGCCCAACTCCAAAGTGAGAGAACTTCCCCCCTCGACAGATGCAGCTGCTCCACCAGCGGATCTTTCGTAGTACCCACCACTAATTCCTCATATAGCCTCCTCCTAAACCGTGCAAGGTCACTGGACTCCGGCAATGCCCTAAAGGCGGCTCGGCATTCGGTAACGAAACACGATTCCCCCACTGGTTTTCTTCTTTGACCTTCAGCAGCGGGGGTCGGATATGAGCCATGGAAAAGCTTGCTCTGCGACTGGTACTCAATGCGTTTCCTCTATCAGTGTCCAACTCAGGAACGCCAATCTTTCGGCACGCTTATGACTGTAGGTCAGGCAATCCTAATCCACCCTTGCCAAGTTTCTGCGTACAGACCTGTCTACAGACATACGGCTTTCCTCCCTTCCACAGAAGTTTAAATAGGAGGTGCTCTAAAGCCTTACAGCAGTCTGCAGGCAGGGGAAGAACAGACAAGTGGTAAAGGATCAGCGGAAGCACATACGTTGCACATGCCTCGGCACAACCCTTCAAGGACAATTTCCTCCGAATCCAAGTCCCTACTGACGACTCAACCTTCGTGTGTACCTCCAACCAATTCTTGTCCAGCTGGAGTCCAGGCTCGAACCACACTTCAAGGATCTTAACCGGGCCATCCGTCCAGCCAAACGAACCTGGAAGCGAGTTTACCCCGGTCCAGGCGCCCAACCGCAGGCCAATGGACTTACTGCGATTGATCACGGCCCCTGTGACAACTTCGTACTCAGTGATCGCCTCTATCACCACTTCAATATCACTAAACTGTGCAGCGAACACGGTGACGTCATCTGCGTACGCGGACACCCTGGCAAATTTGCCGCCAGGTAGCGCTATGCCGCGCAGGACTGGTCTCGCCGCCTCATCCCTTAATTTGCGAAGGAAGGGCTCCAACGCTAGGACAGAGGCGACAGCGGGCAACCCTGCTGCACCGACTGAGAGACCCCAAAGGACTCTGACAACCTACCATTGACTTGCACCACTACCGCGGGATCATGATACAGAGCAGGGACCCACTTGCGGAAGTCCGGACCAAAGCCGACGGTTTCTACAACAGCTCTCAAGAACCCATGGTCGACCCTATCGAACGCGTTGGACTGATCTAAATTGATCAGCACGGCTTCCGTGTCAGCTTCTAAGCCCTCTATGATCGTGCGAACCAAGTGCAAATTGTCCTGAATCGATCGATCCTTCACAGCGTAGTTCTGATCCGGCTCAACCAAGTCACTGATAATAACCTGAAGTCTGCGTTAAGCAGAGTTATGGGTCTATAGTCGTCTAGATTCCCCCCTCCATGCCGTTCCCCCTTCTTCAGAAGCGTGACCACTCTCTTGGTAACCTGCCTCAGGATCGAGCCCTGGGCAAACCAGTGGTTAAACACGCCCGTCAGAAGGGGCACAAACATGGGCGACAGCCTTAAGAACAGTTCGTAGGGCAAACCATCAAGCCCCAGAGATTTGTTGTGGCCAACCTGCTTCAAGGCAGTAATGACTTCACGCTCCGTAACCATCCCCTCACAGCTAGCTGCTCGGGCCGCAGTAAGGCAGGGCCAGCCAGCTAAATAGCTGCCAAACTCCTGGCCTCGGAGTCTGAGTAGTTGGGTGAAGCGTTCCTTCAAATGTTGACAAAACCCATTGCAGATCTCCCGTGCGGATACGAGAGAGCGCCCTTCCAGGTTTTTCACCTCCCGAATGTATCCATCCGAGCCGCGTCTTAGAGCGGCCTTACGCTCAACCGTGTCAACATTCACTGTTTCATTGGAGACTCTTTTTAACCTAGCTCTAAATACCTGACCTGCATATCTCTCGCTAGCCAAGCGACTCCGGTCCTCCTTAACTAGAGCTAGTTCTAGGGAATCCCTCCCTGCTACCACCCCGGGTCAGTCTATCATCTAGGTGCCTTTTGGTCCATGCCCTAATTAATGCGAGGCGTTGGCTATATTGTACACAAAAGAGCCTAATGGTGGCCTTAACCTTAACACACCAGCTACTCCCTCTGAATTAGTGACGTTAGCTGCTCCCGGAAGTCGGCCAACTCCAACAAGGAGGCGCTCAACTTCCAATAGCCAGCCAACCTAGGCCTATTACCTAATTTCAAACGAGCCAACATGAGTTTGTGGTCCGAATGACCTAGCCAGTGGAACGTGGGACAAGATAGGAAATCTATGGCGCCCCTTCTAATTAACATTCTTCCAAGACAGACAGGGTGCGACCAACTAGAACGGAAACCCCACAGCTACGGGGATTGCCATATGCTGAGTAAATGTCAAAGTCGTTTACCAGCACATCGCAATCCCCGGCCCCAACAAAGTGGGTCTCCTGCAGTGCAGCTACATCTACCTCAAAGTCCACGAGATCCCTCAGCACGCGGGCAGCCTTGCTTCAGGATCTCATGCCCCTCACATTTAAACTAGCTAGGTTCAACCTATTTGCCCCAGCGATGGGTGCTTCCCATTGACCAGTTTTAAACCCTTGAAGGTTGTTTTTCCTGCCTCCAACATCCTCCACAAGGCTTTGGCCCTCCCTCCTCTGTTTGGACGCACGAAAGTGATTAGTTGCGGTGCTTCTGCAAAATTGCGAGGATCAGCGACCTTCTTCCCGTCAACCTTGGAGAGGCTGACGAGGCTTTTCATGAACTTTCTTTGCCGGCCGTTGAGGTCGCCGGTCGTCTTGTCTGCACTTACTTCACAGAGTCGCTCCCTCGGCCAGAAAGGAAATTTCCTTGTTTTTCCCTCTCTGGGGGGGGCGCCTCTTGTTGATCTATTTGGTCTTTCTTCTTGCATCTCTACCTCGGATGAGGCTGGAACATCTTTGCTCTGAGCTTCACTTTGCTCCTCAGGGGGTTATTATTAGGGGAGGGGTGGGCTGAGCTTCCTCGTGGAGGATCGATGTTGGAGGCTCAGTGTCTTTGTCTTTTCTTTCTCTCTTTTCTGCTGGCTTCATTTTTGTTGCTTCCTCTTCTCCCTCCAACTCTGAAGAGCTCACCCGGAGTTTTCTTTTGCCCGTCCCCGTCGCTCCTCTTATTGTTGTTCGTGGGGCCAGATCTTTCTGCTTGTTCCTTTTTTGGCTGAACCTTGCTCCAGGTAGCTCCTTCACGTCTTTCTAGCTCTTTCTGTTTTTCCTCCGTCTCCTCTGGTGTCTTCTTCCCGACTTCCTCTGTCTTCTCTGGTGTTTTCCTCTTGGGGCAAAAGCGGGATATATGCTTCGGTTTGTGACATTGCCAGCAGTGCAGCTGTCGTTCCTCTACAATCACTGTCATCTGCCAGCCCTCACACATCAGCTGGGAAGGGATGGTGTAAAATCCTTTTCTATCTACCCGCATCTCGATCTTGTATTCTCCGGATCTGATGTTTTAGGGGCACTATTACTGCCTGTACTTTTTCAACATCTCCAAATTGGGCTAATGTTGCACCCAGCTGATCCTCTTCAACGAAGCTCGGCATGCCCATTATAGTCACATTGGTTCTTCTCTTGGACAGGTATTCGGTCTAAGTTATAATTTTTCCATGTGAGGTCTCCCCTTGCCAACCTCTCTGCTTCCTCCTTTGTAGGTAAAAGGTAAAAGGAGCTCCCACATGGCATGATACCTCCTGACCGCATACTGGGCGGGGATCTTCAGCTCACCTAAAATCTCCAGCATTTTCTCCTTGAGGATTCCGGTTAAACCTTTTTCTTTTATGCTGAACTTTACCAGGGAGATTGATCGCCGTCTTATATCCTCCAATCTTCTTGGCCTCACCTTGAGCACATTCCCTTTGACCTAGTCCTGGAACTTATTATTAAAAAGATCATAGTAATATTTTGCGTTCTTTTTCTGGCCTTCCTGGGATCCCTAAGCTGTCGCCACCTTGACGGGTTCACTGGGCGTACTGACTGCCGACTGACTCCGGGTGGGTGTCTTCTGTCCTGGTGGAATTGGCGAGCAATCACTCGTTGAGAGAGCTGGCCAATCAGCCGCACTGCCTGGCGTTGCACTGGTAACCCCCCCCCCCTCGCCAGGGGAGCACCCATCTACAATGATCACATCCGCAGATTTTGCTTTTCTAAGCCCCTCTCCCGATGGTTTTCTCAGATTGGGTCTGCCTTGTTGGCGCCGTCGATGCATCATCGTTCAAAACCCACCAACGCTTGACCAGACGCCTGTTCTTCTTTTTGGCCGCCTTTTTGTACTCCTCTTTCTCTTGGTCGGCCTCCGGGGTTGTTGCGACCAATTTTTTCCACATTTCCAATTCCTATTCTTGACTTAAGATCACCATGTCCGCTGACGCTCTCCATGGAGTCACTCCCACCATGTCTAGCATTGAGAAGGGGCCCGCTTCCTCATTTGTGGTGACCTCCACCACTACTACACTCTCTGCTTAATCCTGGGTGACCTCCATCATCGTACCTTCACCTTGGGTGGTGTTTATGGCTGCCACCTTCTTCGCTTCGTCTCGGGTGACATCTACGACTTCCACATTCTCTCTTGAACCTCTGGGGGTGGCGTCCCTCGAGACCTTCCTGGAGCGGCCTTTTGGGATGGCATCCCCGGAAATCGACCGCAACCTCGTGTTTGAACTGGGGTTGCCCTTTGGGATGGCAACCTCTGTGACCGTCACACCCTACCAGCCGCTGCTTCACTCGTACCCGAATGCACCGCACTTTGGGGCGGCAACTCCTGACACCGAACCGACCAAACTGGAAACCCTTCTTGTACTGGGGGTGCCTTTTGGGACAGCACCCCCCGAACCGTTCATGAGCACTACACCCGGGGCATCCCCCAGGGTAGCTGGAGCAGAGGCCTGCTCCATCTATGTTGTTGGCCCAGAGCCCAACTAGTGCCCGCCGATTTGGTAACCAAAGGGATCTTCGCCTAAAAAGGCACGTCGGTTTCCCTCGGCCCTGCCGGCTACTTAAGCGCTAGCTAGACCCCGGACCATCTGGAAAAGAAAGAAAGCAAAACAATTAGTGAGTTGCCCCAAAAAGGGGGCAAAAAAGTGCTGGTTCAGTCCCCCAAAGAAAGGAGTCGGTCCAAGAAAGAAACCTTAAATGGCCAAAAAGCTGGTCAAGTGGGTGGTCGTTGCTCTAGGCACGAAAGCTGAGAACACGACCCGTTTGAATTTAATTTCACTGTATTTATACTAAAAAGCAGGACAAACGGAACAGAGCGAAATAGTGCGAATCTCATAAAAGTCAACGTAAATAAATCTAGAGGCGACGCATGTTCCCAAATCGTAGATATTATTATGTAGGGGATATACAAAAATATACAAAAAATGCGCGCGTGCATTTGCCTTTTATATATATAGAAGACTAGCGGGGGTACCCGGCGTTGCCCGGGTGTTTAGAGGTGTGTGTGCTCGGGGGGGGGGGGTAAATCAAAACAAAAAAATAAGCAAAGTAATCACCCTGTTTAAATATTATTTTAAAAAAATGTTAAAACTTCAAAAAATCGAAAAAAATACTAAAAAATCTAACGTAAGGCAAACGAACGATGTTAAAATTTCTTAAAATCGGAAAAACAAAAACAAAAAAGAAAACGCGAATGTGATGGATAAAAAAAACAGAAAAGCGAACGTTAAAACTTATTTAAAAAATTTGAAAAAAAAAAAACATCGAACGTGAAAAAAAAGCTTAAATAACCCTGTGTCAATATTAAACCTTTAAAAATCGAAAAAAAAAAAAAATAAAAAGACATCTCACACCACAATTCGAACTCACAACCTTTAGATAAAGTGTGCAAAAAAATCTGACGCGTTACCCGCTCGGCCAATAAAGAACAACTGAAACATGTTTGAATTTATTTAAGTATTAAAAACAGAATTGACACATGCTCGCAATAAAAGTTAACTCGGCTACTTCTATTTGACCTCATTAATGAGGTCAAATAGAAGTAGTGGAGTTAACTTTTGCTGCGGGACAGCTTTTGGGTTTGTTTACCCAACTTTGGCTGGTTGTTTCCCCAAGATGTTGGAGAGGGGGAAACCAGCCACCCATTGTCCAGATTGAATAGCAATTGTCTGATATAAGGAGTTTGGCCCCACATTGATCAAAGCTGATTGCTTCTGGACGTTCCCTGGTGCCGGGAACAATTCTTAGCTTTGAATTAGTTTCGGTTTTATACAAAAAAGCTGAACGAACATAAGACGGGCTGAAATAGCAATAATTTTGTAAAAATCGATGTAAATAAATCTAGACGCAACGCGCATTCGCAAATCGTACATATTATGATCTAGGGGCTATATAAATAGTTCTAAGTGATAGTTACCCCCCCCCAGGAAACGGTGAAAAAAGCCTTTTTGAGACATACAAAAGAATCGCGCGCATTTGCTTTTTATATAGATAATAATTTTTTATATATATAGATAATAATCATTTTTTATATAAATAGATAATAATCATTTTTTATATAAATAGATAATAATAATAATAATGATAATAATAATATACAGTGTCACAATTCGATTGCAACGATGACAAAACTACATGAATTGCTTTTGCATCTACCCTTTTCTCCAGATCTGCTGTTTGCCGATCTCAAAAGAATGTTCTAGGAAAAGAGATTTTGCTCCAGTAAAGAAATGATATCAGAAAGTGAGTTGTATTTTGAGGCCAAATCTTTCTACACCAAAAAGCATCAAATTGTTACAGAAGTGTTGGAATCAGTTTTTCACCCTACAAAAGAGACTGTGTTAATGAATAAAGTCAAATGTTGCCGAAAAAATTGTTTTGTTAGTTAGGGTCATGGCATATTGAGTGGCGTGTTTAACAATGTTAAAAATATGTGCCACAAACGTTTTTGATTCTTTGTCAAATTAACTTTAGTTGACAAAGATGAATGAGAATGCGTACTTCAAGTCAGATGACAAAAGGATGGACTCTCACAGTTATAGGAAAGATGTTAATACTTCAAATTCCGGGACTTCAGAATTAGTGTCACAGTGTAAAATTACATACAGCATTTTAAAATGTTAACAATTTCATATATAATGATATTAATTCTGAGCTGCTAAGTTAAAAAAAAAATTAAATGTACTCTTATCTTCATTAAAAACCAGCAATCTACAATTAATTTAAGAGCATTAGATATAGAATCGGAAATGTGATACAAATGAATACATTCTTTTTTTTATTTTTTATTTTAACACAAAATGATCATTAGAAAAGTTGCAAAAATGAAAAAAAGGTATAATTAAGATGGAGGATTCTGTTATTTTTAACAGTGTTTGCTTATAGATGCATGGCTTACCTAACTAATATTTGTTTGAATTAAAGAATGCTGCCTTAATACACACAATATTTCCCCTATTACGTTTCATTTATGTATTTGATTTTATTGCTCTATATGTTATTTGAAGTGGATTGGAATTATCATATGCTAACCCTCTCTCTGTCTAACAAAGAATTATATACACTCTTGATGTTATGTTTTAACTTCAAAGTTACCTTGTGTTGATAAAGAGACTTGATATCATTAAAAATCCATATCATCTCAGAAACGCTCATACATGAAACTATTGTTTACATTGTATTCCTGGAATACATGTTATAAATTTATTTACCTTGCAATATATATATATATATATATATATATATATATATATATATATATATATATATATATATATATATATATATTAGGTGTACTCTATGGGGAAGATGCTCTATTTGTGATTAGATCGACTAATAGAAAATATATGAAAAAGCTAGAAAGAGGTGACTAACATAATGGCATAATTTTGTTTACTTCAATTGACTTTACACATAAGTATTAAAGTAAATATGAATCTTTACTTATTTTCATACTCCAGAGAACTTTGTCACATGCTTGAAAACAAAATTCTGCCATTTATTATGGTTAGGAGTGGCATGCCAGTCTTGACTTATCTTTTTGGCAATCATCCTCTTTATCTTTTTTGAATTAAATCTTCTTTATATAATTTGTTTACATAGTTGGAGTTTGGTAGCTGGGAAACCTATTCAAACCACATTAATCTCTGTTTTTCAAACCATATTCGTAGATCTGTTAAAATTAAGCCTTTTTGTGATATCTGCATTTCTGCATCTATCTCACGTTACTTCAATGATAGTCCTTAAACATTTCAGTTCAAAGATATTCAGCTTACTTTCATACTATGTTAGTTTAGTTTTATATTTCACTTTCATATACAGCAATAGGAACAGCCAATGCATTTGCATTGGAAAATCTGAACTTCAGAAACATTGATACGCCTTTACATATCTTTTCTGTTAGACATCCTACTCCATATCTTTTTTTTTTTCTTTTAGACGCCCAAATGTAAAAGTTGCTATTTCTATTCTTCTCTCAGGTGATTCTAGGACCACTGCGACAAGAAATACAGAATCACACACTTTTCAGTTCTTTCTAATATTAATGAATAATGATTATAAACTGTTATTGTTGAATGGCTAGATATGAAAATACTATTTATTTGGAAATGTTACTAAACAGACCCTGTATTAGTTATATTTTCATTCTTTCTGTAAACAAAGTGTCAATAATCCCAAATAATTTCTTTGGAAAAATTATATTTGAAGACTAATTCTTTCTTTGGTCATTGAAACATATTCAACCAGTATATATGCTCTGTAGCCAGAAATATAATTTCATTAAGTTTGTTATATAAAACAATTTGAACTATATTATGAGAGAGATATACCTTAAAATATATTTTGATGTAAACTGTATGATGTGCAAACTTTGACAAACATGTTAAAAAAAATTATACTTCGCCAGTGTTCACATTCATTACCTATTTCAATAAAGAACGTATAAAATCATAGAATTCTATCAAAAATTAAATTTTATCATATTCAAATTATCATTTCTGATGACCTACAGAAGAAAAAAAAAATCATCCCTGGTAAAGTTTATAAAAATGTGCCCACATTACACACTATGTTGCCTAGAAAAAAAATAAATGAAAGTTGAAAAATAAATTACAAGGGATACAAATGTTCAGCTTATGCCCAACTAGTTAACCAAGTTTGTTTCATTTTCTATTGCCCCTTTCATTCCTCTTCTAGGCCATATTTACTCAGTCTAATTATGAAAAAACTAAAATTATAATTAAGCTGTAATATCTTTAAGACAGATAAAATCCTTTTTGACTTCAAAGTATCATTTTTGTTTTTTTTGGGGGGGGAGCAGGATACCTTTCACACCTCGTCTAAATTTGCCCTCATGAGGAGACAAATAAATGCATTGAGAAACCTATAATTTGATACATATTCTGAGGATTTAATGAGAAATGCTGTCCTTTTTCTAACTATCATTTTTTATTGATTTTTTTTTTTCTGCATCTCTCGTTTTGCCCACTAATATTGTCTGAAGAAACTGAAATTTTGCAAAAATCTCTGAATTAATGTCCTCTACATTTGGTATGAATTTCATTGAAATCAGATATACATATTTGAAGTTTTAAAGAGGTTCTGCCCTCATGGCTCCCTTAAAGAGAAGATTCAGTTCACTGAGAAGCATGTAGAGATTCTGGACCACATTTTTTCTTCTTCCCCAGTAAATTGTATACATATGATTTAAATTTCATCATGATAGGATATATTTGAAGCATTAAAAATTGTTTCTATTGTTACCTTCGGAATACGCTTAAATATTCAGGAATACTTCCATTGTCTTCCTTGCAAAATATACACTTTTTCATGTTATTTGGATTCTTCAGACGACTGTTCTCATTTTGAATGTTATTTTCATGTTTTGGTTGATGTAACACTCGACCTTTCAGTGTATCCGATCGAACTCGGGAATCAGCCTGGAATTTTGAATAGAAGCCTTTATTTAATCTCCAGGGGTAGCATGCTCTCGTTTTATCAGTCATGACTGGGTAGAAGTCCTAAATAATTTGCAATTATATTTTTGAGTGTCACCTGATCCTTTAACCCTCAGAAGAATGTAACTTACAATTGAATTTTACCAAATACCTTATCTGCTACAACTACTATGGGTCCTTGCAGAGTCCGAAAAAGTCCAACTAATACCAATAATCAGATAATACTGATAATCAAATAATACCAATAATACCAATAATCACTCCTCATCTCAAAAATTGAGAACCAAAATACACTTTTTGTTTTATGTACATTTTCTACACATTAACATTTTTATATGTAAGATATATGTTGTGACTATATAACTAAAGTTCTTTTTTTTTTATTTCAGTTAAAGCAACATTGCCATTATTTACAGTAGTTTTATCGAGAATATTATTGGGAGTAAAACAGTCGGTGAGAGTAAGTATATTCAAATTATTTTAAAGATTCTTAACTGTAGCTAACTAGACATCATTGGCAGGAAGGTGATGATGGCTCAGTGGTTAACAACGTGGGTTGACCACCTAGACATGTCAAGTTTGTACCCAGTTCATTCCACAGAAACGCTTTCACTTAGGAATTTTGTCAATCTTCATGTAGTCTCTCATAAATACCTGATATTCTTGTAGAATGAATTCTTAAGACAAACATGTTGAAAAAAACTTTTAAAGTTTTAGAAAGATATCGCAAATGAATGCCAACAAAAATCATCATGAATGATGATCAACAAACAAACATCGTTGGCAGTTTTACGTTCCCCACCCCCTGCCAAATTTTACTTTTTTATTTTCGTTATACATTTTTAAGTTTGATGTTAAAAGAAAATGTAATTACAATTAACTGTACCTATCTGCCATTGCCCAGGAGCAAAAAGCGAAATGACTGAGTGAGTAAGAAGCAGAAATTAATTTTGATGACTTGAAATTCTTAATCAAATTTGTAAAAAAATTTGTATTTGTGGTAATTAATACTAAAACTTCTTTTTAATGTTAAAAAAATATAAACATGCTTTTTAGATATTTATTTTTTTGAAGGAACTAGGGAAATTACATCTTTACTTCTGTTTAATGTTATTCAGCAAGTAAGGAAAAATATCTCCACTCTAAGTTTTCTTAACTGGAATAAGTATTTTCATAAAAAAGTCTTAATTAAAATAAAATATATTTGTGCCAATAAAGGGATAAAACAAAATAATAGATTAGTCTGAAATTAAGTATTGATATGACAGATGAATTGCTGTTTGGGTCTGACTTTGAAAATCCAGCAAGATAACTTTGTAGATTTTTCAAAAGAATATCTTAACTTTTCTAAAACTGATCACACCATATTTCTTAAAAACATGTTTTTTTTTTATTGTTTTCTGTTTTTTTTTATTACCTTTCAGATCTACCTGTCATTGCTGCCTATCATTGGAGGAGTTATCATAGCAACAGTTACAGAATTATCATTTGATATCGTAGGCCTTTTGAGTGCCCTCTTATCTACCATGGGCTTTTCTTTGATGACAATTTATTCAAAAAAGGTAAGAGTTTATCAAAATTGAAGTTAGAAATTGACTATGTATTATTACTGAAAATGTAAAAATAAAAAATTCTATCTCAGTTAAAAATGATCACCTGAGAGTGGTTGATGGCTTGTTAATAGAATTTATTAGTTTTATTGACAAAAAGAAATATTCCTATGAAATTCAAATTCCTGGGATCTGAGGATAAATTATATTATATTGGTCAAAATCACTGTTTTGACCATAATTCGGCAAAGAAATATAGTCTAAAAGTGGTTGAAATGGAATTTAATCACAGATAAAATGTTTAAAAAATTTCCAAATCTCAGACTGTGAGGGCTTTCTTGTTTTTTGAGCCTCAAATGTTTTTTTTTACATAGTAAAAAATTGGAATTCCTACAATTGTTTTTTTTTTTATCTAGTAAAAAAAAATTGGAATTCCTACAATTTAGACAAGGGAATAACCCAATTTATATGACACTGTCTGGAATAAATTTGATAATTTTTAATATTTAATTTGGAACCTTTTGAAGTATTTAACAATGGTAACATGTAGTGGATAGCTGTTTCTGTGTATTATTGGTGGGTTTGAGAGCCAGCAAGCATGGACAACTAGAAAGCACTAGGGTTTTGGATGAGAGCATCATGATGGTTCGTACTTAGTTGCAGTTTAGTGTTTCTTGAATACTTTGTGTAAGATATGACTATATGATGAAAATTGTGATGCAAAGCAAGATTGTTAAATCGAGAGTTGAAAAAGTAAATGGAGCAATGGATGAGAAGATGGACTGTTGATGTTCAGTCAAGTACAGCAGGTCACTTGCTGTAAACATAGACACATGACAATACGAGATGTATGTGTTTATATAATTAACAAAAAGAAATGTTTTTTTAAAACCAGAAGAAAAGCTTTATCATGATCAGAAATTATCAACCAAGAAACAACAATGGATGAACAACTACATACAGACAGTTCAATGGGTTTGAAACACTACACATTCAAAACATTACCAAGCAAACAATATGAAAGAGCTTTTTCACAGGACTGACCCAAATAGCTTAATCTTTCTTGAAGAAACAGTTTACATAAAAACATTTAAAATAAAATAAAAAAATATTCATAAAATTCTGAATAAACAAAAGAATTTTATGCTTCAAATAATCTCAAACATAAAAGGAAATATCTTTTATGCAAAAGAAAATTGCCTGTCTGTGTGTCTGTCCAGCTAAAAAACAATAGTCTACAAAGCTGATGTATATTTTTTTTTGCCTTGTCTCTGACAAAATAAAGGCACATTTTTACTATTAGTCATTCTTTTTTGGGGTCAGAAATTAGTCAGTTGGGTAGACATTTTGGATAATGAGTATGTGCAACCAGTTTAATATTATAAATACTATGAAAGATTTATTTTTAATACTTTAATTAATTTATCTACATTATTATTATTATTATTATTATTATTATTATGATGATGATGATGGTGATGTCGTCGTCTTTCTTTCTTTCTTTAATATGCCTTTTAGGGTGAATCTCCACTTTTTTTTTTTACTAGGAGGTCACCATTTATCAAAGCCCAATGGCCAATCAAAGATAAGGATTAATGAGTGTTGGGCAAAATGTGAAACAACATTGTGATGATCAGTAATGGTGAAACTAGCATAGGATTTGATTATTTAAGAGGATGGCTCAACAAGAACTTTTCCAACTATCTTCTTAATTCAACCTTAAAAAAACATTTCACTGAACATTTACACTTTGAATATCAATCAAATTTTATTAAATATTTCATCCGATAGTCCCCAAAATTCCCTCTTGATTTCTTTTTTACTATTTTTTTCTGAATAATTAAATTTCATCTTAAAATGTTATATTCCCTTATTCTTTATCTGATATGACAGCTTGTCTCTATTAATAAAAAAGTCAATAGAACTTTGCAAATCGAACAAGTATATTAAAATAATCTGTCATAGTTATAAAGTTTCAATTAAATCGTTTTTCATCTTTCTTTGTAGTAAAGTAGCTTATCCTAATTTCTAAACCTTTCCTCCAAATGAAATCTTTTATTATTATTATTATTATTATTATTATTATTATTATTATTATTAACTTGCTCATTCTTCTTATGAGTTCTAATCTCTCTCCCTCTAACTGTAATCTTTTACTCTTTTTATTAGTTTCTGCACAAACTAGATGCAAATGAGTGGTTGGTGAAAGTTGTTCAAGTGACATACATAGAAATGCTCAAGTTATGTTAGAATTAACAGCACCAATATTGATAGCTTTAATGTTAAACTAGGAGTTCATCATTGTTCTGTACTGAGTTTGTTGTTTTTCAAGCATTTTCCAGGGAATTTCATAGATTGTCCAGAAGAGATGCTGCATGCTGATGGTTTAGTACTTGTTTATGAAACAATGAAAGAGCTACTTATTAAAGACTTGAAGGAATGCTACGAAAATGAAAGGTTTGAAAATGAATGTTACTATAAACAAAGTGATGATCAGTAGTTGTAGTGTTGGAAAGCTCCTCAAAAGCCGAAAGTTTCCTGGTTCAGTTTGTGGAAAGGGAGTTAAAAGCCATTCAGTTTTTTGTGGTAACTATACATTGGATATAAGAAATGCAGTGGAATTAATGGTTTGTTGAATGAGAATAACCAGTTTGTGTACAAGAAATGTAAGACAATGGAGATTAAAAATTCAGATATGGATAAAGTATATTTGAATGTGGCAAAGCTATTGAAGTTGAAACTTTTGTTACTTTGGCATTAGAATTGGAACATAGGGTAGAATAAGTGCTAGTGTGGTTACAAGAGTTCAGAGTGGATGGAGTAAGTTCAAAGAACTGTTATCATTTCTAATCAAGTGAGCATTATGATTGTTAACCAAAAGAAGAATCTATCCGGCATGTATATGAAGTGTGATGATGTATGCAAATGGAACTTGAACCAATGAGAGTTAAGGACATGCATTACATGTAAACAATGATAGATTTAGATTTGGTGCCTCCGAGGATGATTAAATCTGGAGAGTATAGAAAGATGTGTGCACAACAAGAAACTTCATTGATATGATTGTGATGAAAGAATTGTCGAAGTTCTTTAGTAGATGTAGTAAGTATATTTAAAATATATATATAAGTACAAGTATATTTAATATATAATAGTAATATATATATATATAAGTACATATAATATAAATATATTGAAAATAAACTTTAGCAAAATATGTTCTTATATTGCCCATAACAAGGTACAACAATTGCAAATGAAAATTGGCTAGTCAGAAGTTAAGTTTGATTTGTCAGCTTAAATGCTACTTGGGTCTGACTTTGAAATTCTGACAAGATAACTATAAAGTAATTGTCTGTATTTTTGAAATGTGGTGTTTTCATTGATTGAGATTGTCGGACTGACTTCCTCATCTTGGTTGTTATAGACACAACGTTTCGCCCTGCCAACCATGTCTGGATGGAGAGGGGGGATCATCGCTTCTATGGGATGAAGTAAAAATAATGGTCAGAGAGACCCACTGGAAAGTGGGAGAACTTGAGGAAACAGCTCGCATGCTTGGACATAGCAGCCTGCTGAGCAAACCAAGCATAGAGCTGAATGCAATTTGGACACCTCTGATAGAGAGAGAAAGCCTTGAGTAGCGGCATGGGTTTAACATTAACAAAAACCAACTGAGAATTGTCCTGGTGACATATGGCCGGGTGGTTCTAGACGTTGTGTCGGAGTTTACAGTTACCTAAAGGTGCTGAGTTCAATCCTGAGTGGGGGCGGTGAAAGGTAACATTTAGGACAGAGAATCAGCAGCTGTGTCCCAGAGCCTGGCTGGGGTCCGAACACGGTGCCCTCATGGTGGTAGTAAAGGGTTGGGTTCGATACAGGGGTTCGATACAAGGCACCTGGTGAAGGCCGGAGGGCAGGGCGGCCGAAACATTGTGTCTATAACAACCAAGATGAAGAAGTCAGTCCGACAATCTCAATCAATAACTATAAAGATTAGAAGATTTTTAAATTTTCTATAAACTATTATAAAGTTATAGTATTTTAGGAATTTGTTTGTATACAAATAGAAATGTGATTGATAAGAAAGGAATGGACAGAATACATTTTACGAAAGCAATAATTTTAAAGATATCAGTATCTGAGTTTAAAATCTCATGTAAATCTAAAGGATTTTTTTAGATTGAATATGTGTTTTATAAATTTATAAAAATTACTTTAATAGCACAAAAAACATTGCATGAATCTATATAATACTAAAACTCTATGGATCTTGTATGTTTGCAATCAGATTTCCGGTTTTCAACATCCGGTTGCGCATGCGTAAATAGCAACGTCTTCAATCCGTTATTCCAATTCCGGAATTTTTATATCGCTTTTAATACAAACAATTTCATTTAATTTGATCAAATAGTTTTTTGTTTTTTTTTAACGGCTAAAAACATTCAACTTCGTAAAGTCTGTCGCAGTTTCAAAAAAACTTCTCCCTTTTAAAAAACAAAAGTAAACAAACAAGAAAAACAACACTCATTATTAATAGAAGCAGCGGCGGTGAAAGAAAACACCTCTCACTTTCCCTCTAATAGATTTCAACACTCCTACTCCCTTTGTTTTCGTTACGTACGCGAGAAATCTTTAATTCATGTCATTATAAATAAATAATTTTATAACATCAACCGTAGTTTTTTTTTTTTTTTTAACGGCTAAAAACATTCAACTTCGTAAAGTCTGTCGCAGTTTCAAAAAAACTTCTCCCTTTTAAAAAACAAAAGTAAACAAACAAGAAAAACAACACTCATTATTAATAGAAGCAGCGGCGGTGAAAGAAAACACCTCTCACTTTCCCTCTAATAGATTTCAACACTCCTACTCCCTCTGTTTTCGTTACGTACGCGAGAAATCTTTAATTCATGTCATTATAAATAAATAATTTTATAAAATCAACCATAGTTTTTTTTTTTTTTTTAACGGCTAAAAACATTCAACTTCGTAAAGTCTGTCGCAGTTTCAAAAAAACTTCTCCCTTTAAAAAAACAAAAGTAAACAAACAAGAAAAACAACACTCATTATTAATAGAAGCAGCGGCGGTGAAAGAAAACACCTCTCACTTTCACTCTCATAGATTTCAACACTCCTACTCCCTCTGTTTTCGTTACGTACGCGAGAAATAGTTACGTGTATGTGTGAGAGAGAGAAAAAGGGAGCGATGTAAAACTGGATAGAGTTATCCCCCTTAACTAATGCAGACCTTTTTACTAGAGGGCGTTATTACAAAAAAATTTCTTTTTCTTCTTCCCATGTTTTTTAAAGTCGTCTGCTTACATTTTCAAACGGAAAGCTGAATCGGTAAATGCACACATTTCTATTACATTAAATAGTGTTTTCCTTTGTTGTTTTTAAACAGCAAATACTTGAATCATATGTTTTATACATATTAAATCCATTTTTTAAATCCAATATTTTAAATTCATCAGAAGTTTTTACACAAAAACGGAAAGCCGCATTGCTAAATGCACACGTTTCTATTACATTAAATAGTGTTTCCTTTTGTTGTTTTTTTAACAACAAATACTTGAATCATATGTTTTACACATATTACATCCATTTTTTAACACATTTAATATTTTAAATTTTTCAGAAGTTGTTACACAAAGCTGTAACAAATTATTTTACATTCTTTGTAGAACTTTACTAATATGTCACACAACCAAATAAAAAGTAAAAAACCCAAAATCAACGACGAAACCAATGTGGATCAGCAACAAGCTGGTCCCTCTGGCATGCCACAACTTACTGAAACTGAACAACAAAGACGAACTCGACTGATTCGTTCTAGAGAAACGTATAAACTTCAAAGAGCTTCTGAAACAAGTGAACAAAGAGAAATTCGCTTGAAAAAACAAAGGGAAAAATATTATAGATATCGAAATTTAGAAACGCCGCAGCGAAGAGAATACCGACTGAGCATGCAAAGAATGCGAACACAAGAGACAAGAAATAATGAAACAACAAAGAGGAGAGAAGAGAGACTGAACAGGCAGAGAATTAGAGCTGAGCAAAGACGAGCTAGCGAGACAGCACAACAAAGAGAAGAGAGACTGAGTAGCCAAAGAATAAGAGATGAACGAAACCGAGGTGACGAGAATGTTGTGGAAATAAACAACATACTTGCTTTGCGAAATAGTCAATATAATTTACAGCGCAGAGCAAACTTACAGGGAAATGTTGGAAATTTGAATAAGCTATGTTCTCATTGTAAAGCAAAACTTTTTGTTGGAGAAACTGCACATTTTTGTTGCATGAATGGCAAGGTTAGATTGCCAAAGTTGCACAAGTTGCCACATGAACTCTATTATTTGTATGCTGATCAAGGTGAAGAAGCTCGCCACTTCAGAAGACACCTGAGACAATATAATAGCCTGTTTCAAATGACATCTTTTGGTTGCAAAGAAATCAAGCCACAACACGGATGGAATCCATCTATAGTTATTCAAGGGCAGATTCATCACTATATTGGATCATTATTACCTGAGCCAGACAATCAAGCTCAGTTTATTCAGATATACTTTCTTGACAAAGAATATAGTATTGATGTTCGGATGAATATGTACCCGAACATTGAGTTACGTCGGAATATCATAGAAAATATTGAGTATATTCTAAGACGTGCTAATATCTATGTGACTGCATTTCAACAAACTAAGGACATGATATACAACATACCTAATGCAGTTATTGTTATAGATCCTACGAGGAAACCGATTAATGAGTATGAAAGGCGATACAATAATCAGATTTATATATATAAATTTATATATATAAATTAAATGAAAAAAGTTACATTTTATTTTCATTTTCTATTTAAAAAGCCATTATTAACATGTGGAGAGTGTTTTTTTTATTATTCTGTACTTTCAACTAACAATTTCATTTAAAAGATGATATATCAAAATTTGAATTTAACTATAATAAGGATTATGATACCTGTTCAGTGCATATTTACCTATAAGTATGACCAACCACTTATAATTCAGTAACTGTAATTTAAAAAAAAATAACAATTATAATAAACAGAACGACTCATAGAAATCTATCTATATTCTTTTTTCATTTTAATATACTTTCATAGAAATGCTTCTGTTATGTAAAAAAAAACTATTTTCTTTATGCCACAAGTGTCACGCTCATACATGAATTCCATAGCTAATATAACGTACTGACCCAACGGGTCACGGGTGGTCTAGTATCTTATAAAATTAAGTTAACTCTTTTATAATTTATAAAAAAAAAGTAAATAAAGGGTATTCAAGATTAGTTCAAAGTGAATTATTTTCTTATATAAAAGGAGCTTTGTATGTGAGTTTGTTCTCTATGAACTTGAAAACAGCTCGGCCAATTTTTATGAAATTTCACACAAAGGTACTTTATGTAACTGACAGTGTTTTTAGATAGTTATTTTTATCAGAATGGCTTTGATAAGTATCGATAATCAGAATAATCCGATTAAATAAAGAATGGGCGATTTTGACCAAAATTAACACCTTACACAGCCCAACATTACAAGTGCATTTGAGAAGTTTTATTAACACATAAGCGGAAAGGCTCGATATATAAAATTGACAGTAGGTTCTTTGATATGACAAGGGTGCGTTCGAAATGAATGTTTCTGTTTAAAGCACAATTGCATCATGATACTTAATTTTTTCATTTGAAACTTAAATTCAAACCATTATCACCGCACAAGCAGTAATGCCAGGCATATAAAATCAAATCGGTTCTTTGATATGACAAGGGCACATTCAAAATGAATGTTTCTATTTAGAGCACAATTGAAGTATGACTTTTGCATTTTAAACTTTAATTCAAGCCATTATATATAAAAATATTTTTATAAAATCAACAGTAGGTTCTCTACAGTGCAATATAAATTACAATGTATTGTGAACTAAGCCATTGCAAAAGGAATGTGGAGTTTGCTCGCAGTGCACTGTGATGGGTCCCCAACTAGAGCAAGTTATCGATTTCACTGAAAAATGGGTGATTTCATCGATTTCAATGACAATAAAAATATATAAGTGTGAGATATTTGTTGATCATAATTCAATCCTGGGCAATGCGAGATAACCTGCTAGTTTTTGTATAAAAACATAATTTCTAATGCTTTTTTTTTTGTAAATAAAAGCAATACATAAATATCTTCATCATAGTTACTTACTCTCTCAAGCAAATCTAATATATAAAAGGTTATATATCTGTCTCCATATTTTCAAACTCTATCTTCTCCGAAACTAAAAGTCACAGAATGGCATTAGGGACCTCAAATGACTGGATTTTTTACAGACCGTTCTTTTATGGGTCATTAGCCGGTTAAAATAGTTTTTAAGGGGTCAAAAATGGGTCAAAATTTAAAAAAATTATTATACATTTTGTAAATTTATCTTAGTTCATTTTTAATTTTTAATCAGTTCATATGCGTATCACATTGGTATAGTTTCGGTTTTGATTCTAACTTTTTTTTTTTACTTTTAGAATCACGACTCTATACAAAATCTGGACAAATTAAAATATCATATTTAAGCGTATTTTATGCACAGGCAAAGCTGCCACCGACTTCTCCACTAGTCTAATTTATAAAACTCACTATGGCTGTCTGTCTCTATATTTTCAAACTCTATCTCTTCCGAAATTAAAAGTCACAGAGCAGCGCTAGAGGCCTCAAATGATTGGATTTTTTATGGCTCATTCTTTTATGGGTCTTTAGCCGGTTAAAATAATTTTTAGGGTGAAAAATGAGCCAAAATTGAAAAACTCCTTATACATTTTGTACATTCATCTTAGTTTATTTTTAATCAGTTCATATATTGCATATATGCAAAATCTGGACAAATTAAAATATATTTAAGCGTATTTTATGACCAGGGAAAGCCCCCCTCCCTCCCCTGCTAGTACTAAATATATTTTTTCACAAAATTTGACAAATACATTTTTTTTTATATATATATATATAAAGCGTTAGAATCTAACTAAAGATGATACTGTACAAACATTGTTCAAGGAGTTGTTATAGACTAATAATATTTTAATGTTCCAGACTGTTTTCTTTATATTGGTTATTTCCATGTTCACAACTGTAAGTACAATGCAGTAGTGCTACCAAGACAAACTGTCAGAAGATACTGACTTCCTGACCTAAAATAAATCAAACATTGATGTTATTGTTTTGTTCCTTTCCTTTCACAAAACTCAATCATATTCTGCAAAGTCAAAACAACTTTTTCCAAAATTAATGGATTTGACATTAACCTGAAAAGGGTTGATATTCTTTAAAACAAAGCAACCAACTGAAAATGTAGTACATCGGTTGTAAAAATGGCAATAAAATGCAGAATCAGTATGAAAACAATAATTAAAACCATTGGGTAATGTTCTTGTTTATTAGCATTGTTTGTTTATATATATATATATATATATATATATATATATATATATATATATATATATAATAAAATGGAAGAAATTATTCCCCTTCAGAAAAAAAAACAGTTCTTGTTCATAAGCAGTGTTGATATATATATATATATATATATATATATATATATATATATATATATATATATATATACACATAAATTGAATTATTGAAAAATAATAAAACTGTTAGAAGACATACAATACAATTTTTACTTATGTGGCTTTTTAATGGTTTTATTATTTTCAATAAAAAAAATAATTTTTAATGGTTTTATTATTTTCAATAAAAAAAATAATTTTTAATGGTTTTATTATTTTCAATAAAAAAACATAATTTTCTACTTGAGCAAATTAATTTCAAAACGGTTTCAAAATTATCAATTTTTCATGATTTGCCACGGACTTAAAATGCAGCAATCAGTTTATGCATTATTTGTTGGAATATTTGTTCAAAAGTTCCCAACAAAGTCTTTTAAGTTTTGTTTAGCCCGATAAGGCGAGAAGATGTAATTATGTAGGAAACAAAACTTTAGACCTTGGAGAAATGAAAAAAGAAAAGTCTTTTGTTCTCGATTATTATGTTGTGGTTATATAAAAGAAATCTGTTGCAATGCCACGTCATCTTTTCATTAATGAGGTTCTAACGAAAAGTGTCAAATGTGACAGATGGTATTTTGTCGACAAGTTAACATCTAGGTACATTATTGACATACGGATTTTATGTCACTTTTTGTTTTTAATGTCCTTATCTTTTCCATTTTTATTTTATGTTACATTTTGTTGATTTTCAAATCAATATGCACTTTTATTTTATTAAACTCTACCATGGTGCATTTGAAGGCCTTCTGTCTCAATTTTTTTAGCAGTATGTTTGCTTACTATAGATCTCATTTACATGATGAGAATTGCTATAATAAAGTAAGGATTTATTTTATACAACATTTTTCATTTTCTTAACAGCAATTTCCAAATCTTGTGTTTTTGCTATCAGGGCTGTCAATCCATGGCCAGTTATTTGCTTTAGGAATGATTTGCTGTGTGTGCCAGTCTGTTTGTTGCTATCAGTATCAGAATGTTGTTGTTGCTATCAGAACCTGGGCTAACTGGCTGTCTGAAGCAGGGTCTATCCATAACTCTCTATCACTCAGAATCAATTGCTTGCTGTTGAAATAAAGTAAATTCCTGGCTGTCTGCATTGTTGTTACAATGACATTCATCCTGTTTAGATTGAGCCGGCTTCT
Organism: Euprymna scolopes; assembly: GCF_053919585.1. Taxonomy (NCBI): domain Eukaryota; kingdom Metazoa; phylum Mollusca; class Cephalopoda; order Sepiida; family Sepiolidae; genus Euprymna; species Euprymna scolopes. The sequence continues at coordinate 105,444,371 of NC_136488.1, forward strand.
TGTTTGGCTTTACAGTCATGACAGTTGTGGCAAGGCTGCACAGAAGTGCTAGCCAATCAAAATTCTACTGTTAAAAGACTAACCACACATGAACCTGGGAGTTTGACCAAGTCTTCTTTACTATCAGTTTTGCAAATACTTGTTTCGACATTGCTAACTTAAATTTGTATTTTATATTCTACATTTATATCATCATTATTACTTCTGATTTAGTATTATTCTGAAGAAACTAAATGATTGTAGTGATATATTAAACTAGGTTAATGTTCAGAAGAGATGGAGACAGGTTATAAGTCATTTGAATCATCTGTAACTATAAGTCTGATTTTCATAAATTGGTACTTGTACAGTTTAATCAAGGCATTAAAAAATGAAGATATTGAAAAAAAAGTTTATATTGTACGTATCCGTTTTGGACTGAAGATCTCCGAAAAAATGTCACTTAATTTGATCGAGTATTTTTTTTTTTTACAGCGGAAAAACACATTTTTATGAGAATGCAATGAAGGTAGCCAGCTTTGAATTTTTTTAACTCACCACGGGGAGATAACTCAGTTTAAAGCGCCGACACTCCCTCCCCATTTTTAATACTAGTTTTTCTTCCTAAAAATCGAACATGACAACCTTTTGCTCGGTATCATAACAAATTGTTTTTTCGCTGTAAAAAAAAAACTACTTGATCAAATTAAGTGAAATTTTTTTTCTGAAACTTCATTCCATAACGGATACATACAATATAACCTTTTTTCGATATTTTTATTTTTTAATGTCTTGATTAAACTGTGCCAGTACCCATAAATCTTTTAGTTATCGTGTTGGCTATGAGTTGACAGTTTATCTTTTTCTTTTTTTTGGCTTCATTATTAAAAAGAAATTATGACATTTAAAGGGCAACATAATGGGGTGGGGGGAGTACTTGCTCCCCAGGAGAACAAAATTAATACAATACCTGCTTAAAATAGAGAATAGAAGCATATTACAATGAGCAGGACAGACACAAAATACATCTTGTCACTATTTTTATCTTTTGACGTGTGCATTTTATCTCACCTGGCAACCACCTGTGTGTGAAAGCTGTACCTGAGAATGTGAAAAACTAAGATATAAAATATTCTTTAGTTTTACAGTGTTTTTACAAAGATGGCTGATGAGCAGAGCTTTATCACTGTTGACTTATTAATTAGGTATGCACAGTATAATGCTGTATTGAAGTGAAATCTGACTAGTGATGGTTGTTGCATGAAGAGAAATAATATGATAGATATGTAATGCAAGTCTTGAAGACAGGCTTAGATCTGATCTTAAAGTAAGATGAAATCTGTATAATATCGGAAGATATGTTGCAGAACAAGACTCTGTTTGGTCACTTTTAAAGAATGGATGAGAAATGGATGTAGAACAGTTGAGGTAGTAGGGTCAGTTAGGGAGATAAAGGAAAACTTAGGAGGAAGTAATAAGGAAAGATAGATTTGTGAGAAAGAGGATAAAGACCTGGTGAGAAATACATTATTCTAGAAGTCAATTTCTAAAAGGCATCTGACACATGGCAGTTTGCAAAATAGACATGCCAACTGAATATGATGATCGGAAGGCCATGGTGGCAGAAATCAATAAATAATCAGGAGATATGTTCATATTTCTGAACATCTTTCTTTTTGTCTGATTATTACTCAATGGGTGACAATGTACGGCAAGGAGCAGTAAGAGGACAGGAATAGAATGGAGCAGTGATGTTTTAAACATATTGCATAAACAGAAGTCTGAGTTCAATCCCAATTCAGGACACTACATTTTCACTTTTTATTTCAATCACACTCAAAAATAGACTTCACTAAACAATATCCAAAAATAAATGAATAATGTAAATATTTTATTATGATGTAAAACAAAAAAATGAAGAAATGTAATATATTTCTTAATTTTTTTTTTTTTTTTTTTACAGAACGGATAATCTTGTTTATTTTTTTTTTTAATATTTTTACGGCCTAACCTTGCATAGTTTTACCTCCTAAAAATAAATCAAAATCTACATTTTTGGTGCTAATGCTTTTCAACGGTCTTTAAAGATAATATAAAAGAAGGAATTTTTTAAAAATAATAAAAAATTATTTTATCTTGGAAGATCACTTTCCTGTATAAATTTAATGTAAAATGAGAATCCACTTCTTCATGGCCATGCAGTGGTCAATGAGACATGTTATCATAAGCATTTTATCAAGCTTGGTGGTGGGGAGGGGGGCTAGAGAATGAGAGGGGGTCGCAAGTTCCAAACATTTTAAAAAGATGTAGAAATACTTCAAACATTTGAAGTGAGGGTGGGGGTTGGCTTAAAATTTATAACTCCACAGTTTCTACTTTTTTTCTTTTTTCTTTTTTAATAACATTTGCCTTGGCAAAAGGTCTCACCATTAAATATTATTTCCAGATATTTTTATGGCTGTTAACACACAAAAAAAAATCCAGGGTGGACCTATACATTGCCCCTCCCCCTTAGTTTTCAATAGATTATCCATTGGACACTAACCAACCTTATTATCAAAAAAAAAAAATTTCAATATTTTTAAGCAGATGCTCAGTTTTCTCTGTGTTGGAACCACTCGACGAGAACATGCACACTTCTCTTATATAAAGGATTTTTCATTTAATCTAAAGACAATGATGTTAAAACTTTATTGTCCAATGCATTCTGTATTGTTTTTACTGGTCACCATATTTGTTTTCGTGCGCGCATTCAGTTTTTGTGTGCACAAAAACAAACATGGCGACCAGTGAAAACAATACGGAATACATTGGATAATAGTTTTAACATCATTGCCTTTAGATTAATAAATGAAAAATACTTTAGTTTGTGTTTGTGTGTGTGTGTGTTAACAGCCCTAAAAATATCAGGAAATTATTAATATTCAACAGTGAGACCTTTTCAAAGCAAATCTTTAAAAGAAAAAAATGAAAAGCCTATCCCCAACCACCCACACAGACACACACGTTTTAGAAGTATTTCTAAGTGTTTTTAAAATGTTTGAAACTTATGAACCCCTACCCCACCTCATTCTCTTTTTTTGTCTCTCCCTGCCCCCAAACTGGAAAAAATGCTAATGATTGCATGTCTAGTTCAATGCTACATGGCTGAGAAGTGGGTGCCCATTTTATGTTAAATTTATATAGAAAAGTGATCCCCCATGTAAAATATTGAATTTTTATTATTTTAAAATATTCCTTCTTTTATATTATCTTTAAAGGCAGTTGAAACGTATTAGCCAAAAAAACAGATTTTGATTTCTTTTTAGGAAGTTAGCCAGCTGGGTTAGGTCATAAAAAAATACTTTTTTTGTGCACTTGTGAATGTAGATGGTATGGCGGTTACCATAGATTTTAACGACGTTTGAAAAAAGGGCCACCATTTCGGTCAGTCCCCTTTTTGGGGCACCTCCGAAATTAGAGAGAGAACAAGAGTGCTGAAAAAGAACGGTTGTGGAAAAGAAAACATTGGGTTATAATTAAGTGCGACAAGACTTTAGGATGGATGATTTTTTATAAAGGTTTCCAAGATATAGGGGTACAAAGAGGATAGTACATTTTTTTTGATAAAAGTCTTTACCCAGGGAAACTGGTCCGTCGCATGTTGATGCTTCTATTGTTTCCGCATGTCTGAGGCAGATTTCTTCTTTGTATCTCCCTTCAAGACAGTCCTCTATTCTGATTGGCTAAAACCTCTGCTGACGTTGAGAGAAGAAAGGAAGGGAAAAGTAGAAGAGTAGGGAGAAAGAGAGAAATAAGAGAAGCATACCGTAGCAGCATCATAGTAGTAGTTCACTACAATGGCACTCCATTTGATGTTGAAGTTACTTGAGGGGCAAATGATGAATGCTGGTACTTCTTACTGCTGTGTTGATTTGAAATGGTTCAGGCAATTGCTGCCAATCCTTACATTTAGATTCAGGGCAAAGTCTTTTCAACTTGTGTTTGCTTGACCACCTTGTCTTGCATGGCAGTGGGATAGAGAGCCTAAATGCTTCATATCTGCAACAGCTTCGGCATGATGATGATGCCATGATCAGATAGATGTGGTAGCAGTTGCAAACTGGAGGGAAGCATTTCTTCATGCTTTAACAGAAATTTGGTAGAATTTATGAATGCTTTACATGCTTGGTGTTTCAGGTTATTCAACCATAGTGTGCTACCGCTTGCATTAAGTCTAATTATGATGTTTCATTTTCTAAATTTAATTTTGTATTAAACTGTGTTCTGACTAATCCTACTAAACAAAAAGTTATGAACTACAAGAATTTTATCTACCTTTACTCATGAATGCTTATAATTCAGTTTTTGTTAAGTGTTCCATAATTGTCACAGTTGAATGACATTGGAATGCTTTGTTACCTTTATTCATAAAACGAGTGGACAGGAAATTACCTTTTAATTCAAATTTTCCTTGTGTCGCATTATTCTCGTATTATTAATGTCTGTGTATTCTTTGCTGATTAGTCCTCCCCAAAGCAACAACTATATTTTATATAATCGTAACAAACAAATAATTCATGTCAGCATGTATGCAAAAACTATCTCTTAAAACCCATTAATATTATTTTTATGGCATTTTGAACAATGATTTTCTGCAGAAATGGGAGTAATTTATGCTATATACACACATTTCAACATAACGGTGATATTTGTACTGTAGTTTTGCATTTCATATTTAGTTGATAAACAGGTAGGATCCTTGAAAATTCTTACTCTTCCCTGGGAAAAGAAAAAAACCCACTGGTTAGTAATGTATTAATCATGCTTTGTAAAATGTCTGACCAATGCCAGATGTATTTAATAAAACAGCAAGTTATGATTATCTGTAATTTGTTTTTGTTATTTTCATCAATTAGAAGATTTTTTGTTTTACTTTAATTCAAAATAAAATGCTGAAAAATACTTTAATAAAAAACGTTTACAAATAAGCAAGTGCAGTATTCAGGTTTATATTAAAAACAAAACAAGGTCAATACATCTTTTCTCAACAAATTCACTGAACTTTCCATGCAAGTTTCCAACCTTTAAACTACAGAGCCTGAAATTCAGCCAATTTTCTTGGGAAACTATTTCCTTATTTGAGACGAGATTTTTATAGGCTGGATATTTTTCCTACTCAGTGAGATAATGTTTTGATTTTTCTTTTTTTTTCTTTTTACAAAGGGATCACCACATATCAAGACCCGGAAGCCACTCAAGGATAAGGGTTAATGTGTATATTATAGTCATTGAGACAGTTGCATAATAATCATTTGTAGAAGGAATTTGGTATAATTAGGTCATTTACGAGAACAGCTGAACAAGAATTTTTTACATTGGACTTGAAGATAATAATATTGTAGTTAGCTGGAAAGCAGACCAGTGCAACAGAGTTCCACAGGCAGACAGTTTTAGGGAAGAAGCTTTGTTCATGGAATACATGTTTAGGTTTAGGCAACGATAGAGAGTGGGGGAATGTTTTGATAGTGATTTTGGCTAGATGAGTGTGTTTGTGAAGGATTGGTGAGGGAGGACAATAGATTAGAGCTCAGTCGAACACTTGCCATGAAAATAGTGATAAAGCAGGGACAGGCTTGTAACATCTCTTTCGTGGGAAAGAGGCCGCAGGCAGGAGAAAAGGGCATCACCTATTAGATTATAAAGTCTGTTTTGAACTTTGTTAAGGCGGGATAGATTGTTTCAAGCAGCTCCTGCCCAGATGTGGCAATAGTATTCAATCCTAGGATGCACTTGGCTCTTATCCAGGTAGAGAATTGCTTCAGTAGTGAGATATCTATTGGAGCGGTAGAAGTAGAATTATTCTCTGGTTCTGTGCTCTGCCATCCACCACAGTCTGTTAGTAATATACCAAGGGTGAATTCCAATTCCTTTTGGTTGAGACTGGGGATAAATAACCAGTGTACTTGCATGAAGTACAGTTTTGAGTTGCTACTAATTTAAGAATTATTACGAGGGGCGTGCAATAAGTAATGCCCCTGACCCACTTCCAGTTGTCTGATCTAGCTGAAATTTTGCATGTGCAATGATTTATATGTCTACGGGTTATGTGGCAAATTACAGCTCTGAACTAATTGTGGTTTCTGTGTTACAGGTGTTTGAACTGAGTCAGGTGTGAAATGGAGCCTGTTGAATGCCGAGCAGTGATCCGGTTTTTGTATTTGAAAGGACGCACACCACAGAGACTTTTGGTGAAATGAAAGAAATTTATGGTGATAATGCCTCATCATATGATCTTGTAAAACGCTGGCATTGTGAATTCAAATATGGCCGGAAGTCTGTGGAAACAGCTCCCAGACCTGGTCGCCCCCTCCCCCTCTTCTGCCATTGATGAGGCATCTGTCCATGAAGTTGAGGCTGCCATTTTGGAAGATCAGTGCATTACTATTCGCCAAATAGCTCAAGATGTCAAGATTAGTACAGGGTCTGTGGAAACTATCATTCATGACCATTTGCATATGCATAAGGTGTCTGCTAGATAGATTCCCAGAATGCGTCGAGTGCTCGAGGATGAATTTGGAGATGTGCCAAGAAGATGAGTCAAAGTTTTTCAAAAGACTGATTACACAGGATGAAACCTGGGTCCATCACTATAATCCAGAGACCAAAGCCCAGTCAATGCAGTGGAAGCACTTGGACTCACCACCTCCAAAGAAGGCAAGGGTGCAGCCCTCCGCTGGCAAGGTCATGCTCACAGTCTTCTGGGACCAGGACGGAGTAGTGATGACAGATTTCCTGGTAAAGGGTACCACAATTACAGGAGCCTATTATGCTTCACTTTTTAGAAAATTAAGGTAAGCTATCAAAATCAAGAGGTGGGGCAAGATCAGCAAAGGTACCCTCCTCCTGCAGGATAAGGCTTCAGTCCACAACTCGCATGTCGCCAGATCAGAAGCACGGGCGTGTGGTTATGAAATCCTACCCTATCCTCCCTACTCTCCTGACCTTGCACCCTCTGACTTTCACCTCTTCCCAGCCATGAAATTGTTTTTGAAAGGAAAGCGTTTCCCAGATGATGCAGCCTTGATTTCTGAAGTCACGTCCTGGTTGGAGGACCCATCTGGGATATTCTACAAAAACGGTTTCCAGAGCTGCATCAAATGATGGGAGAAGTGCATAACTCTGGGTGGTTCCTATGTAGAGAAAGACTAATAACTGTGCCAAGTTTCGTTGCTCTACTGCTATGGGAAGTGGGTCAGGGGCATTACTTATTGCATACCCTTCGTAACATGAATTAGTGATTAAGCCTTTGTTTTCTTGACCCTTAGCCACTGCGTTCTTGTCAAAGAAGGAAAATTGATTTTTATTCAGACTGTTGGTATTGCATTGCTCTTGCTGGCAGCGAGAAGGTTGAGCTGCTCCTTATTTTTCATTTACGATTGATTTAGAACTCATTTTCTTTGCATCTCATCACATCAGATGAACTGCATTTTCAAATCAAATAAAATTTATTGGCAAAAAATAAAGTGCAACAAGCCATGTAAATGGACAGTTAAAAATTGTGTACATCTGTATACTGTCTGAATGTTGTGTTCAAGGCAACTTAAATTCTGCCTATGGTAGACGCCATTATTACATCTAGCTGTTCCACAAAGCAGGAACACTGGGAATGCTGATGAGATGAAAATAACTGTGGTACATCCTTTGCTGGGTTCCATAGAGACTATGACTTGGATCTGGGGGGAAAAATTTCTCGAAAGATAGATTTAAATTCTGGTTGATGTTTTATGCGAGACAAAAAATATATGGATATGCCAAATGAAATCAGGAGATGACACTTTGATGGCATATTTAGGAACGGATTGTGCCAGAAAAAGCAGTTGGAAGATATCTGCTGTCACGGTGGCAAAGGAACAGTAAACACAGGCCTTATTTGTCACCTGAATGCATTTGGCAGTGTTAGTAAAGAAAAAATCTACCATAACTTATCTCAAGTCCTTGAACTGTGTTTCTTTGTTTAGCATTAATTGGCCAGGTTTAAAATCCAATAGCATGTCGGGTGAAGAACTGACATTTAAACTATCTTATCTGATATAATTTCCTACAATGACCTCAAAGGTCAGCAGTTAGATCCATTGCTTACTTTTTCTTAATGAATCCTTAAACTGATAACTACTTGATGTACCTTCAATACAGCACAATCACATTGACACAACGGTTCCTGTTGGATCATCAGAGTTAAGCAAGGTTGAGCCTAGTCAATACAAGAGAGGTGAACATTTCTGAATACCAGGTGCTCTATGTAGGAGGATGTCGGCACCTCCCTGTAAGAACTGTAAAAACCTAACGGTGTCATCTTCCCTGATATATACAAATAACTAGGGACCATATGTGAATTTCATATTCCCATGATAGAAATTGATTCAACCCACATACATACATACTCTCAATGTTTGTTCGTAAAATGTATAAAAGATGGTAAAATATATTATGCTTTGTGTAAAGATATTGAAACAAAAAATATTTAAAACAAAGGAATGTGGCTTCTATTAATTGCTGCTCTTTATCTTTCAGTGTTTAAAAGATACCGGTGTTCATCATATACGCCTTTTGGTGATGCTGGCACAGTGGGCAGCCCTTTGCTTTTTCCCAGTTTGGTTTTTATATGATCTGAGAAGAATAATTACAAATATTGATACCGTCGTAAGTATTTATCATTCTTTTTTTTTATTATGATTTCTTTATTTTTTTTATAGTCACTGTTTATCAAGGCTAAAAATCACTCAAGGATAAGGAATAGCGAGATAGATAAACTGCCTATTGAATAATGACGAATATTATAAGAATATTATAAGAGGAATTGAAAATGATGAATGAAAAAACATTTCATTACTTAAGAGGACTGTTTATGACAAATATATGTTGACATTAAATTTGAAGACTATCATGTTGTAGTCTGCAAGGAAATAGTCTTGTGGTGATGTGTTCTATACGTGAAAAGGTTTTGGAAAAAAAATTCTATTCTTGGAAATTATGTTTCATGTTAGGCACATGGAGAGATAAAAGAATGATCTTTGCAGTTGTGGTAGAAAAATGTGTTCTTGCTGTGAATGCCTTAGAAGGAGGAAACACAGATTGAAGCTCAGTTGAATGTCTTTCATGAAAATAACAATAGAGTAGAGAGAGACTAACAAGTTCACTTTTGTAAGAAAAACGATGTCAGACAACAAAAGAAATCATTCTCCACTAGATTGTGAAGTTGATTTTATATTCTATTGGAATAAGAAAGAGATTTTTGAGCAGCATGTCTTCAGATGAAATATTCCATCTTAAGTTGCATCTGACTCTCATATAAGTAGATGAGTGTATCAAGAGTCAGGTACTTTCTGGAACAGTAAGATGATCCAAACAATTTGCACCAATCTTACCAACAGATTGAATATATGTCTTCCATTTGAGATCTGAAGTGAAAGTCAGTCATAGGAGCTTATGAAAAAAAGTCATTTTAACTGGAGTAAAACAAGAGTCTGAGCATTGGTTGTAAAAGGAGAAAAGTTTTGTTTAAGAGGTGTTAAATATAACAAGTCATTTTTCCTCATTGGACCACATGCTCCAGATCATGAAAGAAAAAGAATCAACAAGATCTTGATCATCAATAGTCTTTGAAGTGTTGTGATAAACAGTTGTTAGCACTAATACTGTTAAATAATACTGTTAAATAATACACCCTCAATATTCCCCCTTAGCTACTGGCAAACTAGTAACATGTTTAATTAATTGTACATATGTTGCTGGTAAAGTAACAAACTACATATGCTAGTGTACATCTCCGCAATAGTGCATGTTGCACATATGTCTCACCAGTGCATATATAGAAGCATCAACATTTTTATTTACGATTTGTTTTCATTTCTTTTTTTCTTTACATTCTTATGTAGAAAACTACATGCAATTGTAACATTATGAGTCTTACTTTCCAGAAAGTAGAAGAAAGGAAGATGTTCTCCAAAAACATGTGTGCCCTGCAGATCTAAAGAGACCTGACTAATCCTTTTTGTCATGCAGTTCTTTTCTATCTCATTATCAGTGAGCGACTACTACTGCTTTTTAAGTCCATCCCATTAAATTACATCATTTTTTCTCTTTCAGACAGTGAACATAAAATTGACCACCGTAATTGCACTGTTATTGCTTGATGGTCTTTTCAACACTCTGCAGAATCTCATAGCTTTTACAATTTTGGCATTGGTTACTCCTCTGAGCTACGCTGTAGCCAATGCCATGAAAAGAATCGTTATCATCACTGCGTCTATAATCATGTTGCAGAATCCTGTCACTCCAATCAACTGTTTAGGGATGCTGATTGCAATTTTGGGAGTCTTCTTCTATAATAAGGTGCGTTCAATAATGCATTCATTTTACAATATTTGTTTTGATATTCTATTTCTTTTCTGTGGAACATGATTGACTCTTAAGTGGAGAAGAACACTTTATTCTTGATATTAAAAAGGATGAACTAGTAAGGAATATCTACAACTTATTCGTACTGTAATGCAACACAGATGATGGTGATCAGTGATCAAGTGTACTATGGTTACGCAACTAATAAGCCATAAATACTTGTCAAAAAAGCATATGCTGATAAAACAACAAATGAAATATAAACAATGACTGTTACGATAACATTTTATTGAGTGAAAGAAATATGTTAGCAAGTGTAAACATAGTTTATTTAGAATATGTGTTGCATTGTGTTAATGTGAGAGTTCATGTATTGCCAATGCTGATGATATGGTTCATTGTAGTTGTTGTGTCTATGCTGATGATATGGTTCATTGTAGTTGTTGTGTCTATGCTGATGATATGGTTCATTGTAGTTGTTGTGTCTATGCTGATGATATGGTTCATTGTAGTTGTTGTGTCTATGCTGATGATATGGTTCATTGTAGTTGTTGTGTCTATGCTGATGATATGGTTCATTGTAGTTGTTGTGTCTATGCTGATGATATGGTTCATTGTAGTTGTTGTGTCTATGCTGATGATATGGTTCATTGTAGTTGTTGTGTCTATGCTGATATGGTTCATTGTAGTTGTTGTGTCTATGCTGATGATATGGTTCATTGTAGTTGTTGTGTCTATGCTGATGATATGGTTCATTGTAGTTGTTGTGTCTATGCCGATGATCTCTACAAGATGCTTATCATGGCAACATGAAGTAGTAATTTCTCAAAGATTTGCTGTGGCCATTTGATCATTGCGCTGCATGTTTGTTAAGAGGAATGTATGCTTAACTACATCATGAAACCTTGTTTTCTTGTTGATGATACTCTATTGTTACATGAAGGTATAGCATGACTTACTTAGCTGCTAATGTCTTTTGACTTTTATGGAAAAGTTTGTAGAAACTTTTAGATTAAACGTTTCCTTGGTACACACACATTTGATTATTCAATTTCTGTGTAAGTTGAGCATGTGAACTTCATTTTGTGTTTTCTTGTTAAGCTGACAGAACACAAAGAGAAAAAAAAGATTCTGATTGAAGAGATATAACATCAATAAATTTATGAACCTTAAAAACGTTCTGATTTCCTGATAATCTTTTGTGTGATTTCTATAAATGAATTGAAGTTATTCAGCAGTTCTGATTTATTAACTGTGAACTGAAGAATGCAATAGAAAGGTTTTGGTGTTGGTGCGATAACAAAACTAAGAATTGGATGGAGTAAGTTCAAAGAATTTCTATCATTACTAACCAGGAGAGTGTTATGCTTTTAACCAACAGAAGTGTTTATCAGGCATGGGTACACAGTGTGAAACCTGGAAATTGAGGGTTGAGGACATGCATTGCATGGAAAGAAATGATATGATGAATGTGTAGTATGAGTTTTAAAGACAGGCTTAGATCTGCTGATTAAATTTAGACAGTATAAAGAAATGTGAGCAGTGCAGGAGATTTTGATGATGTGACCAGATTGAAAGGATGGAAGTGCTTGATTTGGTAGATGTAGAAAAATTGAGGTAGAAGTGTCAGTTGTAATCTGAATAAGACTGAGGAAAATATGGGAACAATTGATAAGGATGAATTTCAGAGAAAGAAAGATAAAAATCTGACAAAAAATCTGTCAATTTCTAAAAGGAGTCCAACAGCTGATTATGATGAATCTACTTACAAATAAAAATTTTAATCAAGTTTTTGTTTTCGTTTCAGGCTAAATATGACCAGAATTGTGCATTATTGAAAGAAATGATCCTTCCCACAGTTCGGAATGACACCAACCTTTTGCTTCACAACTCTTCAATGGAACACTATCAAAATGATGGAAGGCTTCAGAACGGTATTTTACTAAGCAATGCTAAACCTGATGTCAAAATCCTCCCATCGGAGCCTTGGACAAGTACTAAAACTCTTGAAAGTCGACCCCATATGGAAAGTAAAGCACGAGATTCCAGAAATTTTCATTTTGTTTAGGTGCAATTTTTATTATAGAATTTACATCTTATTTATTTTGTTATCTTTTAATTAAAGGTGTATTTCTGGCTTTATAACCTTTTGTTGTTTTTTTTTTTTTATTCTTTGTCTATTGATAAAAAACAAAACAAAAACTGAATTCATAATTTTTAGGTTTTGAAGGTTGGAACAATACAATGCAAAATTATGAGCAGCGGGGAACTTGAAAGAGTGTATGGGTGAGAAACAAAATTATAATAGATGCAAAGATACAATACATATATTTAGTTCTTATTTTCAATTAATGTCCCAGATTTTCTGATATTTCAAGGTAAATTACCCCCTTTTCAAAGTAGTCCATATAAAATCCATGTGTATGTTGTCATCTGGCCAACATATGGCACACAAATGTTCATATGTTGTGAAAATAACATCTAACATAATAATAATAATATATATATATATATATATATATATATATATATATATATATTGTTACATGTGCGATAAAAGGTGGGGATTTAAGCAACAAATAACGTAGGGGTATGATAAGAAATTTCTGAGAAGAATGAAAACTGTTTATCTTTGTAACACGTTGCTCAAAAGGGGGGGTATAAGGGAATTTACGGGAAAGCAAAAAAACCAAGTATTTTCTCTTTATCGCACATGTGACACAGCAAAAATAAAATAATAAAGCAAGTGGCTGGACACGCAAGGACGAACATAATAAAATATGCGAGAAAATAATGAAATAACAAACACTTTTCCAAACGATACAAAAGTAGAGTTATTTAAGAAAAAAAAGAAGAGTTTAACAAAAGAAAAAGAAATGTATTCAAAGTTATGGAATCTGGAATATGCCTACGCGTATGGAAATGAACGAAAGTCCGGGGGGGGGGGGTAATCAAAGTCTTTGCACTTACAGGTTTCTTTAGTTTTCCCTTTTTTTTTTTTTGTTTCTTTTGCTGGGGTGTTTCACAACTCGACGACGTTAATCCAAGATATTTCCTTCGGTGTGGAAAAAGTTCGCATAGCCATCTCACGCGTTTTCTTTTCTTGCTTGCACGTTATATATCTGTCTCTTTCGTGAGGGATAAGTTTTCACATCGTGCGTTCGGTACATCCATGTCTCTTTCGCATGATGGGAAAAGAGACCTCTAACAGGTCGGCGACCCAAACCGAAAAGAGTGACTCACAATCCAGTATAAAAATAGACTTGACGAAATCTCCATCCGATAAAGTCTCTGCAAGTTTTAAAGGGTGGGGGTACATTAGTAGATCTTCGCTCAGTTCCAAAACGACTACTGCACTAGCCTACCTCATGGGAATCATGTTTTATTTTACTTCGGTGACAAAATATAAAAAACAAAAATGATATCTCGTCAGCCTAAAATTAAGTATTTAAATTTTGATTTAAATACATAGTCCAATTTAAAGATTATGTCAATATATATATATATATATATTTTTTTTTTTTAAATTTCAGTCTTTAGAATAAGTGTTTAGTCACTATTTACTTGTTGTTCTATGAGGACAAAATTAGACACAAAGTTGTTTTTATGTAGGTATATCCAGGTCCCCAATAACAGTCATCTGGATGGGACAAAAATAAAAATCACCCAAGTCAAGAAATTTTCTCCTCCTCTGACTGAAACAGTACTGATATTACAACTTTATCCTAACCCCATGACCAGGAATAATAAGTACAAAAAAAATCTTATTTTACTTTAAAATTTTTTAGTAAATATATAATTTTTTTCTTCTCTTGTGTCTTTTTTAGTATTTAAAATAATCAGTAATTTATTTTTTAATTTTTTTTTTTATATATGATCTAGATTATTATTTTTTTCTCGTTTATTGCAATAAAATACTTTTATTAAAGTAGAATTTAAAAATACTTTTATTAAAGTAGAATTTAAAAATTCACAATTTAATTGCCCAGTCTGTTAAATCCAAGGTAGCTGATCAGCGGCTTGGTTCCCACCAATTTTGGCAAATAACAAATAGGATCCTGAACAGAAGTGTGTGTTCTATCCCAACCATTATCAATGGACCAGAGGTCATCTCGTCAGCATCAGACAAGGCCAAACTATTTGCAAAGAACTTTGCAGCTAATTCTACCCTATACGACGAAGGCCATCAACTCCCCATATTTCCTCCTATAACACAGAACACGCTACGGAACATACAAATATCCGTGCATGAGGTCGCCAAGCTAATCAAGAACCTTGATTCTAGTAAAGCAACTGGCCCTGACGGCATCCCAATTATAGTGTTAAAAAAGCTTCAACCAGAACTTGCTCCCATACTTACAAAACTGTTTAAGCGCTGCCTTAAGGAGAAGTGCTTTCCGGCTCCCTGGAAGACCTCATCAGTTTGCCCTGTATTTAAGAATTCAGGTGATAAGTCATCTCCCTCTCAGTACAGACCAATAAGTCTCCTGTGTGTTATGAGTAAGTTGCTGGAATCCATATTAAATAGAGAAATAGTCAACCACCTCAGCATAAACAACCTTCTTAGTGACACACAATATGGTTTCCGCTCTGCAAGATCTACTGCAGATGTGCTGACGGTTATATCTCACAGGATTAGCGAATCTCTCGACAAAGGCTTCCTTTCTAGGGCAATTGCTCTTGACATATCAAAAGCCTTCGACAAGGTATGGCATAAGGGTCTACTTCACAAGATTTCCAGCTACGGTATAACTGGAAATGTTTTCTCAATCATTAAATCATTTCTCTCCGATAGGCTCATAAGAGTAGTGGTCGATGGACAAAAATCAGAGGCCTGCAGTATTAATGCTGGAGTCCCTCAAGGGTCAATCTTGGGCCCAACTCTCTTCCTGATCTACATCAATGACCTCCCTAAACACATACTTAAATCATTCGTTGACATCTATGCTGATGACACGACCATCTACGGCAACACATCAAAGGCTGTAAATGACAAAGTTCTCTCTGATTCTCTCTCCTCTGATCTCGAGCGCGTGGTTCAGTGGGGGAAGACGTGGCTGGTTACCTTTAATGCATCTAAAACCAAACTCCTATCCTTACATCATCAACGCTCTGATCCCCATCTGGCATCAATTGTGATGGATGGCTCTCGTCTGGGAGAGGCCCCATGTTTTGACAAGCTTCTGGTTTGACCTTTACTCCTGATCTGAAATGGAACACGTACATCAAGTCTGTTGCCAAGGTCGCTGGAAAGATGGTGGGATCCTTCTACCGCTCCAGAAGATATCTCACTACTGATGCAATTCTCTATCTATATAAAAGCCAAGTACGTCCAAGGATGGAATACTGCTGCCATATCTGGGCAGGAGCTGCTAAAAACAGCCTATCCTGCCTTGACAGAGTACAAAATAGACTTCGTGGCTTAGTGGGGGATGCCCTTTTCTCTACCTTGCAGCCTCTCTCCCACAGAAGAGACGTTGCGAGCCTATCCTTGTTTTATCGTTATTTCCATGGCAGGTGCTCGTCTGAACTTCAATCTCTGGTCCCCCCCCCCTCGCCAATCTTTCACGAAAAACACCCGTCTAACGGAATCCACTGTGAAAAATTTCCCCCACTCTTTATCTGTGCCTAAATCAAAACGTGGATTCCATAAACAAAGCTTCTTTCTTAGAACTGCGCGCCTGTGGAACTCTGTTCCGTCTGCCTGCATCCCACCTGACTACAACTTTGTGTTCAAGTCCAACGTTAACAAATTCCTAATGAACCGCCCCCTTAAATAAACACTTCATCAAATCTCCACACTAACGTAATGTACTTGCAATAACCCTTATCCCTGAGTGGCTTCCGGGCCTTGATAAGTGATGACCACTGTGTAAAAAAAAAAAAAAAAAAAAAAAAATTCACAAGCTTAGGTTAAATATAGATTGTTGTGGCATGATCCCTGGCTTTGTGTTTGAACCACACTGACAATATAAATTGAAGTATGAAAATTATTGATTTCGGGAAGGAAGACAATGAATATATATACATGTATGCATGAGTGCATAAAGAAATATAAAGAAAATAGAAGAGCCACTAATTAACAAGTGATCACTAAAACATAAACATAGTTTTATAAATGAAAAATTCAAGAAAAACGAAGTGTTATAACAAAATATTTTTATAGGAGACTGGCGAGGGGTACCCGGCGTTGCCCGTGTGTTTGTAGGTGTGTGTGGTGTTAAATAAAAAAGAAACCGGGGGGGGGGGTCGAACTCGAAGCCCTGAGGCGAAGTTTGAAAATAAAATCGGCCAGCCAGAATGAGTTAGTGAAAGATGTTTGAAAGTCGTCGAGCGTGATGACGACGACGATGACGATGTAAGCATTGTTATAAGCGAAGTAAGAAAAGAAAACAACATTAAGCGGGGGGGGGGGGAATCGGCCAGCCAGAATGAGTTCGTGAAAGATGTTTGAAAGTCGTCAAGCGAAGTAAGAAAAGAAAACAACGTTTTAATTAAGCGGGGCGGGAAGGGGGGGGGTAATCAAAACACAAAAAAATCTAACGCAAGGCAAACGAACGATGAAAACAGAAAAACGAGCACGTGAAAAATGGCTTAAATAAGCCTGTTTCGATATTAAAATTTAAAAAATCGGTGGATACCCGGGTGTCGCTAAGAATAAGCAAAGTAAAAAAAAAAACAGGAAAACGAACGTTACGTGAAAAATGGCTTAAATAACACAGAGTTCAATATTTAAATTTAAAAAATCGAAAAAAAAACAAAACATCTCACACCATGATTCGAACCCAAAACGTTTAGATAGTGAACAAATGCATTAACCAACTGCGCTAAAACACCGGTGATAAAATGTGCTAGGTTTTTCAACTATTTAAAGTAAATCAGGTCATGACGTCATCTGACGCATGCGTAGAATCGGTCATCGTTACGAGAAACCCGTTTTTGTTGACCCCCCCCCCTTTTGGAAAATTGTCGATTTCGGGGTGAAAAAGTTAACATTTTTGGCCAATTTTTCGATATTTTTCAAGCGAAGGATGGGGCTTCGATATGATACTGAGTTTGTGAATTTTCGTCTCATGTGTCGAAAGTTTTTAGCAGACACACAAACATACACACATACATACACACAAACAAACATACATACATTTTCGCTTTTATATATATAGATAAGAATATGTTATTTTCAGTCATTTATACAAACGTGTTTGGTGAAAAACGTTGGGTTAGTAGTTACAAGTCAAAATGTTAATAGTGTGAATATATGCGTGTGTAAGCAATATAGTATGTGAGTATTTGCCAGTATGCATTGCGTATGTGTGTGCATTGGTTTACCTTGTTTTTGTTAGTGCATGTGTGGCTGTGAGTAACAGTTCATTTCTTTTTACCTTATTTTAGCTGATATGTATGACTATGCACGTAAGATTAATAAGCTTGTATGTGAGTCATAGTCCTTTCCACACAAGAATTCTGGAAAGAACTGATTTTATTAATCAAGTCTTATTAAAATTTCTAATTTCCACATATATGTGTTACTTTGTGAGGTTTGGAATGATTTTCATTGGTTGGAAATATTTTAAGTTCACACATTTCTATGAAAACTTCCTTGGGAAAGAAAACGAATTCCAACAAAGCAGAGAAGAAAAGAGTGTAGCAATTAGAGCCAGTTGCTTTTTAGTGTTCATAAGAATCACTTCACATAATGTTACCACACAACTTTTTGATTATGAAAGGTATATGCATTGTATAAACCGAATAAAATATTTGAGAAACGAGAGATTAAAAGACATGTTATAATTTTCTTTTTATTGCTTACTATTTATTCAACAATCAGTAGCATGTTACGCTATCTTAAATATTTGGCTCTTTTTTTATGTTGTTTGATGCTGGCAAAGTAAGGGATATAAATTGTAAAATCTTGTAAAAGATTTTTTGAGAGACTATTGAAGTGGAAATGAGGAAAAACATTTTTATTGACAAGATAATGGACTAGATTATTGGCTAGAATGAAAACATTTTGAACAATTTCTTTTCATGTGATTATAAACGTTCATTGAAAATTGAAACATATGTTTGATAATTTATCAAACATTTTGACACTTCTTCCTTACTCACCACCCCATATCACCACCATCATGTGATTGGGTCACATCAAATCTATACAGGAAATAATACTCCTACCCCATTAAAATTTAAAATATCTATTTTTTAAATAATGAAAATACTGGAATACACTAATAACATGATATAATTTTGAAAAAAATATTGCTGTTAGTGAATAAGCGTCCATTTTCTTTTCCAGTATTCTAAAATATTAAGTGTGACAATTAGATTTACGATTTTTTATCTCTTTTTAAACCTGTTTCAATAATTAACATGGAAAATTATTATTTAACAATGTAGAAATATATCTAAAGCATTTTTATTAACTGGAGATAACTTTTTCACTAACGTCGACATGAATATTTTTAAAAAATACCTTTTATGTAAAATTTGTTTAATTTTCATTCATTACTGATTACTTATTAATATTATCACTTTTTTTTCAAAGCTGATATGTTTTTCATCTTTTAAGGAAAGACATATAAAGTCTATAACGATATACATGACAACTATTATTACTACTAGTAACATAGCATGACATAAAAAATGCCACCATATATTTTATCATGTCTAAAGATTTTATGGCTCATCAACTGCTGTTGGGTCATTGAAGATTTTATTTGTGATATTTATTTTGGTGATTGCGTTTTTGAAGTGTGGAATTTTGTTATTCACAATTTGTGAGTGATTTTCGTAGACAATTTCCATTTGGACTTCTTCATGATGTTTGCTTGGTAATTGATGTTTTTTGCAAGTTAGGTTGGGTTAATTTTTAAGCAAATAAATTGGTTGCTTGTTTTATCTTATGTTACATCAACTCCTTCCGGGCTGCTCAGTGCTAAACTTGGTCGTCCCTATAAATGCTTTTATACTTCAAGTTCCAAATATCTGAAAATATTCAAAAATTAATTTGCTTTGCATTTTATTAAGTAAACAATCTGTGAATGACAGATTTTATTCAATTCACTTTTCAGGTATGTCATTCTTCCTATTCCAGTAACTTCTTTCCAAGAACTGCAGGATTGTGGGAGTCTGACTGTTATCTCTTACTTATGGCTCAATCTTTTCAAGATTAAGGCTAAGAGGCATCTCCTGCCTTTGTGTTAATGACCTTTGTTCTTTTTAGCTCCTTACATCAAATGGCTTTATGCCTTGTCAGGGGCGATTCCCATAAAAAGCAACAAAAGAAAAAAAACATAGATGGGAACCAGACAGATAATATCACTCTGTGTCGGACTGAACTCCAAGAGCAATGGTAATTATGTGGTGACTCTACATTTCCCGATGTCCCCAAAATTAGGCCTCACTACGGGATGCAGCTTCATGTCATATCTAAGACATTTTTCTTGAAGAGTCTAAATAGTTGTATTAACAGATTGACTGCTAATGAAGTTGATATCAAATTAGAATATTTCATGTTCCAATTTATCATTTTAGTGGCTTACATGTTGGAGTTTTTGGATAATGAGTCACCATCTACAAAGGCTAAACACCAATCAAAAATAGGGGTTGGCAGTTGAATGATGAAGAATATTATGAGAGGATTGCAAATGGTGAATAGAATGAACAAAATTCAATGACTTTATTTATTGTCATTGAATTTGAAGACAACCATGTTGTAGTCTGCAAGAAAGCAATCACATAGCAATGTTTCATTGATTGGAAGTTCCTGAAAAGAAATACTATTCATGGAAATTCCATTTAATATTAGGCACACAGAGGAATAAAAAAGTTTTTTGCAGTTGTGGTAGACGAGTTTTTGCTGTGAATGTCTTACAAGGAGGAAACTGAGATTGGAGCTCAGGTGAGCACCTTCCATGGAAATAGCAATAGACTGTGAGAAATGTAGCTGTAAAGAACAGAAGAGATCATTTCCCACTAGATTATGAAATTGATTTTGTACTCTGTCAAAGCAAGAAGGAAGGCTTTGAGTTCTACTCCCCAATGTGGGAGTAATATTCCTTATTAGGATGTTGTATGTGAATCTAATATTGTTAGAAAATTGTACTAAGAGTTAAGTACTTTCTAGAGTGATAGAATGAGCCAACCCTTGTTTTAGCAATCTTGGTCAAAGATTGGATATAAATATTCTATTTTAAATCTGAATTGAAAATCGATCCTAGGAGCTTATCAAAATGAGGGACTTCAAAGAGAGATCAATTTTTTTCAACTAAATCAAGAGAAAAATATTGGTATTGAGGGAGGGGAGGCTAAAGGAGAAAACCTTTATTTTAAAGGTGTTAAAAATAACAAGCTACTTTTTCCCACATGGCCCAGATCATAAGCGAGAGGATCAGCAAGATGACAAAGCCACATGTGCTTCTCCACTTGATGAAATCACCATTGACTTTAATGTTGCGTGCTTTGTCTTCTCTTCTCACCATATCGTCGTCTCACATTGGTGACTGCTGAGGTGCACACAGGTTCACAAACATAAAATTAAAATAAAACACAAAATAAAATGCAGATTACATATAAATATTCACTGCATTCTGAGTGTGTGTGTGTGTACACCATTATGGGAAACTACCTTCTATGCGCTAACGTCCATATCTTAGGTTTTCTGTTGAGGCCATGTTTGACAATTTCTTGTCAAAAAGTTAGCTCATTTCGATTTCTAAAAGTTCTCCCGACCTGGTCCAAGCCATGATCTGCTTTCCTTTCCACCAACCCTATTTGTTATATCTTTGTTACCTGGAAATTTATTTCTTCCTTTTTATTTTTAAATACTTTTTCCTCTTTCCTTTTTTTCTTCCTAACCTATGCAACCAGGGGGCAATGTTAATATTATCATAAAAGTGCTGTTACCAACCCTTGTGTTGTCTGCATAAATGGCAACAAATGGTTTCGGGTATAATTTGAAAAATCATTAGTAAAAATCAGGTTAGGGTTAGATCCTTATCAACTACATGCTTTAAACTTCTGTTTATCTTGTACATGACAGCAGCCATCTTGTGTGTTCTTGAGTAAAAGTATTTTGATTTCCCAGAATATTGATTATCAAAATGATTCATATCTTCTCTGCTAATCATTTTCACAAGTTACATAAGAGTTCAATCATTTTCTGGATATATGAATGGATCGCTAGATATGTTTTCTGGGATGGTGAATGTAAACTAAAGCAAGTCTGTTATAAAAAAAATTAGAATATAGGGTTTTCATCAAAAATAGTGGAATACTATCTGATATTTGTCAAAAAATGCAATTAAATACAAAAACAAATGTTCATATTAAAATGTCCATCTTTCAGCTTCTCTCTCTCTTTCTCCATGTTGTTTAACAACTCTGCTCTTACTTTAGACATTATCTATCATTCTCACTTCTATATACAAATGTTCATAATCATATCTGCTGGCTTCTTTTCTGTGGTTCTTCCAAACTGAATGAACACTGTCTGCAAATAAATTTTTACATACCTTGAAAAAGAACCAGAAGATAGATTAACTTATTTTGATCTTCCTAAATCACTGACCAGTGGGTAAGATAATCTATAAATATAAAAATGAAAATGTATGTATGTTTGTATGCGTGTTCGCGTTTTCTGTATGCCTAAAAAAGGCTTTTTTCAAAGAAGCGGTCGGTTGCCTAACAACTTTTTATATCACATATAAATCGTAATATCTCACAGTTAACAACAAAGCTCGCCTGTCTATTTAATTTGCTCGACTTTGGGAGGATAAATATTCAACATTTGTCGCTCGCCGCATGTGGGTTAGTCTTTTTCCTATAACATCTTGGGAAGCGTTCCTGCAGTAAATGGAATACTATTCCGCAGTCAAACTTGACCTCATTAACTCATTAAAACGGGCACCTGCCAAATCCAAGTAATTAAATAAATTCAAACGTGTTTCCATAAGCATCTCGCGGTGGGGCGATGGTTAACTTTACATGTTTTTTTTTTCACACTTTAATTTACAACTTTGCCTCAAGGGTTTGGGTTCGATCCTCATACTTACCTACCAAAACATTTTTTTAACCCCCCCCCTCCCCGGAGTTTCCACACACACCTCCAAACACCCGGGCAACGCCGGGTACTCCTCGCTAGTCATTTTATAAAAGGAGGTGAAAAATCATGAACGTAGTTACTAATGAAAATGCCTATTTTAAAATGTTCCAAATGTAATTAAAAGAACATGTACTGTCAGGGCAAACAGTTTATAGAGAAGCATGAGCATTGTGGAAATAAATGCGGATGACTTTGATGATACGTGGGACAAGTAAAGAATAGCCATGATTGAATATCTAGAAACAATAGCTACAACCAGTAGAAAATACCATAGTTGAATGTATTTATGGAATGATAGCTGTAACCCTTAAAGAGGGGCAATGTCTGATGGGAAATGCATCATAGTCGCAGAAAACATGCTAAGATGAAGCACCGATCAAACATGTCACTCTGGTTTCAAACCTAAAGTTAGAAAGAGGAAAAGCTTCATTCTGAATCTTGCATATACGAAACAAGATAGACAAGCGCCCTCTCAAGTTGACAAGTAATAAACAATTTATGTGGAACAAATAGAATATGATTCAAGGGAAATAACTTCTAAATATTTGGAGGTAATACATCAAAAAGAATAAATTAAATTAGATTGTTTAACCTTCAATAATATTATTAAATAATATAATAATAATAGTCTGCATATAAAAATGTTTGCTTTTCCTATGTATAATTAATACATATTTAAAATTTAAATAATCGATCCAGTTATGTATTTGTTTACTACGAAAGTGATTATATCCCAAACGTACAAATTACATTCCAAATATACAAATACTTAATATTATTTCCTGAAGTGCACAAGTAAAAAATATAGTTTTACTTTTAATGTTGAACGAAGGTGACACTTCCTGACTTTTATCTTTTGATTGTATAACTTCTTCATCAGTGTTATGATGTTGGCAAACAGCATTGTATAAATATTAGCTTTGAACGTTTCCTTATCATTCCAAGAGTTGAAACTGTATCAGGTATTGACTTATATTCTTCCACTCCATATGTTTTTATGTACAAAAATGTCTAATCTACTGAATCAGATCATATCAAATTCCAAACGGCAAAATTTTAGAAAATTAAAATTAATTCTTTATATATTTATATACGCATGTACAACACCTTTTCTTGCACATCACACACCAAATAAATGTTGATTTCGTTAACCATGTTTCAATCGTCAGACAATTTTTTCCTTTCAGCTTCTCTCAGTTGCTTGCTGCTAATATAATTATACATTTATATAAGCAGAAGATGACGATTTGTTCTTCTTCAAATCCTGGATGATAAGCAACCAACTGAACATTGAAATAAAAAAAAATGTGATTTGTATTGGCATATTATGACATTTTTAATCAGCACAATTCTGTGGCCAATATTCATCTTCCCAATTATTTTCTAGAATCTGGTACATATTGAAGAGATCATGTGAAGATTGCCAACCTCGATACTAACAAATTTAGCTAAGGAATCAGTAGGATTCGAACTTGACACATCAGAGTTATCAGTTCATATTAATATCCACCCTACGACTGCCATCTCCCACAATCATTACTCAAAAAGTAGAAATAATGTTTCTTAACTAATTTTTGCTATAGTGGCAGGTTTTTGATTTTTTTAAAACATATTTTGATCTCCAAGCATAAAATCTTTTACCAAAATTATTTGATTTGGCATTAAATAACCTGGAATGGGTTGATATGCCATAATAAACAAATAACCTGAAATATGTACTTCACTAAATAAAATGCGATACTTTTTTTTCATTCATCATGTCATCCAAAAACCTAATCATGTTAATTTTTTAAAATCTATTCACGTATTTAGTCTTGACTAGTGTTTGTTTAACTTGAACTTCAAGTGTGAATTTAACTTCACAATCAGATACTTTCACAGTTTGTTCAATGGTTCCAATGCTTTTATTTTCTAAGAAAATTTTAGAATTTCATCTTTTCCAACATAGTTAGCATCATCATCACCATATATAGATTATTATGTATATTATTATAGCATCTGTTTTACATACTGGCATATTTCAAACAGATCTCCAGAAAGTGCTAAAATGCTTAGCCAATGAAAATTGCAGCAGCTGACAATTAGCAAATTATTGTATTCTGAGTATCGCCTGCACCGAGGATTGAACCTTCAACCTCCAGATAGTGTCACTTACAATTGAATTTTGCCAAGTACTTTATCTGTTATGCTATGAGTCTTTGTAGTTCACAATGTTGTGAAAATAGCACTCAAGATTAGAATAGTAGTTAAAATAATCCAAATAATATAAATTATCAACTTTCATCTAAAAAAATTTAGGGCCAATTCTTGGTTATTTGGATACCTGACCAGAGTTTCCTCTCGTGTAAGTTAGTTTCCTTACCTCCAGCCTTGTGCAGTGGAAAACGGTTAAATCAACATCTTGGAAATAAAAATTAAATTAAAATTTTTTTTAAAAAAGATAAAATCAAACTTTAGTTGTGTTCACTTTACTATATATATATATATATATATATATATATATATATATATATATATATATATATATATATATATATATATATATATATATATATTTATATATATATATTTATATATTCTTGAACACATAATGTTAGCCAGAATGAATAAGCACTTTTTCTATCTCTAAAATGGTTACTCGTTCTGTCCTATCCTATGTGGCCAAGAAATGGGTGATCATTTCATAGTAAGTTTATATAGAAAATGAATTGCTGTTTTAAAGACTGAAATATTTTATTTATTTAAAAAATTTCCAGATATGGCCATAGGTAATCTACGTAAGTGCCACTTATTTTTCTAAATAATAATTTATTAAATAAACAAGTTTGACAAAAGTTTTTAGCATGATTCTTTAATTAAAAAAAACAAACTTTTACTCATCTTTTTTCATTTTCTTTCATTTTCACTTTTTAGAACAGTTTAAGACTTTTTATTTAGTCATATTTTATATGGAAAAACGTTCAAATATCAGCTTCTTTTTTTTTGTTTGTTTCTTTTAAATAAAAATTAAAATGATTCTATTTTAATTTTTATTTAAAAGAAACAAACAAAAAAAAGAAGCTGATATTGGAACGTTTTTCAATGCAAACATTTGTATTAATCTTCCAAATATCAGCTTCTTTTCTGTCATTAAATGTTTTTGTAATGTTTTAAAAGACAAGTCTTTAGTTCATTCTCTGGAGCACTTTTACCTAATGTTATAAACTTTTTTTTTTAAATAAAAATTTTAAAACAATTCCAACTTGCAATCGAAAATACAAATAAAATTCATAAAATGCCAATGAAAAAAGCAGAAAGGATTTAGTTTTGTTTTTTATTTTAATATTTTAAATGCAAAAAGAATTTTATGGCTTTTTATTTAATTATTACACATGCACAGACTTTTTTAAACCAGAAGTTGTAGACTGGACACACGGCTTCAACAGCCAAGCAAGATGATTATAAAATAAGAATTGGTTTTTAATTGCTTTAAAGTCTGTTTTACATGTCTTTAAAAACTTGACTTCTAAACTAATCTATTTTTGTCCGAGTCTTTATTCCTTTTTAAAATCCTTCATTGTCACTTCCCCCCATTTTTTCTTTGGTCATCTACTATAAACTGAACCTGCTATCTCGGCTATTCTACTAACATAAATACTTTTATCTATTTTTTCAATGTGACCAAAACAACAAAGTCTCTTGTTTTACTCACATCTATAATATCCAGATTTAAACTTTCTCTGATGTCATCAGATCTAAACTTGTCCTTAGGTCTCACATTATACATTTTTTTATTTTTTTTTATTCAATTTTCACCCCAAACAAGGCACAGTGCCACTTTGAAGCAGGGGGCTACTATTAGGGACTTAATTAGCGGGGTCATTATGAAGGGAGAAGAATAGAAAGATGTTTGTTAACATTACACTTGAACTTCTGCATATCATTGCAGTTGGGAAAGCAGAATCCCGGAAGGGAGTTCCAAAGACCCGCAGTTCTGGGGAAGAAACTATTGGAGTAAAAGGCTTTCTTGCACCTAGGGATCTCTACTGTAAAGGGATGAGACTTAGTAGCTTGTCGGGTTTGTCGGGGGTAGTCACGTCGGGGAGGTACAAGTGTTTGCAGTTCGTCAGAGCATTCACCATTAAAGTATTTGTAGAACAGGCAGAGGGATGCAACATCTCGTCGATGGGACAGAGGTTGAAGCCTAGATGACAGTTCAGGACCTATCAGGTTGGCGACTCTCTTTTGAACCCTGTCCAGGAGCGAGAGACAAGCAGCAGATGCACCAGCCCAGATGTGACAACAGTACTCCATACATGGGCGAATGGTTGCCTTATAG
This sequence comes from Euprymna scolopes, assembly GCF_053919585.1. Taxonomy (NCBI): domain Eukaryota; kingdom Metazoa; phylum Mollusca; class Cephalopoda; order Sepiida; family Sepiolidae; genus Euprymna; species Euprymna scolopes. The sequence continues at coordinate 105,471,151 of NC_136488.1, forward strand.
AGGTATAGGATACTGTCAGGCGTAAGTAGTTTTCTAGCACGGTAGAGGGAGCCAGCCTTCCTTGCAGCAGCCTTGGCAATGCTCTCAATGTATCTATTCCAGTTCATATTCCCTGTAAACGTTAGGCCGAGGAGTTTAAAAGAAGTACTTTCAGGCAATGTATTCTTGGCCATTGCTATTGGTGGTAGAGAAGGTTTCTTGTAGTTATTGAAGGAAACAAGCTTAGTCTTAGCAGCATTGAATGTGACCAACCATTTTTGTCCCCATTCCACTACGGATTGGAGGTCATCCTCTAGTGTTTCTGCCATTTCCTTGGATATGTGTTCATTTGTTTTCCCCTCATATCTGTTATAGAGAGTGGTGTCATCGGCAAATATACCCATCTCCAAAACAATTTTATCAGGGAGGTCGTTTATGAATATCAGGAATAATAGAGGTCCAAGGATAGACCCCTGAGGTACTCCCGCATTTATGTCATATTGTTTGGATGTGCGACCGTCGAGGACAACTTTGATTTTTCTATTACTTAAGAAGGATTTAATTACATTATGAATTCTTCCAGTGATTCCATATGATCTAATTTTCCTTAGAAGACCATCGTGCCATACCCTGTCAAAAGCCTTAGATATATCAAGGGCCACCGCTCTACCCTCCCCTGTTTTATCCAATGAATAGTATATACGTTCAGAAACTATAGTTAAGATATCTGCTGTTGAACGGGCTTGCCTGAATCCATATTGTTTGTCAGTCAGGAGTTTAGCAGCTGTTAGGTGCTGAACTAGGGCTTGATTAACTAAGAACTCAAATATTTTGGCGAAAAGCGGGAGGAGGCTAATGGGGCGATAATTTAGTGGATCAGTTCTTTCACCAGAATTCTTGAAGACTGGTACCACAGAGGCGGTTTTCCAGCAGTCGGGAAAACAAGATTCGTTAAGGCATTTATTGTAAAGTTTGGACAGAACTGGAGCAACCTCGGCAGAGCATTTTTTTAATAGCACAGCCGGGATGAGATCTGGTCCACATGCTTTTGAGGTGTCTAGGTTTTTTATAATAGCATGTACCTGAGAAGGGGTGATTTTCAAATCGTCAAATGTGGCGTCTGTTCGCAGAGGAAAATCAGGGAGTGAGTGGTGTACCGAGTTCAGTGTGGAGTTTGAGGCAAACCGACTTGGCAAGCAGATTAGCCTTGTCAGTTGCCGTGCAAGCAACCTCATGATTGTTTGTTAGTGGGGGAATAGTTGACTGTCCATTATTAACTATGCTGTTGTAGATTTTCCAAAAATCCCGGGTTCCTAATTTCTGTGCTTCGATGTGCTTTCTGGTGGTTTCAGAGTAATCTGTCTTAGCTGTCTCTATCACTCTCTTACAATTATTTCTAGCTTCTATAAACTTCTGTTTATTTGAGCTGGACTTATGTCGGTTGAATCTGCGGAACGCATGCTGCCTTTGACAAATGGCAGCTGCACAAGCAGAAGTAAACCATTGGGGAGAGTGGGGCTTGCTATAGTATTTCCGTGCGGGAACATGTGCTTCAATAGCAGTTTTGAACCATTCAGTTGTCTCATTTGCACACTGTTCCGCTGGAAGAGTAAAGATATTTTGCCATGGGGCATCTCTGATAAGCTCCCTGATGGCTTCCCAATCAGCCTTTTTGTAATATCTCGTTGTTTTGAGTAGTGGGTCTTCAGTTTTAGGGCGAGAATTTAGGCTGATTTCTACCATTATCACAGTGTGATCAGCATTCCCGAGTGGGCTGTGGGCATTTGTTGTACAGTCATTGGGAACCGTTGTCAGAAAGAGATCTAGAAGTGAGGCATGTTGATCGTGCTGGTCTGGGAAACATGTCGGAAATGTAACCAACTGAGATAGGGAATGGGATATAGAGAAGCTATGTGTTGCACTACCAGCTACGTCTGTGTGATTAGAGAATCCTAGCCAGTTACTGTGGTGGACATTGAAGTCACCAAATACATGTATTTGTGCGCTAGTATCAAGGGAGAGTGCTATATCTATTCTGTCTGAGATTTTGTTTATTAGGGTACAGTCTTGGTTTGAGGGAGAGCGGTAGAGAAAATACAAGTAGCTAATATTGTGTTGCATATTTAGTCTTGAAGCACATAAAGGCCTGGTCCTCCGATTCTAGTTTTATTTCTCTAGTCAGGGGGAGGGTGTTTCGAATATAGACTCCAAGTCCATGCATATGTCTGTCCGAGTCCTTACGGTAGAGTGGGAAATAACCAGGCATGTTAAAGTGGTTAGAGGGAATGGAGGAGTGAAGGTTAGTTTCACTTAATGCTAAGATATCCGGGGTGTTTACAAGGAGAAATGACTCAACATCATCTAAGTTAGTTCTAAGCCCGCGGATATTAGTAAATGCAAGCCTCAAGGGAGGAGGCAGGTTGGTTTTCTTTGAGTTTTGTCCTGGTTTAAACGTAACTTTTGCTTGAGCTGTCATTTCATTTTATTTTATTTAAAAGTTTCAGTTAGGGTGGGTGAGTGAGGGGATGCTGGACAAGTAGTTGTGCAGAATACCAGACATGCAATACAAGTAGACTATCAGCTGTCCTCACCCACAGGATTGTGGCCTCAGGAAAGCCCACCGGTGATGAGTGCAGGGTCCCTTTCCATGTGCGACATGGCACTACAAACATCCCGATATTTTACAACTGTTGATGGAGCAGCCGCTCTAAGCGCTACCAAAGAGTTAGGGCTCCTGTACTATCAGTCGGAAACAGCAGCCAGGAACTGTCAATCTGGTACCCTCAATCCATTAGGCAAAGCCAGCCCAGTCCAACTGCACCGACATATATGGCACTGAAGCACCCCACTGTGTCCAGTTTAGGGGGATGGGATGTGGCGGGAGTGGGGAAAAGCGGCGTTCATTGCCCTAGTCAGGAAACAAGGTCAACCACTGGGCGATTCAGACGAGTCCCTGTGATAGTACCTCTACGCCTGGCCAATAGGCAAAGAAGGAGTATAAAAGCTGGGCGATAGACAGAGTCTATCTCCTCCTTAAGCAGTTTAGGTTTGCCAACTGGTGATTTGTTTGAGTCACCAGCTCTAGGAAGGTTGTCGTCCAGGACTGAAGAGGCCTCCCTCCCCTAGGTTTAGTTTCAGAGTTTTCCTTCTCCTAGACGGATGACCTGGGAAGACCTACGGGTCCATCAGCTCCGAGGGGGTTCGCCCCGCGCCTGGGTCCTAATCCAGGTATTTCTGCGACCCCGCATAGGTAGTTAATATTTATTGGTTATTTAGGTTAATATCTCCTGAAAAAATCGGGCATTTAGGTTAGCTTCTACAGAAAATTTTCACTCCTCAAACGTGGTTAAAAAAGGGCATTATTATGCTTTCCATTTTCATTTTTACTGGGAGAGGGTATAGGTAAAAATTCATGCAGTGGAAGCAGCTAAATTTGCTACAGTATTGGATCGAGAGAGACGAGTTAATGTATGGTTAGATATAGTTTTGTAAGTTTAGGAATGTATTTATCATATCATTCTCATATTTAGTAACTTGTCGATCTGTAGCAAAATTGGATGCGGAGGGGTTAAAAATGGGGTTTTCCATGATTAAGTAAGAAAATAGAAATTTCTATTAAAGGTTAAACTGACGTGTACAGGAAATTATATCATGGCAGGAAGTGACATGACAAAGAATCTAGATCAGAGTTTTCCAAACTTTTTCAGCAAAGGACCCCCCCCCCCCAAACCTTAGATATCTACTACCTACATGCATCCTTACACAATCACGTGGTAATACATAATTTTTTATATTTATTATTGTGTGACACACATTTTATTAACATAAATACAAATAGTAACATAAATATAAAGGATTCTACATCAATGCTGAATATGAAAACTTGTAACTTTCTTTATCAATATCGACAGTTTAAAACCTAAATTTTACTCATTTGCCTTTATGCATTGTGTATACCAAAAACAAAATTATCAAAAGTTGTATATCAAATTTCAAAATATAAATAAAATTTTCAACTATGTTTTAACAAAGTAAACAAAAGACAATTTTGTCAGCACTTTGGAAATAAATTCTGCTGTATTTTAACGTTATTCAAGATTGCTATTATCAACGTACACTCTTTGTACAGAAATCATAATAGGATAATAGATCGTAATCATGGTTTATGAGTTTAGTCATGTTGGCCACGACCCAGGAATCAATTAGATTCAGGAAACACTTAAGAAAGTTTGTCAACATTACAGGATGTGATTTTGGATTAATTTTTCCAATTAAAAATAAGTGTGATGCAATCAAGTTCCACATGAATTGTGAATCCCAAAGAAAATGGGTTAAGAAACTCTAATGTTACTCTAAGCTCTCAGTCTTTTACCAACCCCCAAAATGGATCTATAGCATAAGTTTAGCCACCACCCACATGAGGCTTTGTAAATGGACGGTACGGATCTGTTGGGAAACCCTGATCTAGATGGATCTTATTCAACGTCAAAATAAATGGATGTCTTTTTCAAGATTCTTCGATCATTCATATGGAATATGGCTAAAATGACATTAATGAATCTCAGCTGAGTACAACTTTTAATATCACATTAAGATGATCAAAGCTTATAAAAATTTACATAATCAGTTCATTTGAGTAAGAATTTTAATGACATGAGATTTAGAGAAGATGTCTGAAAGTTTAGGTTGATAATCATGAATATAAAGCCACATGTTTGACCACAAACAATAGATTGAGGTGGATCAAGGAGTAGGTCAAGGGGACATGTGAGCCCCTACCATCAATTTTACTTCATTAAAAACAAAAAATACTTTTTAGCAGTAAGCAAAAAATTTAAATAAAAATGAGAGTTTAACAAGTGACCTTTCCCTCAAATGCCATCCATGGAATCGGAAATATGATTCATAATCATAAAATCTGTTCGATACAAATAAATTTGAGTTGACTTGTCCACAAAATTTTACTCATTAATGCTGAACAATCTTTGTTTGATTGTCATTAATGATATGCGCAGACATTTTGGTGATTATCTGATCAGAAGGAAGTTTTTTTTTTTATTTTTTTTTTTTACAAAGGCATCACCACATTATCAAGGCCCAGAGGCCACTCAAGGATAAGGGTTAAAGAGTGTACAGTAGAAATTGGTCAATATAGTAATCATTAGTAATGAAAATTTGGTAAATTTAATAACTTATATGGAACGGCTCATCAAGAACTTATTTACTTTAGACTTGAACACAACCATATTGTAGTCAGCCGGAAAGCAGGAAAACGGAAGACAATTCCACAGGCGTGCAGTTCTAAGAAAGAAGCTTTGTTCATGGAATCTACGTTTAGGTTTAGGCACAGATAAAGAGTGGGGGAAATTATTGATAGTGTTTACAGCTAGACGAGTGTTTCTTGTGAAAGTTTGGCGAGGGGGGACCATAGATTGAAGCTCAGTTGAACACTTTCCATGAAAATAACGATACGTCAGAGACAAACTCGCAACATCTCTTCTGTGAGATAGAGGTTGCAAGGAGGAGAAAAGGACATCTTCTACGAGGCTACGAAGTCTATTTTGAACTCTATCAAGGCAGGACAAGTCCTTTCTAGCAGCTCCTGCCCAGATGTGGCAACAGTATTCCATCCTTGGACGTACCTGGCTCTTATATAGGTAGAGAATAGCATCAGCAGTGAGATATCTACTGGATCGATAGAAAGATCCCACCATTTTTCCAGCGGCCTTGGCAACAGATTTGATATACGTGTTCCATTTAAGATCAGGAGTAATGGTCAAGCCCAGAAGCTTGTCAAAACTTGAGGCCTCCTGAAGACGAGAGCCAGTCATTTCAATTGATGACAAATGTGAATTAGAATGATGATGTAAAGAGAGAAGCTTGGTTTTAGATGCATTAAAAGTAACCAGCCACTCCTTTCCCCATTGTACTACATGCTCAAGATCAGAGGAGAGAGAATTGGAGAGAACTTGGTCGTTTACTGTCTTAGATGTGCTACCATAAATGGTAGTGTCGTCAGCATAAATGTCTACAAATGATGTAAGGATATGATTTGGAAGATCATTAATGTAGATCAGGAAAAGAGTTGGGCCCAGGATGGATCCCTGAGGGACACCGGCATTAATACTGTGAGCTTCTGATTTTTGCCCCTCAACTACTACTCTTATGAACCTATCAGAAAGAAATGATTTAATAATTGAGAAGACTTTTCCAGCTATACCATAGCTAGCGATCTTATGAAGTAAACCTTTATGCCATACCCTATCAAAGGCTTTAGATATGTCAAGAGCAATTGCCCTAGAAAGATTGCCACCGTCGAGAGATTTGCTAATCCTATGCGATATAACTGTAAGGACATCTGCTGTAGATCTAGCAGAACGGAAACCATATTGAGTGTCACTAAGAAGGTTATTTTTGTTGAGATGTTTGATTACTTCTGTATTTAACACAGATTCTAGCAACTTACTCATGACGCACAGGAGACTTATTGGCCTGTACTGAGAGGGGGATGAGCGATCACCTGAATTCTTAAATACAGGGCATACTGATGAGATTTTCCAGGGAGATGGGAAACTATTCTCCTTAAGACAACGTTTAAACAGTTTTGTAAGTATGGGCGCTAATTCAGGTTGAAGTTTTTTGAGTACTATAATTGGAATACCATCAGGGCCAGTTGCTTTACTCGAATCAAGGTTTTTGATTAGTTTCGCAACATCACGTACAGATATACGTATATCACATAGCGTGTTTTCTGATACAGGAGGAAATATTGGGGGTTGGCGGTCTTGGTCGCAAAGGGTAGAATTAGCTGCAAAGTTCTTGACAAAGAGTTTGGCTTTGTCTGATGCTGACGAGATTACCTCAGGTCCATTGATAATAGTTGGGATGGAGCACACTCTTCTGTTCAGGATTCTGTTTGCTATTTGCCAAAACTGGTGGGAACCAAGCCGCTTCTCAGCTACTTTGGACTTAACAGATTGAGCATACAACTCTCTTGCGTTCCTTATTACTTTCTTACAATGGTTGCTGGCAGTCCTGAAAACGGCTTTAGTTTCCATACATCTATTACGTTTGAAGCAGTGGAAAAAGTGATTTCTGTGCGCAATGGCAGCAGCACATTCTGGAGAGAACCATGGCTGGCTGTTAGGTTTTTGCTGAAACTTTTTAGAGGGTATGAAATGGTCAATACCTACAATTAACCATTCAGTTAGGTCTAATACTATAGAGGACACATCCTTTTTAAACATGGAATGCAGAGGTAGATCAGATATAAATGTACGGAAGCTATCCCAGTCAGCCTTAGTGTATCGATATACTGTACGATGAAGAGGTACGTCTGGGGACTTATTACATTTCATTTTTATCTTAATTGATACAACAGAGTGGTCGGAAGATCCAAGAGGCGACAGAACAGAAACTGAACATAGTTCAGGGCAAGTTGTGAGAAAAAGGTCTAGTAGGCTCGCATACTGGCCGTCATTATCGGGCACACGGGTAGGTTCCTGAACAATCTGAGTGAGGTCATAGGCAATGGAAAAATCATGACAGAACCTCCCCTCATCATCGGTCTTGTTTGAGTGGGTCAACCATTCGACGTTGTGAACATTGAAGTCTCCACATACGTGAATGTTAGCTGAAGGATAAGTAGAAAGGACTTGGTCAATTTTCTCAGATATGCTTTGAAAGATAGTAACTCCGCTGTTGTGGGGGCGATAGAGAGTAAATATAAATGCAGTAGTGTGAGCTAAAGCAACCCGGAAGCACATATAGGGTAAGTTAGGATCTTCCCTGGAGATGTCCCTCCCACATGGAAAGCTATCTTTAATATAGGCACATATTCCATGCCCATGGCGATCTTGGGGGTCAGATTTAGAAGTTAAGTTAGAGTATTCTGAAATTGCAAACTCATCTAGGGAAATAGCCTGTCCAATGCCAGTTTCACTTAAAAATAAAAGGTCTGGTTTAGTCTCCTGTAATTGGGTTTCAACCTCTGGAAGGTTAGAACGAAGACCCCTGATGTTGGAGAAGAAGACATGGTAGTAGGGGTCTACGTTGGAAGTTGGAGAACCGGGTTTAATCGTGTATTTTTTCTTGAAACTTGTCATGATGAAATTTTGGAATTTGTGGACTAGGTCGACAGATTTACTTAGAGCAGGACAGAGAGGGGAAATTAAGAGAGAAAAAGAAACAAAGAATTTTTTTTTTTTTTATTTGTAGCTAATGATAAGGTAAAGCCGTAACAATTACCCACTAGTATGGCATCGAGAGGCCCCACCAGAAGCTACTGCATGGTCCAGAATCCATTCACCAAATGGCAATACAGCAGCCCCAGTACTTTGCACCTGCTGATAGGACAGCCTCCTTAGTGGTTAATCCAAGGTTCGGGTCCCTGACTATCAGGCGGATAACGTCAGCTCAGACAAAACGTTTACCTCCAGCACCCTTACTAGTGACATGGCTACAAGGATAGACATAGAAACAGAAAATTTCCGCCATCTCAGCCAACTGTTCGCAAAAATACTGCCAACCTAGAAAACAGCTTTTTCTTCACCCTTTGTCCGAAAAATCACTCATTTAAAAAATGAGGACTGAGGGACAAATAAGAAGAAGCGAGAGTAACAGGAGCTGCCGATAACGCATCCACAATGCGTTTTCTACTCTCCATTAAAAAAAAAACAAAAAAAAACTATTAAGTATTGTACTTAATACAAGTCCAACAGACGTGTTTAATCCTGAATAGTTTTCACACTTATCTGTGGTGTTAGCTTAACGATAATGTCTATCAGAACAATTTCCAGACTATTTCTGAAAATGAAGTAAGCAATCAGAGCTAAAATCAGAGCCAAGAGAGGATGTGTCAGAGTTATTGACAATTTTGCATGTTATATCCAAGTGTATTTATCATTAAATGGTGTTAAAACAAAGACTGATGGAATACTGTTGCCACATCTGGGCAGGAGCTGCTAGAAAGGACTTGTCCTGCCTTGATAGAGTTCAAAATAGACTTCGTAGCCTCGTAGGAGATGTCCTTTTCTCTTCCCTGCAACCTCTATCTCACAGAAGAGATGTTGTGAGTTTGTCTCTGACGTATCGTTATTTTCATGGAAAGTGTTCGACTGAGCTTCAGTCTATGGTCCCCCTTCGCAAAACTTTCACAAGAAACACTCGTCTAGTTGAAAACACTATCAATAATTCCCCCCACTCTTTATCTGTGCCTAAACCTAAGCATAGATTCCATGAACAGAGCTTCTTTCTTAGAACTGCACGTCTGTGGAATTGTCTTCCATTTTCCTGCTTTCCGGCTGACTACAATATGGTTGTGTTCACGTCTAACGTAAATAAGTTCTTGATGAGCCGTTCCATATAAGTTATCAAATTTATCGAATTTTCATTACTAATGATTACCATATTGTCCAATTTCTACTGTACGCTCTTTAATTCTTATCCTCGAGTGGCCTCTTGGCCTTTATAATGTGGTGATGCCTGTGTAAAAAAAAAAACATTCAGTAATGAAACTTGGTAGACAAGTGAAGCATGGACTGAATTTTATACTAAAATGGTTGGATTACAAGATTTATGATTTTTATTATTTGGGTGGTTTTTTTTTTGGGTCATCTTATTGCTTAGGTCAACCTGTATCTGTTTATTTTTCTCCATAATACACATTTTATATAAAATTATACTGAACCTGTTTAAACTACTCAATATTGTTAATAATGCTATTCTTATTATCACTAAAATATATTCCCTATGCTTATATATTTGTATATATATATATATATATATATATATATATATATATATGATGAATACGCATATACTACATTGACACCTCCCTAAGGAGGAAATAATACTTGGGAGGACGGTTTCATAACAACAGATATTACATTCCTAAAAGAAAATATAAAGTTCAGGAGAATGGTATCATGACAACAGAATAGATATACATTATCCCCACTTTTATCCAATATTAAAACAGTAATCTCCATTTGTAATAGATTTTTATCATTGAAAATATTGAAAACATAACACGTCAAAAGTATTGGATTTTATTAGTGAAATAATTTTAATTTAATTTTTTTTTTCAACAATTTGTTCAAGTTTTATAACATCTAGAATTAATGTAATAGTTGTACTTCAATCAACGAAAATATTTCCGCGTGGAATGATGTAAGAGATAAAGTTTCATAAAAACAATCATTTCACAAATAATTTGTCCTTCTCCTACATGGATTCGCTTCCTATTTAGTTTAATCAACACATTTTTATTGTTAACAAAACAAGAAATATAAGCATTTTTTGATTTCGTGTTTGAAAATTAATTAAAAATTAATTAAAAATTAATTAAGAATTAATTACAAATTTAATTTTTTTAAATATCAAAGAGAACATTTTGGATGTTTTCGAAACAAATGGTTCATAACGTGCCATTCATTGCCTTGCTTGTACCCGAAAACTTCTGCACAGAAAATGAAAAACAAACGCCAATTAAAAAGGTGTTGACTGGCCGACTTTCCATAAGCAGTTTCGAGTATTTCAACAACTCTATTTTTGTTCTGGTGTAGTTTCCTCAGCCAACATTCCAACGTCTTGGCGTAATGGCTTCCGTTGATGACCCACTGATCGACTGTCAACAAATCTCTTTGGAAATACAAGTACAAATCTGCTGATGGCATGATGCCGCCCGTGAAGAAATTCTTTGCCATCCATTCGCTATCGGAACCGCCTTTTGTGTTGAATGCATAAGGGAACTGTCTGTGACAGAACGTTTGGATGAATAAAAGGCCATCAGGTTGAAGCCAAGACGAGACCTTTTGCAACAAGGAGTTATAATTTTTCATATGTTCAAACATTTCAATGCTCAGGATTCTATCAAAACGGTCGCTTGTCGAAAATGTATTCACGTCAGCTGTAATGACTTTCAGTCGATATCGATTGGCACCAGATGCTTTTTCAATATATCTCTTTTGGGTGGCTGAATTTGAGACGCAGGTGACGGTGCATCTGGGATAATTCTCAAGTATGTACAGACCCAGGGATCCCCAACCTGCAAAATAAAATATTTAAATAATTAAAAAAAATAAAGATGAAGAAGCCAACATGGCTACAATGAATATAACACAGCACAATCAAATTGCCTTTATATTCAATACATTATAAGAGTTAAACACACCCACACACACACACACACCTCCACACACACACATATATATAATACACATATATACATATACAAGGTGGAATAATAAAATTGTTGCCCTAGAAAAGACAACATTATTCCATTTCTGTTTGATGAAAACCACCTTTCTTTTGTTGTTGCAGACCATCTACTAATTGACCAGTTGTGTACAAATCCCAGGAGTGATAAGAGCCTTTTATCATGTCTGAAAGTGACACAATGTTCAATGAGCGAGTTTGGAGGTGCGCCACTGTACAAATACTTTATACCAATCAAAGTTATGACAACAGAACTACTGCCAGCACACTCAAAATGTAAATCCAGACGATTCAACGCTTGAGGGCACAGCTCAACGCATTGGACGCCCCATGGTTATGGTCTTTGGTGTAGTTTCAAGTGAGGGCCACATTATGCTACCTCACATCTTCAAAATCGGCTTGAAAGTAAACACTAAAATCCTGTACCTGGATGTGCTGAAGAGTGCGGTGATTCCTTTGTGCAATCAGGTGGTTGCTAGCAAACTCTGGGTGTGGCAGCAGGACTCAGTCCTGACCCACAAGTCCAAAGAGACTCAGGCTTGACTTCAGAAGGAGTGTTACGACTTTGTACTCTTCTGTCACTGCCTCCCCTCCCCCAACCTGAACCTGCTAGACTACTTTGTTTGGTCATACGTCGAGAACATCACCAACATAACATCCCACAACACTAAAGTCAGCCTGATCGCCGCCATCCACCAAGTATTCACCAAGCTCCTGCTTACGCTTGTGGAAAAGGCATGCTCCCAGTGCCATACCCATATTGAGGTGGTAATTTAGGTTAAAGACGGCTACATTGAATAGATGTCAGTTGTACTACATAATTAAATCATCTGAATTGATTTTTTCAATAAAAGTTTTAAAATAAAATTGTAGTGTTTTTTTCTTTAAGGCAACACTTTTATTATTCCACCTTGTATGTGGCGATATTAAGCATTCTGAGTGAAGCTGCTGCTGATTGAACCTATGCAGCTATGATTCTCACAAATCATAATGACTAAGAAGAAAAAAAGCAGAATTGTAATTCTCAGAAAAGTAAGCTAAAAAATATCGGCTGACAAATCTCGGTGTTGACAAATAAATTGATTCTTGCAGTGAATTGTCAAATGAGGAAAAACAAATTGTTAAAAAGAGTTAGATGTGAAATTGGATTATACTCTCTGTCTGGAAAAGAAAAAAGAGAAAGAAAATTGCTTCACCACTCTTTCTGTTTTGAAGAGAAGAAAGAAAAAGTTAATAAAAAAGACAGATTAAGTCACAACGAAGGAACAAACTAAAACTAAACTCAATAAAAAGCAAAGTTGTTCAGACAATAAGGAGACCCCAAGATGAATCTCTAGAAATCTACAGGAGTCTGAATGACCTGCAAACCAATAAATTTTCCCATCGAACTTAGAAATAGTGTTAAACTGAGGAAATTTGTTGTCATCCAGAATCAAAAAGAAATATAAGCTGTCCATTTTACTTTCTTATATAAAGACTTTTTTTCTGAATTTAACACGAACGGGAATTTATTTTTTCTATGTTAGAAGTTAGAACTTTATTTAAAGCAAAAAAACAAAAACAAAACAAAAACAAAACAAGTAAATAAATAAATAAATAAATAAATAAATATATAAAAAACTAAAATTAACATATCATACGCGCATGTGCGTGGAATATGAAAGATGAATTCTATCTTTTATAAATAGACTGGGGCTGCTGTATTGCCATTTGGTGAATGGAATCTGGACCATGCAGTAGCTTCTGGTGGGGCCTCTCGATGCCATACTAGTGGGTAATTGTTACGGCTTTACCTTATCATTAGCTACAAATAAAAAAAAAAAAAATTCTTTGTTTCTTTTTCTCTCTTAATTTCCCCTCTCTGTCCTGCTCTAAGTAAATCTGTCGACCTAGTCCACAAATTCCAAAATTTCATCATGACAAGTTTCAAGAAAAAATACACGATTAAACCCGGTTCTCCAACTTCCAACGTAGACCCCTACTACCATGTCTTCTTCTCCAACATCAGGGGTCTTCGTTCTAACCTTCCAGAGGTTGAAACCCAATTACAGGAGACTAAACCAGACCTTTTATTTTTAAGTGAAACTGGCATTGGACAGGCTATTTCCCTAGATGAGTTTGCAATTTCAGAATACTCTAACTTAACTTCTAAATCTGACCCCCAAGATCGCCATGGGCATGGAATATGTGCCTATATTAAAGATAGCTTTCCATGTGGGAGGGACATCTCCAGGGAAGATCCTAACTTACCCTATATGTGCTTCCGGGTTGCTTTAGCTCACACTACTGCATTTATATTTACTCTCTATCGCCCCCACAACAGCGGAGTTACTATCTTTCAAAGCATATCTGAGAAAATTGACCAAGTCCTTTCTACTTATCCTTCAGCTAACATTCACGTATGTGGAGACTTCAATGTTCACAACGTCGAATGGTTGACCCACTCAAACAAGACCGATGATGAGGGGAGGTTCTGTCATGATTTTTCCATTGCCTATGACCTCACTCAGATTGTTCAGGAACCTACCCGTGTGCCCGATAATGACGGCCAGTATGCGAGCCTACTAGACCTTTTTCTCACAACTTGCCCTGAACTATGTTCAGTTTCTGTTCTGTCGCCTCTTGGATCTTCCGACCACTCTGTTGTATCAATTAAGATAAAAATGAAATGTAATAAGTCCCCAGACGTACCTCTTCATCGTACAGTATATCGATACACTAAGGCTGACTGGGATAGCTTCCGTACATTTATATCTGATCTACCTCTGCATTCCATGTTTAAAAAGGATGTGTCCTCTATAGTATTAGACCTAACTGAATGGTTAATTGTAGGTATTGACCATTTCATACCCTCTAAAAAGTTTCAGCAAAAACCTAACAGCCAGCCATGGTTCTCTCCAGAATGTGCTGCTGCCATTGCGCACAGAAATCACTTTTTCCACTGCTTCAAACGTAATAGATGTATGGAAACTAAAGCCGTTTTCAGGACTGCCAGCAACCATTGTAAGAAAGTAATAAGGAACGCAAGAGAGTTGTATGCTCAATCTGTTAAGTCCAAAGTAGCTGAGAAGCGGCTTGGTTCCCACCAGTTTTGGCAAATAGCAAACAGAATCCTGAACAGAAGAGTGTGCTCCATCCCAACTATTATCAATGGACCTGAGGTAATCTCGTCAGCATCAGACAAAGCCAAACTCTTTGTCAAGAACTTTGCAGCTAATTCTACCCTTTGCGACCAAGACCGCCAACCCCCAATATTTCCTCCTGTATCAGAAAACACGCTATGTGATATACGTATATCTGTACGTGATGTTGCGAAACTAATCAAAAACCTTGATTCGAGTAAAGCAACTGGCCCTGATGGTATTCCAATTATAGTACTCAAAAAACTTCAACCTGAATTAGCGCCCATACTTACAAAACTGTTTAAACGTTGTCTTAAGGAGAATAGTTTCCCATCTCCCTGGAAAATCTCATCAGTATGCCCTGTATTTAAGAATTCAGGTGATCGCTCATCCCCCTCTCAGTACAGGCCAATAAGTCTCCTGTGCGTCATGAGTAAGTTGCTAGAATCTGTGTTAAATACAGAAGTAATCAAACATCTCAACAAAAATAACCTTCTTAGTGACACTCAATATGGTTTCCGTTCTGCTAGATCTACAGCAGATGTCCTTACAGTTATATCGCATAGGATTAGCAAATCTCTCGACGGTGGCAATCTTTCTAGGGCAATTGCTCTTGACATATCTAAAGCCTTTGATAGGGTATGGCATAAAGGTTTACTTCATAAGATCGCTAGCTATGGTATAGCTGGAAAAGTCTTCTCAATTATTAAATCATTTCTTTCTGATAGGTTCATAAGAGTAGTAGTTGAGGGGCAAAAATCAGAAGCTCACAGTATTAATGCCGGTGTCCCTCAGGGATCCATCCTGGGCCCAACTCTTTTCCTGATCTACATTAATGATCTTCCAAATCATATCCTTACATCATTTGTAGACATTTATGCTGACGACACTACCATTTATGGTAGCACATCTAAGACAGTAAACGACCAAGTTCTCTCCAATTCTCTCTCCTCTGATCTTGAGCATGTAGTACAATGGGGAAAGGAGTGGCTGGTTACTTTTAATGCATCTAAAACCAAGCTTCTCTCTTTACATCATCATTCTAATTCACATTTGTCATCAATTGAAATGACTGGCTCTCGTCTTCAGGAGGCCTCAAGTTTTGACAAGCTTCTGGGCTTGACCATTACTCCTGATCTTAAATGGAACACGTATATCAAATCTGTTGCCAAGGCCGCTGGAAAAATGGTGGGATCTTTCTATCGATCCAGTAGATATCTCACTGCTGATGCTATTCTCTACCTATATAAGAGCCAGGTACGTCCAAGGATGGAATACTGTTGCCACATCTGGGCAGGAGCTGCTAGAAAGGACTTGTCCTGCCTTGATAGAGTTCAAAATAGACTTCGTAGCCTCGTAGAAGATGTCCTTTTCTCCTCCTTGCAACCTCTATCTCACAGAAGAGATGTTGCGAGTTTGTCTCTGACGTATCGTTATTTTCATGGAAAGTGTTCAACTGAGCTTCAATCTATGGTCCCCCCTCGCCAAACTTTCACAAGAAACACTCGTCTAGCTGTAAACACTATCAATAATTTCCCCCACTCTTTATCTGTGCCTAAACCTAAACGTAGATTCCATGAACAAAGCTTCTTTCTTAGAACTGCACGCCTGTGGAATTGTCTTCCGTTTTCCTGCTTTCCGGCTGACTACAATATGGTTGTGTTCAAGTCTAAAGTAAATAAGTTCTTGATGAGCCGTTCCATATAAGTTATTAAATTTACCAAATTTTCATTACTAATGATTACTATATTGACCAACTTCTACTGTACACTCTTTAACCCTTATCCTTGAGTGGCCTCTGGGCCTTGATAATGTGGTGATGCCTTTGTAAAAAAAAAAAAAAAAATATCTGAGCAAGAGAACTACCCTTCACACTTCCATCTAAAATATGGTCACTTGTGCTGGAACACAAGATGTCAAAAACAAGGCGATAAGTGTTAATTTTCTTAAACTCATTTTAATCCTAACAAATAGCATTAATATGGGAGGGGAGACTATTTTCAAATATCATCCTAAATTGGAAATGGAGCAACGGACTTATATTAAGTAGATATTAATAAGTCCCTCTTACCTTTTTTTTTTTAATGGAGAGTAGATAATGAACTGTGGATGTGTTATCGGCAGCTCCAGTAACTCTTGCTTCTCCTTATTTGTCCCACAGTCCTCATTTCCAATAAGTGATTTTTCTGCAGTACTTCGTAAACAGTAAAACAGTAGCCTGAGATGTCGGAAATTTTCTGCTTCTATGTTTATACTTGTGGTCATGTTACTAGTAAGGGTATTGGAGGTAAACGTTTTATCTGGGCTGACATTACCCGCCTGATAGTCAGGGTCCTGAACCTTGGATTAACCACTAAGGAGGCTGTCCTATCAGCAGGTGCAGAGTACTGGGGCTGCTGTATTGTGATAGCCTTCTAAATCTCTACTACATATATATACATATACATACATACATATATATATATATATATATATATATATATATATATATATATATAAAAATAAAAATTACAATAAGTTTACCAAGGTAATCAAAATGGTAAACTTAAAATATATTATAAATATTAAAGTGTTAATATTTACAAGTAAATTTACAAGTGACTTACTTGTAGTTTCATTAAATACTTTTATATGCAAAATCCGATCCTGCATTTTGCTAATTCCTGCCCTCTGATGAGAAGGAGAGTATTTCTTCGAAACTCCGCGGATTAAGGACTATCCACTTATCTTGTGCTTCCTTTTTTAAAATCAAATATGTTTTTAACTCTTTTTCAAGATGTCTTTTAACATGTTTTATTAATCATTTGTTCATATATATATATATATATATATATATATATATATATATATATATATGTATAGAATTACAACTAAGTTTACCAAGATAATCCAAGATGGCAAATCTAAGGTATATTATAAATATTAAAGTGTTAATATTTATAAAGTAATCTCAACCAGATGTAAAAGCTCGATGAAACCAAATAGGAAATAGAGCTTATAATAAGAACAAGTAGCGAATAAAACATGTTAAAAAAACACTTTGAAAAAGAGTTAAAAACATTTAATTTTTTTTAAAATTCAATAAAAGTGAGCACAAAATAAGTGGGTAGTCCTTAATCCACAGAGTTTTGAAGAAATACTTTCCTTCTCATCAGAAAGTAGGGATTAGCAAAATGCGGGATCGGATTTTGCTTGCAAGAGTATTCAATGAAACTACAAGTAAGTCATAGATCTTACTTGGTAAAAAATAGTGAAGCATGGGGGATAGGGACAAGAAAAAGATGATTTCATGTGAATGGATGGTCTGGTGAAGGGTAAAATATGCAATAATGGTAAAATCTAAAAAAAGTTGATTCAATTTCCATTTCCACAAGTAAAATCCAAAGGAATTGCGTTAATGGAAGATGGTTCAAAGTAATTCAAAAGGCAGAATTTTGTGGAATAATTCACAAATGAGTACAAGGAAAAAAGGGAATGGGTTCAAATAATATTATTAGAAGAAAGATAAATTGTGTGTAGAAAGAAGAAATGGAGAAATTTTAAAACACGGCTGTCAAGGCTGATTTAAGAAAAACGAGTCATTTTTGACACATTTTCCTTAAATCAGCCTTGACAGCCTATTCCCCCTACTTCACTAATCCGATCCTGCATTGCTAATCCCTACCCTCTGATGAGAAGGAAAGTATTTCTTTGAAACTCTGCGGATTAAGGACTTATTTTGTGCTACCTTTTTAAAATTAAATATGTTTTAACTCTTTTTCAAAGTGTTTTTAACATGTTTGATTAAGTACTTGTTCTTACATATATGTATAAATATATGCATATATATATATGTATATACACACACATCTATATGTATATATATGTATATATACATATATATTTGTATATATATATATGCATACACATATGTATATATACAAACATATATATAAACGTATATAAATACATATATATATACATACACACCTATAAATTCGTTTTTTTATGTGTGTATTGATATTCATATTAAAAACCCTCTTTTCTATTTATTTAAAAAGAAAATACAACTTTCTTATATATAGCTGTGGAATTGCATTCACTAGAAAAAGATCTAGCCTATTTGCATATTCTTTTAAACATTCATTTTAATTAATTCCCTATTAGTTTATTCTGTCTTCTTATTGCATGATCATCTTTACTTAACTATTACGTGTAATTATATTCATGCAGATATTATACATGATTTATACTTGCATATTTGCGTAAAAAGTTTACAGTAAACGCAACATTGTGTCCATATATATTTATGTATACGTATATATTTTTGTTTAACAAATTTTTCCTACCAAACTCCTCCTAGAGTTTTTGGTCTACAGACAGGAAACTTCATATATAAGGTATTTGAATCCATATATAAGGTATTGCAAAACTTTATATTTGTGTTTTACCGGGAAAATCGGTGTAAAAGTGTGAAAATTAAAAAAAAAAAAAAATTGCCAGGTGAAGGTCGAACGCCGACATTAGGAATACATAATATAGTAGCTATTGGTTCATGTTTTAATTTTTAGCCTTGCATTATAAATGTCTTCGTAGTCCACTCATTGACGACAGAGGCAAAAATAAATCGTGAGCTGAACGTTTTGGTTTCGATTCTCGGTGGTGGCGCACGAGTCTTTTTTTTTTTTTTTGAAACTTTTTCAATCATTACTACGTATTGTGTCCAATCTATATCTATCTATATATATACATAAAAGTGAACGTGTCTGTGTGTGTGTCAGTGTGTGTGTGTGTCTGTGCATTTCCCTATGCAATAACTCTGTCAATTTTCAGTCTGCAGACTCGAAATTTGATATACAGGTTATTGAGATTTTCGAAAATCTTTGTGATTAGTTTTCGGCCAGAAATTTGGCTGTTAAGGAGTCACAGTTCAACGATTTGACCTTTGAGAACTCTACAAATCTCCTCCAACAATTTTGGGTCTAAACACTTGAAATTTTAGATATAGGTTCCTTGGACATGGATCCAACTTAATAACTTTATTTGAGCCCAAAACAATAAATGTTAAAGGGTCAATAGGGGTCAAATTATAAAAATTGACTGCTTTTTTTTTTTGCTCAACATACACCTAAAAACACCCGGGCAATGCTAGTATATCTATAAAAGTGAAAATGTGTGTCTGTCTGTGTACATTTCCCTACCAAATAACTGTCAATTTTCTGTCTACAGACTCCAAATTTTAGATACGGAATATTGAGATTTGGGAAAATCTTTTTAATCGGTTTTTGGCCAGAAATTTTGCTGTTAAGGGGTCAAAGTTCAACAATTTGACCTTTGAGAACTCTACCAAACTCCTCCACCAATTTTGGGTTTAAACACTTGAAATTTAAGATATACGTTCCTTGGACATGGATCTTACTTTATAATTTAATTTAAGCCCAGAACAATAAATATAAAGGGGTCGTAATTGGGGTCAAAGTTTAAAAAATTGGTCTCTGCGGTCTTTACCAAATATCTCATTTGAAACATTTGAAATTTTACATAAAGTGTATTCAGACATAGGGAAAGCTTTTTACTCGTTTTTTTTTTGGCTTCCAAGGGGTCAGAGTCCAAAAGTTGCGGTCTCTAGCAAACTATTAAGCCAAATTTGGGTTTAAACATTTTAAATTTTACATAAAGAGTATCAGACATACAGCAAGCTTTTTAATAAGTTTTGGGGCGAAAATTTGGCTGGCAAAAGGTCAAAGTTTACAGAGTGGACCTTTCTAAACTCTACCAAACTCCTCCACGAATTTTGGGTCAAAACACTTGAAATTTTAGATGTGGGTTACTTGGACATGGGTCCAACATTTTAATATAATTTGAACCCAAAACAATAAAGGTGAAGGGGTCAAAATTGGGGTCAAAGTTTTAAAAAATTCGACCTCTGCGGTCTCTACTAATATTTCTCTATATTAAGGAGGCCTATTATTCTACTATATTTCTCTATATTAAGGAAACCGATTATATAGAAAAGCATATTCACACATTTTAATATATATATATATGCACATAAAGTTATGAAGAGTACATAGGGCTCGAGCAAAGACGGGTGGAACTGCTAGTATAAATATGTATGTATATATAGATATGCATATATCCATATATATATATATATATATATATATATATATATATAT